>NC_056756.1:39698819-40049819 GCF_018687715.1 Carya illinoinensis
CTTGGGTGATTCATTAAAATTGGATGTACTAGTATTCAGCGCATGCACACACATGTTTTCCCACATTCAACGCCCAAGACCTGGCTCATTTAAGAATCGGTTGTTAAAGGATATATCCAATTAATTTGGCTTATATAAATTACACAAGCTAGTTCGGTTGGCCAAACTTTGCTTTTCTCCTTCTATTGATTGTCATTCGAGAAAAGTAGAAACTATGGACATGCTTAGTTTATGGAAAGTTTAGAGATTATTTGAGGATTTTGATAATTATTTTAGATTGGATTTTCGAAAATGAAAGAAAAATTTAAATTATTTTTAAAAATTAGTTTTGTTACTAATTTTATGAATTATTTGATTAAGCACCCATCAAAAGTGGAAACTCATATAAAAAACATGTTCAAAATCTAAAACCACTACGAGTGTAAGTCACCACGTAAAATTTACTATAGAAATTTAGTTTGTTACAACCAATTTAAAAACACTCACAAGAACCTTGTAGTAGCTAAATCTGGCTTACAACATCAAGAGTGACCCCCTCGATCTCTGCACGTATGCAGCTCCGAAACTCCGACCTTTCTATAGCTTTACCATAAGAACCTCTAGATCTCTGCTTCAACCACCACAGGATGGAGATCTATTTCAAGAGAACATTGAAGTATATGGAATGAAATCCTTTTCTCTCTATCTTAGCTCTCTATATACTTTGTACGTGCTTGCCCTATGAAGGAACAAACAAGTTTCCTTTTATAGCCACAATAGGACACAATGTTGAGACCCTAGTCAAAGTCATACTTTTTATCATTCGCTCGAGCAAGCTATTGAGTGAATGTCAAGCGCACGTTCAATCCGAGTTTCACTCGAGCCATGAGTCGAGCACATGTTGCAAGAACAATCTATCTAGGTTACCACTCGAGCGTCATGTGAAGCGGGTGTCGAGCAAACTCTTGGTATGAACTTCCGCTCAAGCGCTATGTCTATGCTCGAGCTCCATGTTGGCGAGTGTCAAGCGAACTCTATATGAGCTTTCGCCCAAGCGTTAAGTCGAGCAAGTATCAAGCAAATTCTCTGTATGTAGCATAGCTCGAGCCATGTGGAGCTGATTTCAATCCCTTGTCATTTAATCAGTTTTCTTTAGCCTCTCAACACTAAACAGGTTACAACACAATTTAATACATGTAGTCACATGAATATACCAACATACTCATTTTAGATTAACAATCTCCTCGTTTAGCATTTATGTGATAAAACTCTGACCTATACATGAACCTATCCTGATAGATCGCATGCAAGATTGCCAAGTACATGTACAATCTCTTAATAAGCTAGAATATTTCTACAATTACTTAACAAACAGGTAAACACACCAAAAACATTTAGATTCCAGAAATATTCTCACATGTTTAATCAATGCCTGCTAATAAATCAAAAAACAAGAATTCAAGTATAAACATGACAAGTACATTTTTCATCAAGGAAATCATCATTAAGAAAAAATCAAACATTGAGTTTAATCAAGGACTACAGCAACATAAAAAATTGCATTTTGTAAAAACAATCAAATTTCTCCCTTTGTTTCCAAGCTACTTTGCCTGAATGTGTCCTATCCTACTTCCTCTACATATATGTCACTCCCTCTTTTTATCATGAAACGACAAAGGGCTCTCGCAATCAGTTCTCATCATCCTCTTCAATTAAGGCAGCTAGGACCTCATTTATGTCATTGAAGTGCTATATTACTAGTTTTGTTGAAGGTTATCTATGCAAGCATCTAGATAATCAAATCGAGCATCCATGTGATCAAGATGAACATTCATGCAGATCAAGTGATTAAACACTATTTGTTAGGTTGGCTCAGTAGAATCTGGTGTAGAACTAGTTGGTGTCGAGCTGGATAGAGCAGAACTATAAGGCCGAGTGGTTGGTGCAGGAGGATGTTCAATATCCAAAGGATTATGATGAATGTGTCGATGACTTAGCTAGATGGTCTTACAACCAATAAAAGCCTTAAGCATAATTCTAGGCTCATGAGGAGAAATAACAATGGATTGGGACAAGGAAATACGAGTGATAAGACATGCAAAAGGTAATCCAGTTGGTGTCTTGCTAGATTGAAACGCCTCAAGAATAACTCAGCAAAAATGACTTTCCAAATCAATAGGAATTGATCAGAGCATAGAGTGGAGTAGCTCTGTCTAGGCCTATATCACTATGATGGACTGTAGGGTAGAGATTAGTGAGCATCACTCAATTAAGGAAGAGATAATTAGGTGTAAACCCAACTGTATGATATGGTAGCCTACCATCCCAATTAATTTCATACCCACACAAGAAAGTGGCAATGGCAGCCTTACTAGGAGTAGAAGTGGAAGTATAGGAATAAGGGGCATTGGTCACACGGGGGACGTTAAGCAAGTCAGCTAACATCCGCGAAGTTACTCAGAATTGGATGTTATATAGGCTAACTCCAAATGAGTCATCTTTCGAGATGGCATGAATATTGGAGTAAAATTCCTGAACCAACTCCACAGAAGGGGAGGGATGACCAGTGGTTAATGACACCCACTAATGAGATTAAAAAAAGTGAGGCACTATGGTCTCGTCAAGCTCACTCAGAGAAATCTCACGCTCAATAACTGGAGTGCGATGAGGGAACTTTTGAGCATAAAGTTCCCTAGCCCAAGCATCATAGAACTGTGCTTAGGCAAGAGCGGAAGTATTTTGTCGGGATGCACACACCGAGACATGGTAGCACTCTATAGGTAGTCCACACAATAATAAGCATTAGACATTGTGTGCAAGAGTGACGTGAATTACCCAATAAATGCATGCAATGTTTATGAGACCCAAGATGCCTAACATGCCTAAAATGAGATGTCTCAGTTTGGATGCCTTAGAGACATGATCTACATGCATGTACTAGTGAGAAAACCGTTTATGATCAATGCAAGTCCAATGCATAATGGTTAAACAAGAAAAAAATATGTAAATGCAACAAAGTGCACCATTTAGGCATTTTATTGAGCTCTTGGTGTGCATTCTATGCCAAGGTGGGAGTTCAATCTCCATGCATGTTCCATGGCCTTTGTAAGTACAAACATCCCCTAGTGATTGGGGTTCTTTAAAACACAAAAATGAGACCCAAAATACCTTCCAAACTGAAATTATGGTGAACCACATGATGAATAAAGCATTATGTTCAATACACTTATCAACCAGAAACATTATCTTCAATGCACGAGGAATTAGACAAATTGGGACCAAACATTATGGCAATGAACAAAGATTATAGTGAACCATGTGATACTCAAACAGATGTAATGAAAACCAATATGGACCAAACATTTAACCTATGGAGACTTAATACTGAAATCCCTATATCAAAACAAAATTGATAGAGAATTCACTTACCAAGATTAAAAGAGAATTTGATAGGAGGAATCAAATGGCCAAAGCACGAAGAGGTGAGAAATAGGGAGAAAAGTCGTGTAGGGGCTACTTTTGGGGGTGTTTTTGCAAAATGCTCGAGAAGCACTAGGGAGTTAGGTTTTTAAACATTCATTCGAGTGAATTTTAAATGCCCCGAGTAACCACTCAAGTGAGAGAAACATGTCTCGAGTGGTGTGTCGAGTGAAGGATCAATTTGATGGGCAACAAACCTAGTATCACACGGTTTGACTCCAAACATTAGTGAAGTCAATTTTAAAACCTAAGATGCACATAAAATGTAAAAGAGCATCATACTCACATAAATCACGCATGTAGCAAATACAAAATATCACAAGTAATACGGACTTGCGTGTTCAAGTAGTCCTTCATCAAGAAGTTTCAGCCTGAGGATGTGAGTGGGGTCGGGCTGTAACAAGAAACTAGTAATGCTTGTGAAGCTTGTGAAGCTCTCTCAAGATACTGGAAGTCAAACCAAATTCTACTAGGACTTAGAAACTTTTGTTTGAGTTCTTGTATCACTAATAGCCAATGGGTAATACTGACCCCATGTTTTTCTTATCCATTTTTCTTTTCTTTTCTTTTCTCTCTTTTATTCCTTTTAAACAAGAAGAAAAATAATGGTGTCATCTAGCCCATGGTCAATTCTTTATGCAAGTAGAGCTCCTTTACACCTCTGATTACCTCCCTAAAATCTCACAAGGTGGCAAAACATCAATTGACTGAGCAATGTGTGTAATGTGTGATACGTAAATTACAAATAACAAACATGCTCCAAACCTTTGTGACCTATATAGGCATATGATACCATTTTCAATAGATACATGCACTTAGACTTTTCAAATTGTCAGACTAATGTCCTCTATCACACCTATGTGCACAGCACTATGCATGACATTATTTTTAAACATAATTACATGAAGATGCATAATTGAAAAAGAATAAACATGAGAATACCAAAGAAAAAAGAAAAAAAATGCACAAAACAGAAACAAAAAATATGCATGTAATGGATGCAATGCATGACTCTCAACCTTCAAGTCAACACAACAATACCAATAGCCTTTTTAAGACATTTAAATCAAAGCCCATCCAAGGGTTGGTAAATAGATCGGCTAATTGGTGTTAAGTGAGAATGTATTCAAGAGACACAACATGTGTTTTCACAAGTTCTCAAATAAGATGATGCTTGATGTCTATGTGCTTGGTCCTATAATGTTGGATAGGACTTTTTGAGATGTTTATAGCACTAGTATCATCACAATACACACTCATTCAGTAATGCCATAATCACTCAACATCTACTTCATCCAACGCAATTGTGTGCAGCAACTTCCAATAGCAATGTATTCAACCTCAGCCATAGACAAAGATATAGAGTTTTGCTTCTTTCTCATCCAAGCCACAAGATTAGTGCCAACATAAAAGACCCTCCAAAGGTACTTTTCCTATGATCTACATTACCTACCCAATCTACATCAAAGTAGCCAATAAGCTAAGTATTTGAGTCCTTAGAGTACCAGATACCATAATCAACTATCCCATTTACATGGTAAAGTATGCGCTTGACGGTTGTCAAATGGGAGTCTTTGGGATTGCCTTCAAATTTGGCACATACCCCAAAACTAAATGCAATGTCTGGTCTACTAGTAGTGAGATACAATAGACTCCCAATCATACTCCTATAGAGTGATTGTTCAACACTCTTGCTAGCTAGATCAACGCTAAGCTTGATACTTGTACTCATGGGGGCTCTGATAGGACTCTTGCCATCTAACCCAAATCTTTTGATAAGATCCTTGCATATTTGGATTGAGATATAAACATCCTGCTGTCCAATTGTTTCACTTGGAGACATAAAAAAAATGTTAGTTTACCTGCCATGCTCATGTCAAATTCATTTTTTATTTCTTTTGAAAATTCAAAAGCAAGTGCATCAATAGATAATCCAAACAAGATATCATCCACATATATCTAAGCAACCATTATATCATCTCCAACTCTCTTGAAGAATAGTGTCCTGTCAACATCACCTCTGAAAAACCTGTGATCTAATAGGTATGTAGTCAGCCTCTCATACCAATACTTGAGAGCTTGTTTTAAACCATAAAAGTCTTTCTTCAACCAATAGACATGTTTTGGATACTTTGGATCCTTAAAACCCTTTGGTTGCTCGACATATACTTCTTCTCGAAGGATGCCATTCAAGAATGCACTCTTGACATCCATTTGATAAAACTTAAAACACATATGGCAGGTGATACTCAATAATATCCTAATTGACTCAAGTCTAACAACTAGTGTAAATGTTTCATCGAAGTCTATTCCTTCTACCTGAGCATATTCTTGAGCAACTAGTCTTGCCTTACGTAGCACAATGGTACCATTTTCATTGGGCTTGTTTTAAAAAATCCACTTGGTACCAACCACATTATAATTTTCAGGTCTAGGAACTAAGTACAAAGCATCATTTATAACAAATTGATTTATTGGTTCATGCATGGCACTTATCCAATTCTCATCACTCAGAGCTTCTTCTACTCTTTTTGGTTCAATTTGTGAAATGTAACTTGAGTGAGCCAATGGATTTATCACTTTCCTTCTTAGCATCATTCCTTCATTCAAATTACCAATGATGTTATCATGAGGATGATTTAATTGACTCTTGAAGAGGGCTCTTTAGCAGTATTGAATTTTTGGTCAAAGATGTTTTGGAATTTTCATCAAACTAATGAGAATCTTCATTTATAGTCTCACTTGGTGCATTTACTTGCTCTTTCTTACTGGGTGCCTCTCTAGGAATTTCATCTAAAACCACATTTATGGATTCCATAATAGTTTGAGTGTGTAGATTGTAAATCTTATATGCATAGCTATTTATGGAATAACAAAGAAAAATTCTCTCATCACTCTTCTATCAAACTTAGCCAAGTTTTCCCAATCTATCAAAATGTAGCATCTACTTCCAAATACTATGAAGTACTTTACATCTGGCTTCTTTCCTTTCTACAGTTCATATGGTGTCTTGGATGTGCTTGGTCTAAGATAGACTCTACTCACAATGTGACATGTAATGTTCACAGTTTCTCCTTAGAAATGAGTAGGTATGCTCTTACGGTGCATCATGACTCATGTCATTTCTTGGATGAATTTTTTCTTTCTTTCAACCACTCAATTTCATTGTGGAGTGATAGGTGCAGGGAATTCTTGATGAATACCCTCTTCATCATAGAATCTCTCAAAACTTGAATTTTCAAATTCCTTACCATGACACTCCTAATTCTGGCTATGAGATTTCCCTATTCATTTTGAAGTTTCTTACACAATGCTCTAATCAAGCCAGAAGTTTCACTCTTTTCTCTCAAGAATTCTACCCAAGAGTACTTGGTAGAATCATCTACCACCACCAGTATGCATTTTGTTTCCCCTAAACTTTCGGTCCTAGAGGGTTCTATAAGATAAAGATGTAATAACTCCAATGGTCATTTGGTAAGGATGACTATTGTGTTCTTGTGAGCTGCTCTGACCTGTTTCCCTAATTGACATGGCCCACGGACTAAAGACTCTACTTCACCCAGCTCAAGTAATCCTACTACCACTTCTTTGTTGGAGATCTTAGATAAGTCTCTATGATTTACAAGAACAAGTCTTAGATGCCAAAGATTAGTAGCATCGCTCTTAGTACTATTGTAATTGACCTGCTAGACTCATGTCTTCATCTAGTTTGTTTTGAAGACACTCTTTATCACTTTTAAAAAGTTCTAACTTCTCAAGATGTACTTTATTGAGTTTCTTATATTTCAAGCACTCCTTATAAAGCTTTTCATATGCTTCTTGCAATTCATCCTCCTATTCATATTAATTTTCAAACAACATCTCCTCACTACTGCAACTTTTTTCCACCAACAGAGGAGGCGAAAGCCATGTAACTCTACTGCATTATCCAAGAGCATTGGAAACTTACACAATCTTGTGATTTTGAATATAGGTGATAATGGGCTAATGTGGCCATTTCCCAAGGGTATTGGAAACTTATCAAATCTAGAGCCCTTGGAAGTTGCTCAGAATTCACTAGAAGAGATGGTAATCTCTAGAACATTTTTCAAATTTGTTCAAACTTCAAAATTTAAATTTAAGATCCAGCTCCCTGATTTTGAGTTTCAACTATGCATGGGTTCTATTAATGCCTTAATTTGAACAATAGACTAGAAGGGAGGAAATGATTATACCCGGCCCACGATGGTAATTTGTGCTTCGATACAGTGTTCTTCGTGTTCATTCATAAATTAAGTAATAAATAGTCAAATAAAAATAAATATGTAGAGACATAAGGATTTACGTGGTTCAGCATAAAAATCTACATCCACGGCTTGTTTGGGTGCAAAATTTACTATGATAGGTGATTTTACAATCTCTCATAACTCACACATCTCACAATACAATAGAGGAATTTAGGGAAAATCCTTTGGATTTGCTATGTGTGGTGGAGTTTGGTGTAGTGAGCTTCTATAGAGAGATTTTGTGTAGAGAGCTTGTGTGTTGAGTTTGTGGAGAGCATTCACATTATGTAGAGGCACCGCAAGTCTTTGGACCCATCATTGCTGTTTAAGGGTCACGTGGTCTGTTGACTTCTACACCCTTTTTCCTGGGCACTGTGAGTCTTTAGACACATCATTGTTGTTTAAGGATCGCGTGGTCTCATGACCTATGCACCCTTTTTCCTGGGCACCGCCAATTTTTGGACTCCTTATTGGTGTATGGGGGAATGCTTGACCACACTGTTGTGGTGGGCGGCTAAGCTCGACCTCCCTGAGAGATTTTCACTAAAAACTAAATAGGTTAGTGTAATACAAATTTTCTTACTCTTCTTAGTTTTATATCTTAGCTTGATTTTCGACCTTATCTCGAGGCTAAATTATAGGCTGCTAATTTGACCCCTGAATTTAAGATTCAGCTATGATTGGGTTCCACCATTCTAGCTAGATGTTATTTCTTTCTCTTGCAGATTGGGACCAGCTTTTCCGAGGTGGCTTCAAAGTCAAAATAATTATAATACGCTTGATATTTCTAATATTGAAATTTCTGACATTATCCTTGCTTGGTTTTGGGACTTCCCTCCTAGGTTATCCAATTTATGTATGCATAACAAAACTTACCAAACTTTTCATCATCTAGACTTGGTGAGTTAACTATTATATATTTAAGCGCCGACCTTTTTTATGGTTTAATATCACATTTTCCATCGAATGTGTTATCACTAGACCTATCAAATAATAAGTTTTTTAGGTCTATTTCCTTCCTATGTGAACTCAATACTCCAATGTTATTGGATTCTTTAAACCTCTCAAACAATACACTATTTGGAGAGCTTTCAGATTGCTGGACATGTATTCGTGATTTGGTTGTTCTTAATTTGGCCAACAACAATTTCTATGGGAAAATACCACACTCAAGGGGCTCCCTATCCTCTATTGAGTTTTTACATTTAAGCCACAATGGATTGGTCGGAAAGATTCCAAAGTCTCTTCAAGAATTGCAGTAGGTTGAGAACGATGGATTTGGAAACAAATCATTTGTCAGGAATGGTACTTGCATGGATAGGTGATAGTCTACCTAATTTGGTTATGCCTGGCCTATGATCTAATCATCTTTATGGAAGTTTGCCTTTAAACCTATGCCATCTATCACATAATCAAATCTTGGTTCTTTCTTCTAATAATATCGAGGGAACTATTCCAAAGTGTTTCTATAATTTGACTGCAATGTCTGATCTATCTAAGAATGAAGATAGCATAGACATGCTTGGCATAGGCACAAATTATTGGGACCATGCATCATTGTTATGACAAGGAAGAGAGTTTGTGTTCCAAAACTCCTTGGTACTTTTGAAGATGATAGATCTTTCTAGTAACAAATTACATGGAGAAATTTCCAAAGGAATTACTAAACTTGCATAATTACTCGCCTTGAATTTATCAAGAAACAATTTAAGTGGGTTAATCTCTTCAAAGATCGGTTTGTTGAAAAATCTAGAATCTCTTGATTTATCTAGAAACCAACTTTGTGGTGAAATCCCAATGAGCATTTCCAACATTAGTTTTCTTAGTCAATTGGACTTGTCCACCAACAACTTATCTGGCAAGATCCCAACAGGAGCTCAAATCCAATTACTCAATGCTTCTGCATTTTTTGGGAAACTCAAAACTATGTGGTTCTCCACTTCCAAACAAGTGTCTTGAATATCTTCAATCAATTTATGTGAACACTCGGGACCACAAAAATAACAACATTCAAACATATGATAATGATAGATTTATAATAAAAGGATTTTATATTGCTGCAGCTCTCAAATTTATCGGAGGATTTTGGAATGTATGTTTCATTTCAGTGCTAAACATAAGATTCATAATGAAGTGCCTTACTTCCAATGCTCAAATGAAGTTAACATAGCCTCCACGGGGAAGTAGCTCTATGTATGCTCACTTTGCAAATTTAAATTTTATGGTAAAGTCTTCTTCCTATAGTTTATGGTCATATTCATAAATTAGATCTATCTTTCCTCACATATAGTTTGAATATATATATATATATATATATATATATATATATATATATATATATATATATATATATATATATATATCTATATATAGATATCAGCATATAGTATGAATAAATATGTGTGTGTTTTCTACTACTTGCATCCCTTCACTTATCTGTTAAAAATTATTAACTGGATCGTATTTATTTGAGAACTTGCAGCTTAGGACCAGCTTTCCGAGTGTGGCTTCAAACTCAAAAGAATTATTGTATACTTGATATTTCTAATGTTAGAATGTCTGGCATTATCCCTACTTGGTTTTGGAACTTCATTGCCTGGTCAATGTTTTTAAGGATGTCTAATAACTAGTTGCATGTGAACTTGCTAAACTTGTCATAATCCAAATTTGGTGTTTATGCTCTAATTGATTTAAGCTCAAACCTTTTTCACAGTTCAATACCACCTTTTCCATTGAATGTGAAATCACTAAACCGATCGAATAATAAGTTTTTTGGGTCAGTTACTTTCGTATCTAAATTTAGTACTACAACACTATTTGAAATTTTAAACCTCTCAAACAATACACTGTTGGGAGAGCTTTTAGATTGCTGGACTTATTTTTGCCACTTAGCTGTTCTTAATTTGGTAAACAACAATTTCTATAAGAAAATACCTAGCTCAATGGGATCTATAGTCTCGATTCATGTTTTAGATCTAAGCAACAACGGATTTGCCGAAAAGATTCCAATGTCCCTTCAGAGTTGTAGTAGGTTGAAAACCATGGACTTGGGAACAAATAATTTGTCAGGAATGGTACTTGCATGGATAGGTGATAATCTACATGATTTGGTTATTCTTAGCCAACAATCTAATTAGTTTTATGGAAGTTTTTCATTAAACGTATGTCATCTATGAAATATTCAAGTCTTAGATCTTTCTTTGAATAATATCAGGAACTATTCCTAAGTGTATCTACCAATATTGGACTACGATAGTGTATCTAACTGGAAATCAAAGTGGCATATACGCATATGGCTCTAGCATTAATTATATCGACCATGCTTCATTGGTACGGAAAGGAAGAGAGTTTGTGTTTGAAAATTCTTTGGGACTTGTGAAGATGATTCATCTACCTTGTAACAAATTGCATGGACATATTTAACATTGTAAAATTATCATTAAAGATAACAAGAGCTCAATCATCCCAAGTAGAAAACTAAAGTAGGAACAAAAAGGGAAAAATAGAATTTAGTCGAGGAATGAAGCCCTGATGGACTTCATCAAATATTTCCAAGGAAAATGGTAATATAAATCAGCAAAATGACAACTAATTGATAGGTAGCATTCAAGTTATATTATAAAAAAGTCTGTTTGTTTTGAGGATAAAACATAATTATCCAAAAACTACGAGTCATTTGAGTTAATTAATTGTACTTTGAACTTATATTGAACTTGGTTTTCCAAAGTACAAGCGAATCTTTGGAAACTCTTTGTAGCCCTAACTCATCTGATCACACCAATCTTTCAACCAACGTTTGGGATAGTTTAACTTTTAAGAAAGCAAAAATTACTGTAATAGTACTTAAGATCTCATTATTTTCAAATTGATCTTTTGGGAAAAAAAATCATGGCGATATATTAACAGTACATCCCAGAAAATAAGGTGTTTTTCTCCTTCCATTGATTGACATTCTTGAAGGGCCCCAGAAAAATTTCTTAGAATTTGCAAATAGTTCTTGTTATGTTGAAAGTAAATTGACTAGGTTGAACAAGATGTGCCTTTCTCCAATTGAATTCGATTCAAGAAAGCATCCAATTAAAAGAACTTTTCAAGATGTGTTAAATGCAAATTGTCTCGGTTGAACAAATGGTGCTAAATGTCACAATAATTTTCTTTCTTGCATACTTGTTATCATTTGGTCTTATCTACCATTTTCTTCTTGTTGCTAAAGTGTATGATGTTTAATGAATTGGAGAATAAATTCCTAGCTAGTACAATAGACGTACACGTTGAAACCATTTGTTGATGTGCATAGTATGTTGATTCTAAATGATTTCACATTATATTAGAAGAATTAGAATTATAAGAATTGGGATCCCTTTTGCTTCGAAATGTGATTGTTTCTAGCAAGGTCTTAAAGAATACAATGCAACAAAATGAAATGCAAGCAAGAAGGGCACAAGGATAGCAACCAAAGCATACCTGAAATACACTGCAACACCAAGAAATGCATGTAGTTGCTAAAGCTGATAAAACATGCTGCAGTACACTAAACGAAGATGTCAGCAACAGCAAAAAGAATAAAGGAGATGGCATAGAAAAGAAGAACATTAGCTGAGGAAATACATGGCTACACACAAATAAGTATGAGAAACATAATACATAAAGCTGCCTCTACCATACTGCCCATAAAGTTCTAAATTGATGCTTGTAATTGTGTAGATAATCAAAAGTTAGTTTTACTTTTATGCTTTTTGTAATGTGTATATATATCACCTTTGTATAGTCACGAGGATCAATGAGAATGAGACTTCTTCAAATCTCTATCAATCTCTGTTTCATTTTTTTTATTCTCCATTTCATTTTCTGTTCTTAACAGTTTCTAACACGGTATCAGAGAAGGAGTAATTTCCTACAATACCTTATCGGTTTCTAATCACCTTTCATTAAGCTATGTCCTCCTCTTCTTCTCCTAAAGAAGATCCTAACAGCCGATTTTTCTTGCATCACAATGACAATGCAAAAAATGTCATTTTCTCACCACCCTTAACTAGCTCCAACTACATTTCTTTGAGCAGATCTTTCTTTCTCTCTATTTCAATAAAAAACAAGTCAGGTTTCTTGGATGGCACCATCTCCACTCTTGACCTTGCAGATCCCTCTTATGTGTCTTGGTTACGATGCAACAACATCCTACTAGCTTGGATTTTAAATCTTGTTTCCAAGAGATAGCCTCTAACGTGTTTTTCATGACCTCGGCTAAACATGTATGAGACAAACTCAATAAGTGTTTTGCACAGCCTGATGAAGCCAGAATATATCACCTTCAACACAAACTTAGTGGCATAGTTCAAGGGCATCTTTCTGTAAGTGACTACTTCACCCAACTTAATGCCATTAGGGAAGAACTGCATAGCTATAGACCCCTCCCTTGTATCTCTAGTGGTTTATGTGATGCTTTAAAGATATTGCTGAAGTTCAGCAAAGGGGCTATGTTTTTAAATTTTTAATGGGTTGAAATGATAGCTATGATGCTATCAGAGGGAAAATTATCTTGTTAAACCCCTTGTCTTTGCTAGATAAAACCTTCTCACTTATTTTACAAGAAGAGAGGCAAAGGCAAGCAAGAAACATGGTTATCCCTACCACAAAACCAACTGTCTTACTTGCTTATCAAAGCTTCTTGAAAAAAAAGGAGAAAACAAATTTGGTTTGTGATCATTGTGGAAAGATAAGACACACAAAGGAGAAGTGCTACAAACTAATAAGCTTTCCACTCACTTTCAAATTCACCAAATCTAAGTTTGGAAGTGGTTATGGAAAACATGCTGCTACTGATTACTCTACAAATCAGGTTGTTCTTGGTGGTTCCATTGTGGATCAAACTATTGCTTCAGGCCATGCACCAACTACTCCAAGTACTTCTTAGTTAACCCTCTCTCAAGCACATGCACTACACCTTGTGGCACTTATCAATGCTTAATTCCCTCAGCTGGCCTCGGGACACAATAAACCACTCCTGCCATCACCTATGCACCCCTCACCAATTATCTCAGAACCTGCTCCTTCAACAATATCTCACTCCAACCTAGTAGGTACTCATCACTACTTTTCCAGTTCTAACATCTCTCATAGCCCCTCTCTTTTCAATGTCACAAGTCATGACTAACTCATTGCTCTTTCACAATATCAGCATGATATCCTTCATAACACACCATGGATCATGGACACAAGAGCCACTGATCACATGGTGTGCTCCACCTCATTTTTTTACTAATTCTTCCTGCTGCATTCAAACCTTTATACAACTTCCAAATGGGCATTCAAACCTTTTTAACTGAGGCTCAACTCACACACATAGGCACTGTTAAACTCTCAGATTCTCTCCTTATTATTGATGTCCTATGTGTTTCCCAATTTGCTTTCAATCTCATCTTAGTCAGTAAATTCACTCAAAGACCAAACACTTCTCTGTTTTTCTTAAATGATCTTTGTTTCATTCAGGTTTCTCTTCATGGATGATGATTGGACTTGCTAAAGTCCATGCTGGTCTCTATCACCTATGATGTTCACCACCTGCTAGCACCAACATCCCATCACGAAGCCCATCTAGTCTAACTCGAGCCAACCTAGTTGCTGTACATCAAGATTTCAACCTATAGCACTTCAGATTAGGACATTTATCTTCTCAAAGAATGAATTCAATTCATTCCAATGTACCTAATATAAAGCCAAAGGATAAATCTCATTGTACAGTTTGTCATTTGGCTAAACAGAAATAACTTTCATTCCCTTCAAGTGTTTCAAGTAGTTCATTGACTCTCTCTAACGAGTGTTTTAAGAGTTGCTCCCAAGTATAAGAGTTGTCAAGTAGTATTAGGAAAGTCCCCAAGTCATTTTCTCTAGGAACGATTAGTCTAGATTGCAAATTTATCCACTATCAAAAATAAAAGAAAGCTATTACCTAAGGCTATCTACAATGGTGTTCACAATGAAAATCGATTCTTTGTGGACATTGTTAAAAATGCCCTTGTTTCCTTTTGTATGAGATGGTAAATGAATGCTAAAGGATATGAAAAAAAAAATGAAGAAAATAATGCTTCAAACACAAGTGGGGAATAAGAAATATTGAGCTCACATACAAGAATTTTCACTCCAATGCACCTTGACTCTACTTCAATTACTTTCATTCATTAAGTGGATTCATGAATGTGCATTGAATAAATTATGGTTATCCTCACTTAAGAAGCAAAACCATATTCATCAACGTCATCTAATCCAAAGTTTCCAAGAAATAAATGGAGGATTGCAAAGCTTACTTTCTAAGAGGCATTTCATCAAACACCATGTGTGCAATTTTCAAACTCACTATTTCCCATTCTCAAGAGCTCAAACTAACCCAAAAATAAATAAAAAATAAAAAAGAGATTTAAACTACTTAGAATCATCAACACCAATGAATATAACCCAAAGCACAAATCCAAAATATAAATAATAATAATAATATGTATATAAAAAAAAAAACAAACAAACAAACAAACCCATCCCAATGTAAACCAAGCAACTCAATAACACATGAATATAATTCCAACGCTACTGGGAGATCAATTGTAAACCATTGACAATAAATCCATACACAAGTGACTACCATATAGCCGGAGCCATTCCACAACAATTAGCAAATTTCTCATGATTGATTTCTCTTGATCTCAGTTGGAATTTTCATCTAATGGAGGCACATAATCTTGATTGGCTAATTCATCTTTCATCCTTAACAAACTTAGACATGAGTTTGGTCAACCTCAGCCAAGTAGTCAATTGGCCCAATAAGGTTATGATGCTCTCTTCTTTGATACACTTGAGTCTAAGTGATTCCAACCTCTCCACAATGACTCCACAGTTGCTTTTCATCAAGGCTAGTTCCTTATCACAACTTCTATTTCTAGATCTTTCTTACAATTATGATATGACAGAGGCACAAAATCTTAATTGGTTAATTCATCTTTCATTGTTAACACACTTGGACATGAGTAGGGTCAACCTTAGTCAGGTAGTCAATTGGCCCAATAAGGTTATGAGGCTCCTTTATTTAATACATCTGAGTCTAAGTGGTTGCAATCTCTCCACAATGACTCCACAGTTGCTTTCCATCAATGCTAGTTCCCCATCACAACTTATAGTTTTAGATCTTTCTTACAATTATGATCTAATAGAGGCACATAATCTTGATTCGTTAATTTATCTTTCATCGATAACACACTTGGACATGAGTGGGGTCAACTTTAGTCAGGTAGTCAATTGGCCCAATAAGGTTATGATGCTTATTTGAAACACTTGAGTCTAAGTGGTTACAATCTCTCCACAACAACTCCTCAGTTGCTTTCCATCAATGCTAGTTCCTCATCACAACTTCTATTTCTAGATCTTTCTAGAAATTATCTAAATTGCTCTATATTTCATTGGTTGTTAAACTCTGCTACAAGCCTTGTTGACCTGGACCTTCAAGATAATGAGTTACAGTGATCCATTTTGAATTCTTTTGGTAGTATAATTTCTCTTTGAAGACTAGATCTCAACGAAAATAAGCTTGTTGGCGGCATGCCAAAATATTTTTGGAATTTATGCACTTTAGATTCATTGACTCTTTCATATAACACTCTTAGTAGAAATCTTTACTAATTTATGAGTAACGATTTAGGTTGCTTAATGGACTCCTTGTAGTATTTTGAAATCAGCAACAACAGATTCACGAGGCCATTGCTGAAGAGTATTGGAAGCCTATCCAATCTTCAGATGTTGGATGTTTATGAGAATTCCATCACTAGGGTGATCACTGAAGCCCATTTTTCAAATCTCTTCAAACTGAAAAAGTTATATTTAGATTTCTACCCCTTGAATTTAAGATTCAGCTACGATTGGGTTCCACCATTCCAGCTAGATGTTATTTCTTTGAGCTCTTGCAGATTGGGATCAACTTTTCTAATGTGGCTTCAAAGTCAAAAGAATTATAATACGCTTGATATTTCTAATGTTGGAATTTCTGACATTATCCCTACTTGGTTTTGGGACTTCCCTCCCAGGTTATCCAATTTATATATGCATAACAATCAGTTGCATGGGAACTTACCAGACTTTTCATCATCTAGACTTTGTGAGTTAGTTGTTATAGATTTAAGCACCAACCTTTTTGATGGTTCAATATCACATTTTCCATCGAATGTGTTATCACTAGACCTATCAAATAATAGGTTTTTTGGGCCCATTTCCTTCCTATGTGAACTCAATACTCCAACATTATTGGATTCTTTAAACCTCCCAAACAATAAACTATCTGGAGAGCTTCCAAGTTGCTAGACATGTATTCGTGGTTTGGTTGTTCTTAATTTGGCCAACAACAATTTATATGAGAAAATACTAGACTCAATGGGCTCCCTAATCTCAATTAAACTTTTGCATTTAAGCAACAATGGATTTGTGGGAAAGATTCCGACGTCCCTTAAAAAATGTAGCGAGTTAATAACCGTTGACTTAGGAGGAAATAACTTGTCCGAAATGGTACCTCCATGGATTGGTAATAGTCTGCCAAATTTGGATATTCTTAACTTAAGATCTAATCAACTTGATGGAAGTTTGCCTTTAAACCTATGTCGTCTACAACATATTCAGATCTTGGAACTTTATTTGAACAAGATTGAGGGAACTATTCCAAAATGGATCTACAATTTGACTGCAATGTCTCTCTCTAAAAAGCAATCTTACAATTTCGTGCGGGGCTTAAGAAGTGGATATGGGGACCATGCAAAATTGGTATGGAAAGGAAGAGAGTATGTGTTCTAAAGTTCATTTGCACTTTTGAATATGATTGATCTTTCTAGTAATAAATTACATGGAGAAGTTCCCGACGAAATTACCAATCTTACGTAGTTAAGTGTTTTGAATTTATCAAGAAACGATTTAACTGGGTTAATCCCTTCGAAGATTGTTTATTGGGGAATTTGGAGTCTCTTGATTTATCTAGAAACCAACTTTGTGGTGAAATCCCAATGAGCATTTCCAAATTAAGTTTTCTTAGTCAACTTGATTTGTCAACCAACAACTCATTGTGCTAAATCCCAACTGGAACACAAGAGTCAAATCTAGATACTTAATTCTTCTATATTTATAGGCAATCCTAAACTATGCTGCTCTCCACTTCCAAACAAGTGTCTTGAAGATCTTCATCCAATTTACGTGAACACTCGGAACCACAAGAATGACTACATTGAGAGAGATTATGATAATAGGTTTATAACTAGAGGATTTTATATTGCTAGAACTCTTGGATTTATTGGTGGATTTTGGGGTGTATGTTTCATTTTAGTGATAAACATACGATACATAATGAAGCGTCTTACTTCCAATACTTAAATGATGTTAACATAGACTCCATGGGGCAACAGCTTTGTGTAATATTATAACACCACTCAACCATAGGAAACCACAAACTCCATTACGTACTTAGGATTAGCACCAGCCACTTGTAGATATTCCTCCAACATGGATTCTAAGTAGAGC
This sequence comes from Carya illinoinensis, assembly GCF_018687715.1. Classification (NCBI taxonomy): domain Eukaryota; kingdom Viridiplantae; phylum Streptophyta; class Magnoliopsida; order Fagales; family Juglandaceae; genus Carya; species Carya illinoinensis. The sequence goes on from NC_056756.1 coordinate 39,717,080, forward strand.
TATAAGCAAGAGTAATCCCCTGCAGTTGGAACAAGGCTTTCCAAAAAGAATTGAGGAGAGGATCTCGGTTTGAGACTATAGTTTGAGGCATATCATAATTTAAAGATCTCTAAGAAGAAAGATCGAGACTCCTCTTGAGTAGTATAAGGATGGGACACAACAAGGAAACTAATTAGCATATTGATCCACTAAGGCCATATAATAGAGGCACCCCCTCACTAAAATAAAGGGTAATATCACTCTAATATCACTCCAATACTAAGTGGGAATGTCTAAGGGTTGTAGTAACATGGATGAAGGAAAAGTTTTAGTCTAATTGGTTTAGCAAACATCACATTCAAGAACCATTCTCTTAATGTCCTTCCTTATAACACCCAATAAAAGTCACTTTTTGCCCATTGAACTGTCTTATGGGATAGAGAATGGCTAGATTGTGGATTAGTACAAATATATTCCAAAATCTACTTTGTAAAAGAAGAGGTAGGGACAAGGACAATTATGCCTTTATCAAGGATTAGCCTTTGCTACATAGAATGTCTCTAAGGAACATCTTTCCTCTTTAGCAACTTTTGAAGCAACTCCATCATCTCGTTAGTCTAATTATATTGCTCAAATTGTTGAGAGGGAGCATTAGCTACCTTGTTTTATTTTATTTTATTTTTTTGCCCCTTTTGTAATAAATAATAAAATCAGACCCCAACAGCTTGGTATCCACTTTTTCGAGTCAAACTAAAACGCTTGCTGATCAATTTTAATCTTGAAAGCAAGAACCAAGAGATAGGGTCACCACCTCTACACTACAATTACCAAGGCTACTAACCCTTTTTCATATCTCGTAAGTAATGATGCTTTCCTCTTCAGAGCCTTACTCATGAAGGCTATTGGCTGACCAGCTTGCAACAACACAGCTCCAATGCTTCTTCCTCTAAAATCACATTCAATAGTAAAAGGTTGGGAAAATTCTGATATCTTAAGTACTGGTGGATGAGTCACAACCTCTTTAAGCTCATTAAAACCTTTTGCAGCTTCAAGAGTTCAATGGAAAGAGTCTTTTCTTCAACAATTTCGTCAAAGGGGTAGTGATCAATGCATACCCTCTAATGAACTTTTGTAATAGACTGTGAATCCCAAAGAGCCTCTCTGATACTTGAGTGTAATTTGTAAGGGCTAATGAACCATTGAAGAAATATTTGAAGGATCAACTTTCACACCTCCACCCAAGATGATGTGGCCCAAGTAATCTATTCTTTTGATCCCAAATCTACATTTGTAAATTTTCGAGGAGACTAATTGTAACGTCCATCCTTATGATGGGTCCTTTAGAAAATGATTTTAAGAAAGATGACAGAAATTACTGTTCATTTAAAACTTTTTCTTTCTATGCCAGGATACGAAAGACTCCAATTTATAAAATAAAACGCGATTCTTAATTTAAAGAGAGTTATAACGGTAAACATTAAATTTTATAATTAAAAGTCTTTCGTACAAAATATTATGCCTAGGCTTCAATGCACTTCCCCTTTGGCCATGTCAGTCCTGACACGTACTGTTCATCTTGTCCCTGGGAAGGCACACATAAAAACTAAACTGAGTCAAAGATTCGTAAGCATTACTTCATACAATTAAAATATCATAACATAAGTTTTCAGTCAGATATTTATCACTCCATACATACTTATACTTAAGACATTCGTTCAATTAAAACATTTCGAGGCGGGGTTTTTCTTGAGAAAAGATTTCCTTTTGTAAAACGTTTCTTTTTTTTTTTTTTTGTAAGATATTTTCTCACGCCTCGTCCCTTCATTTCTTAAACAGTCTGAGCATACAAGCATTCTTTCTTAATATGCATATATTCTTTTTTATCACTTTCATTGGCTATTACACACTGTTATACTCCATGTGCGAGGGTTAGTGGTCTTTTGGACCTTCATTCCGCCCGTGGCCACGGGTTAGGAATCTCTTTCCATCAGGGTGCAGCACTGGGTGTACTACTAGTACTACTTACCCAGCATTGCAATCTGCTCATTCATTCATTTGGTACCCATTCATTCATTCATTCATGTGGCCATTACGTATTTTCATAAATTAAAGCATTCAGTCCTTCCGTTCATTCAATCCTTTCTTTCAGTCATTTTCATTATTCTTTTCAGTCCATTTAGTTCATAAGCATCATTTAAAAGCATAGACTTAAACCTCGACATTTAAAAGTAGTCTTTGAAATCATAACATAAGCATCGTCCAAAACATCAATCCATGGCATCCTTAAACATCATTTTTCATAGGATCATTTAAAATATCATCTTTCATAGGGACATTTTAAAACCTCAGTTCATAGGAACATTTTAACACATTTTCTTCACGTCATTCAAATGATCGCTTAAAGCATAAGGCATAAGCCTCGCATTTCATTTCATGAAAATACATCCAATACTTACTACGTATAACATCCATTCAAATGCATACACTTATTACTTTGGGGTGCATAAAAAGGGACTGCCAAGAAGGGTCATTACATACGTATACTTGAAAACTTATACTTAGCATTCTTTTGTAAGACATCTTCCATGTCATTTTGTAATGGAAAAACATTTTAATTTCATTTTTTTCATTTATTTAGAAAACTCTAAAAGAATATGAACGTAATACTTACCTGGATTCCATGCCATACTCATTTCATAAGTCCATTCAGGTGCGTGTCAGATGGCAACCTACATGCATACACATAACCTTAACGTCATTCTCAATCTAGTACATAAGCAACTAAACTAAAAATAGAACTACACTTCGCTTGGAACACTCTTCTTCTATCCCATGTTCTTGCGTGCCATTTAAAACCTTCGGGATCCATTTATGGTCACTACCTCCATCTTCTATGTCTTCCTAATCACGTTTCCTCTTTCTGGGACCCACTTGGGTGACCTTTTCTAAATTCAGCATTCTACTTTGAGGTCTTATCCTTTAAAGTGAACATCCACGATTCATCTTAGGGTTAAGACACTAAGATCTTTGTCTTACTCTCCTATTAACCACATTCCGATGCATGGCTCAGACCAACTAAGTCATGCATCCCAATCTTAGACAACATACCCGTTACTACCTTCATGCATCATAGCCCATACTAAATCCTCATTTCCATTCATACATGCCACATGACTTTAAATCAACTCTGAGACTTAAACATCGTGTAACCATGCTTATGACAGATTACCCATTGTATATTGTAAATCTGTCCGGCACATATGTCTCACTAGATGCACATGTACCTTACTCCTTTATAACCTAAGATTAACTTATAATCCGTTGAACGCCCACCGCTTGTATAAACAAGCTCCATACTCCAATACCAACTTCTACTCAGACCTGATCAACAGGACCTTCCTACTTCTCGGCCATTTACAAGTTTATCTCAACACTTACACGACAAGACCCCATTCATACTACACCTCTGTCTCGTCATGTAGCTCGAGACTAACCTCAAACTATACCTTGACATCCGTCACTATAACAGGGTCACATCACAACTACTTCAAGACACTGTTCCATAGTTCTTGATACTACACAACACACTCTATGCTCCTCAACTACACCATCCAACCTTCGTGACATTCCATCTAATGCATCACGACTTCACACAAAGTACACTCCACGTAAACTCTCTTCCATCCACACTACACCACACATCACTATAATGCATGCCACATTGTGCATCGCTACAAAACATGGAGTACACGCTACACGTACTCCCTTCACAACACTATGCCACATCACTACTACAACACACACTTCACACCCACACTTCACAGCACAATCCACAACACTTCATAGCAAACTACGCAACTACGCCCAACTCTTCACTACACAGTGAACTCCACAATCAACCAACTAACTTCTTAAAATAAATAACAAGGGAGAGAAGGTTATACCATTTTTAGGATTAACCCGTGCATTGCTCGCTACCCGTCACGATCAAAGGCGTCGAAAGAGTCGTACGTGGAGGCTAAACCAGGTACGGTGGCTGTTTGGGCTATTGAAGGTGGCTACAGGTGTGGATCTGAGGAGAGAAGGGTTTAGTCGTGGTCCTGGGGTGGTGGCCTTGAGTGGTGCCGAGGAGGCACACGGTGGAGAGGCACAGTAGTGTTGGGGGTGGTGGAGGCCGTGCATGGCCTACCTAAGAAATGGAGAGGGAGAGCTAAGGGAGATTGGCTGGGCATGGAGGAGTTTGATGATGATGCAGTGGAGTTGTGGTGGCCAGGAGAAGGCGGCACGGTGGCTTACGGTGGTGTATTTAGGTCAAATGGCAGGAGAAACGCATGGGAGAGTGAGAGGGTGTGCGGTTAAGAGAGGCCATGGGATTTCGTGAGGAGCTAGGGAGAGGAGGAGGGAGGCTAGTGGTGGCGCTCAGTGGCCTGGGCGGTAGTGCATAACTGTGCAAGTGGAAGAAACCCGGGGGTTTCATGTGCATGTGAGTGAAATGATCCAACAAAGAGGGAGAGAGTTACAGGGAAGGGAGGCCATGGGGGTGGTTGTCGATGAGAGGAGGTGGTCATGGTGGTCAGCGGTGGCGTAGGGGGTAGCCACGTGGCAGCATAAGGGAGGAAGAAATGGGTGAAACCCATTTCGGTTGGGCTACAGCAGGAGGAGAAAGAGGGTTGCGTGGGGTTCACCGGTGGGGGAGGGGGACGCCATTGGTGGCGGTGAGGTTGGGCGACGCACAACGGAGCCGGGTTGGAGAAGAAAAGGCCACTTTGGGGGAGAGCTACTGCCCATCGAGCTCAATGGGAGAGGGAGGAGAGAGAGGGGAAAGGAAAAGTGAGGGGAAAAGGTAGAGGGCTTGGGTATTTAATCTAGGCCTTTCGTCTTAGAATCTTCAAAACGATCTAACGGTGATAATTAAAACACTAATTTAACTTAAAAACATTAAGAGGAATTAAGATAGAATATAATGAAACTAAATTTTAGTTTATAAAATATAATCTTCATCCCTTATTAAATGATGAAGTGTTGCTAATTATTTTTAAGAGAATAAAACCATTTAATTAATTTAGAGTTTTCAACATAATATAAATCTCATAATATTTTTAAATGACTAAAATCATTTAAATAAAATGATTTTCCACAATTGTAATATTTTTGGAAATTTTCAAAAATATTATAATTGTTTTATTTAAAATTAGGATTGGTTCAATAACACTAGAAATATCCCATATAAATATCTTCAAGATATTTAAAAGTATTTTAAGGCTTTAATACACTGGGTTTACTTTAAAATTCACTTAATATCTTTAAAAATAAGCCATCGAGATTCAGCACATAGAACGAGACTCATGACTATAAGAAAAAAAAGGAGCGAGATGTTACACTAATCTTGGGAGTGATTAATTCAATTAAATTGTTTCTTGAGAAATTCAAGGCTACCAGCTCTATAAGAGCAGTAATTCCTTTTGAAACTTATCTCAGTAATTCATTATTTGAAATACTAATAGCTTTTACAAGTTGATAAGAATTTTGGAACACTGACTCTTTTAGAGACATTGCAGTCAAATTATTCTGTCGCAAGTGGGTCAAATGAAGACAACATTGGATGGGCCAATGATGGGCCGACGTAGTTATTTGATTCTATTGGGTTGGAATGAACCTTGTTAGAGTTGAAGTCTTAAGGGCCTCTAGCCCAATTACTTCTTATTTTGTGTTGTTTTGTTATTGTCACAGTTACATCCTTGAACATTAGGCCCACCAGCGGCCCATGTCAAGGTTTATGCTTTTCATTTTTTTTTTTTGAGTTTTGTTACGTACAAGCAAAGTCTTATACTAATTTGCGTATTAATACTAATTCTTTTATATTTAAATTTTAAATTAGTATTATTTTCAATAAAATTTATTTTTTGACCAATTATATTAAATTGGTATACATATTAGTGTGCAGTTGTACTTGCAACTAGATTTTTCCTATTTCTTTTAATTTTTGATTGGTTAGGACACAAGGAGAGCCCATGTGTGGAATCCCTAGTGGTTATTAGTTGTCACCAGAAGCTACTGTCAAGCTTAACCAATCATTTTTACAGAAATCCTATTATGATTATCTTTAGTGATTAAAGGGGGCCGGTAAAATAAATTTCTTTTATGATTATCTTTAGTGGAACTTATATTCAGTTGTTTGTCTTCTAAAACTTATTTAATAAATAAATTAAAAGATAGCTTCTGAATATTGAATATAAAATAAAAACTACTGTTACCTCGCTCGCTCCTGTCTATATATGAAAGATAACCTTTATTTCTTCTGCACACAGTTTATCGATCCTTTCGTGTTCTTCACGGCCATTATGTTCTTTGGGTGATCTTTACGGCCATTATTTCTTCTTCCACTATTTCTTCTTCCACTAAGGACCAGAAAAAGAGTCACAACGTGTACGACCCGGCCACAGTCAACTATTGAGCAAGAAAATTCCAAGGTGCATAATATATTCTACTGTATGAAATCGACTCATGACAAGGAAAGTAATTTTATCTTTTGATGGTCTCAATCACCGACTGCCAAAAGAATATAATTTAGATGCTAGTGGGGTTGGTGAGAAATATGAGTCTACCATCCAATAAGATTTAAGACGTAGGGAGAAGTCCATGGAAAAAAGCTATCACATGATTAATTCTTGGAACTTAAATTGTTAATTTATATAAAGAGTCCACGTGACATAACATCTACTTCTTCTATATTGGGTTAGGTAACGGCGACTTCCAATAGTTTTGGCAAAGGAAAATGATAGGCCACCGCTGGTGGCTCCTGCTGGGGCCACTGCTGGCCCTATTTTATTTTTTTTTTAATTTTTTTTTAATGATTAAATAATTTTCTTATAATATTATTATAATTTTTTTATATTTTTTTAAAATGTTTAAAAGTATTGAAAAATAATTTTCAAAAAAAAAATCAAAAAGGCAAAAATTTTTTTTTGCCTAACGGTGACTCCCAGCGGGAGCCACTAGCGGTGCCTGTAGCACCGTCCTTTGGCAAATTAGTTTTATGTCCGGAGGCGTGTGAGGACCATTAATTGAAACAGATAAATCGAGTTTAGCAAGTAGATTTGTTGTGAAAAAACAATGCAAGAAAAATAAAGGCAAAATCAATCAATCACACACTCATAATATAAAGATTTACATATAGTTCGACAACGTGCATACATATACAAAACTGTAAAAAATTTTATTAATTTTGAATAATATCAAACTACATTGTATGTAGGGAGAAATACAATGCTTAGAATCGGTCATATTATTCATAATAAATATATATAAGAGTTGTACAATGGAAATCCTAATTTCACAATTCATAAATCATTCGCTTGAATGAAATGTCGAGCGAGCCTTGAGCGAAAATTAGACAAAAAGTTCTCAAATTTTTTTATTTTTTCTTGTTCTCCATATTTGTGAAATGGCCAAATAGACTATTAAATAAGGTTAATTTAAATTACCTAATTCTTACAAGTCTAGACTTTTGCTTGTCTTATAACTCGTCTCAAATTATTATGATTGCAAATCTATATCGCTTAAGGAGCTATTAGACTCCCCTAAAATAATCTCACATTTCAAAATTAAGAGCTCAAGATGGTTATTCTAGAAAAATATAGAGAGTAAGAGCCTTTGTTTTATACGTTTATTTTTTTCTACTATTTCATATCTAGAATAGAATCTCCTTCTACAATTAGTTCTTCGATCCTTATATTTATTTTTCACTATTTGCAAATACTTAAGGCTACGTTTGGATATATATTGAGGTGGTTTTAAATGATTTGTGAATAGTATAGAAAAAATAATAAATAATTTGTAAATAATAATAAACTATTTATAAATAGTAATGAAGTAGTATGAGACTACATCAATTACCAAACACTGCCTAAATTCTCTCCCAAAAAATACCAAAGTCTAATTCCATGAAAAATTAGTAAAAACTGTATACCCAATCGGTTGTTGCAATTTATGATTAATTGGGAAATATAAAATAATAAATAATACATAATTTATTTTATGACTTTTACCCAGCTTTTCATAAAATATTATTATTTCTCGAATTAAAAATTAAATATAATTTATATAAATTTAAAAGATAATCTTATTTATAAATTAAATTAAAATTACAAAATAATTATGTCATATATCAATCTTGTCAATCCAGATGACTAATATAGCACGCGGGTGGAAAACGCGTAGTAGGAATTGGAGTTTCCCCTGACTACCATTTATTCCAAAATAATTGAACTTACATTACACGCAAATTGAATTGATCAATCCAATTAAATTCAAGTGAACTTTCCGGGAAATTGTTACGTATTCCTGCATGTGAATGAGAGTGCCATTTGAGCAAAACAAACTGAAAAGTAGTACTCCTTTCAATAATCTTTTTAAATTCATTATCTCTCATTTTGCAGTAACATCATCGACTATTATACCATATTTTCTTTAATAATATGGTGGAATTTGATTTGGGAATGCATGCAGTTGTCGGGAATTATCTGGATAGTCACCTTATCTGTTTTATTACATGTCTAATAATATTATTAGTACCCTTATTACCAAAAAGTGAAAAAAGGAAAAGAAAAAAAATACAATAAACAATTCAAATTTTAAAAAATAATATTATAATAATATTTTATTCAATTTTCAATTTTTAACTTTAATCTCATCTTATTCTATCCCTATAACCAAACGTAGTCTTAATTTTTCTAATTTATTCGACCAGCCAATTTTACCACCTGGCACCTCGCTAAGGTTGGCATCTCTTAGCAGGCTAGAAATTCAAGAGTATTAATAAAGAGGGAATTAGAATAAACAAAAAGTGAAGACTACTGGTTTAGTTAAAAGAAATTAGAAGAAATAAAAAATATGGATTTCAAGAAGACAACCAATTATGAAAATAAGGAATAAGATATTTTTTATTTGAATTTAATTATGAATTAATTCTTATTGCTCTTCTTCTATAATTTTTAAAGTAGAATAATTGTCAATTGACTCTAAAAATATATTTTATCAATTGAAATAATTTTTCAAATGATAGCACAACAACCACTGCTGGTAGCTCTAGTTAGTTTTGTGCTTTTTTTTTTTTTTTACTTTTTTTCCACATATTTTTTTAACACTTTTAATTTTTTTTAAAAAAAATCACAATATTATTAAAAAAATACTTATTTAATCATTAAATATTAAAAAAAAAAAAAAAAAAAAAAAAAAAAAAAAAAAAAAGCACAGCAATAGCCCCCAACAGGAGCTACCCGTGGACTCCCAACCATTTCCCTTTTTCAAATGACCAAAATTTATCGAACACAAAAAAATTGAATGGATGATGTGATTGTGGAGTATGAAAACGTGTAGAAGGGTTTAGATATAGATCAGGTTTAAACTATAATCTTCCCTACTCTATTTTTCAAATAATTCATGAACTTACCTTGCACGCAAATTGCATTGACGCAGGTCAATCCAATTAAATTCTAGTTAGCTTTTCGTAAATTTGGACTCTTTGGTAAATTCTAGTTAGCTTTTCGTGTAGAAGGGTTTAGATGAAGATGTGATTGTTCATGCATGTTTTACGATTAAAGGGTTTAGAAAGCTATTCGATGAAAGACCAAGCACTTATTGAGAGAAGAAAAATTGGCACAAAGAATAGGTCAAAGTTAGCAATTGGTATAAGATCAAAGTACCCCTTGTAAGATCATCATGCAGTCATTCTCCCAAGTATATTCCAAACTCCAAAACGTACAAAAAAAAAAAAAAATGTACTGAAACATTATAATTGTCATGGACAGTCATAAAAAAGATAGATATGCATTCTCACAATAGAATGGTAATGATCAATCTAAGATGTAGTTTCAGTTAACTACAAAATATCCAACTTGACGTTGGGTTGAATGTAAACTAGAATCCCATGTTAGTACTGAATGCATCCACCTCATCCTACAAATACTACCAACCTCAATAACTAAATTCGAGTAGATTTTGTGTGGAATAATTTCCAAGAAGGGTCCCATAATAATTTTCAAGAAGGGCATCTATTGAAACTCTCTTCTTGTCATCTTCAAAAAGGATCCCACAATAATTCTCCGGTAAAATAAATTTAAAAGTATTTATGATATTAATTTTTATTAATTATATAAATAATATGTTGACATATTCTTATGACAAAAACAGCAAAGACAGCCTGTACTCAAACGTTGAACAAAGAAAACCATTGGATCAAAGACCAATAAGCATTTATTGCGAGAAGAAAAATTGGCCCAAAAGAATAGGTCAAAGTACTCCTGTAAGATCAACACGTAGTCATTCAAGAAAGTGTCTACATGCAATTATTTTCAAGCAATTAAATGAGGGGAGAAATATGAATTCAGAAAATAGTTAGATGAAACATCAAGTATTTAAATTGAGAGAAGAAAAATGACACATTAATTAATTAAGAAATATATTAAAAATTAAATTCACTCGTACGTATTCAACAATTCCAATAAAAAGAGTTGAGATAATGTTGACAAAAATACCTCAAATTTCTAATGTAAGTTTGAGATTTTTTTTTTTTCGTTTTTATTTATATGTACGTACTTATATTTTTCAGTATTATGGAATTTCTAGCTAATAATTTTTATTTCTAAATCATTTTATAGGAATTCTTAATTTAATATTTTTATATGGATTCTACTTAAGAGAAAAAAATTCGCCTTCAAGAGTACTATATTTTATTTTATTTTATTTTTTGAATGAAAGACTATGTTTTATTGATCATGAATAAAGAATCAAATTCTCTATTGCTTGTATTTACCTTTGATTCAAATATTGATGCGAAATGATCAATTGGACCCAAATTTTGCAATACATCAGTTTCAAATTACTTCTTCTATATTGGGTTATTAGGTAGTGGCGACTTCCAATAGTTTTGGCAAATTAGTTTTAGGTCCGCAGGCGTGTGAGGACCATTAATTGAAATAGATAAATCGAGCCTAGCAAGTAAGATTTGTTGTGAAAAAACAATGCAAGAAAAATAAAGACAAAATCAATCAATCACATACTCACAGTACAGAGATTTACATAATTCGATAATGTGTATACGTCTATAAAACTGCAAAGAATTTTATTAATCTTGAAGAATATCAAAATGCATTGTACGTATGGGGAAATATAATGCTTAGAACCAGTCATATTGTTCATAATAAATATATATAAGAGTTGTACGATGAAAATCATAATTTTACAATTCATGGGCCATTCGCTCAAACAGCATGTCGAGCGAGCCTCGAGCAAAAATCAAACAAAAAGTTCTCAAATCTTTTTATTTTTCTTGTTCTCCATATTTGTGAATTACCTAATTCTTACAAGACTAGATTTTTGATTATCTTATAACTCACGTCAAATTATTATGATTGCACATGTATATCGCTTAAGGAGTTATTAGACTGATTTGTGAATAGTATTAAAAAAATAATGAATAATTTGTAAATAGTATTAAATTATTTGTAAACAGGAGTGAAGCAGTATGAGACTACATCAATTACCAAATATTCTCCTAAGTTCTCTCCCAGAAAATACCAAAGTCTAAGAACCCCACTTCAAATTCCATGAAAAATTAGTAAAAACTGTATGCCCAATCGTTTGTTGCAATTTATGGTTAATTGGGAAATATAAAATAATAAATAATACATAAAATATAATTATTTCTTGAATTAAAAATTAAATATAATTTATATAAATTTAAAAGATAATCTTATTTATAAATTAAATTAAAATTACAAAATAATTATGTCATATATCAATCTTGTCAATCCAGATGACTAATATAGCACGCGCGCGGAAAACGTGTAGTAGGAATTGGAGTTTCCCCTGGCTACCATTTATTCCAAAATAATTGAACTTATATTACACGCAAATTGAATTGATCAATCCAATTAAATTCGAGTGAACTTTCCGTGAAATTGTTACGTATTCCTGCATGTGAATGAGAGTGCCATTTGAGCAAAACAAACTGAAAAGTAGTACTCCTTTCAATAATCCTTTTAAATTCCAGTCCTGCTACATACAGTCGGGTTATACAGTCGGGGCGCAGTCGTTGACCTCCACGTTGGATTATTTAAAAAAAAAAAAAAAAAAGAGACGAAACGCGCGAAATAAGAAAGCAAATAAACTCAAAACAGAGTTTGGGTCGTCTGGGTCGTCCGGTGCCCTCTGTGCCTCACGTTCGATCATACTGACTTCTCCGTTGGTCGGTCGTCTGGGTTGCTTCCGGTTCCATCGTCGTAGCATAGAAGCTCTGAGCAAACTTTTTCTGGTTCCGTTGTGCCTCGCATTCGATCAGCAGTGGGTACGGTTGGAAGAAATATTTCTCCATTGTCCATCGTCCATCGTCGTGATCGTGAGCTGCTTCCATCCTTTTAGTAGCGTAGAAGATCTGTATACAAGAGGGAGAAACAAACCCACCGGAAACAGTAACCGAAGCCACCATGCTTACTCTCTTCGTGGGTAGATGAAAAAAACAGAGCTCTTCATCTTCGTGGGTAGAAGAACTGGAGCTTCATCAGACATTGGTAATATCTTTGCTTTTCTTTTTTCAATCAAATACTAATCTCAACTGGATCTTCGTGGGTATTTGATTGATTTGTCTTCACCCATTTCGGGATTTCGGACCTGGGCATCTCAAAAAACCGTTCCGGAGATGAGGACGACGACGAAGATGAGTTCTGACGGCAACGATCGACAGCTGCGTCGCTCCAAAACTCTACCCATCGTGGCGTTCTCGCTCCGGCTGATGCAAGGCCCGTGTCCAGGCTCCTTCGTGAGAAATTCGAGGACGACCCGGCCGATTTCTCACTCACGGACCTTTGTCTTTTGAGAACCTGAGGATCGGCCTCGGAGCTCCGAAAGAGAGATTCTTGCTCAAAGAAATCTGAGACATCCAAACCACAGCAGAAGATCCGGTTCTCGTCGACGAAGAAAGTCGGGTTTCCGGCTAAACACGGGTGGCAAGGAATGTAGCAATGGTTGAAGATGGGAATCAAAAGGGGCAGAGCATTCCGTTCATGGAGTGAGTCACGAGAGCGAGACGGGAGAGGGAAGAATGAAATAAATCGAAGTGTAAAATGCAAAGGAAGAAAGAAAGGACCTGAAGTGTAAAATGCAATGCAAATTTAAAGTGAAACGAAACCGTTTCATTAATGCCACGTAGGCACCGACTGCACGCCTTCTCCCCAAGGCGCTTGCAGATAGCATTTTTCTTTAAATTCATTATCTCTCATTTTGTAGTAGAATAATGCTAGAGATGAATAATGCTAGAGATCCTGTTACTGCTTCCATATTTTTTTAGATGAGACGAGAAAGGTTTTAGATATAGAAAATGTTTGAACTACTGTCTTTCTTACTTTTTCTTTTTCTTTTTTTTTTATTTTTTTATTTTTTTTTATCAATTAATTGAACTTACATTACACGCGAATTGCATTGACTTGAGTCAATCTAATTAAATTCGAGTCAACGTTTGCTTAGATTTAGACTCTTAAAATATGGCCTAGCCCCTTTTAGACGTTGTATTCTACATTTTTTTTTTTTTTTTGCATTTTGAAAGATGCTTACATGTTGGTGAATGTGAATGAGATCAGTCTTTATTTTAGAAAAAAAAAAAAAAAAAAGGTACTCTTATCTATAAAAAAAAAAAAAAAAAAAAGGTACTCTTAATTTAATCTTTTTTTATGGATTCTACTTAAGAGAAAAAAAAAATTAATCTTTTTTTATGGATTCTACTTAAGAGAAAAAAATTCGCCTTCAAGACTATATTTTATTTTATTTTATCTTTTAAATGAAAGACTATATTTTCTTGATCATAAATAAAGAATCGGATTCTCAATTACTTGTATTTACTATTTACCTTTTGATTCGTGGATCGATGCGAAATTATCAATTGAACCCGAATTTTGCAATACCATCATCGGTTTCAAATTACTTTCAGATATATTTAACCTCCTCCTAATTAATTAATCATTCTTAGATCCTTTTAAAAGATAATATTCTTTAAAAAGATAATATCAATTTTGAAGAGACTTGTTATAAAAAAACCCTCTTATATTTGAAAAAAGGTTTAATGTTATTATGATATTATAGACTAAAGTTTTATTTTATAAAGCTATTCTGTTTTCACCGAATATAAGCCCTCTGATATATTCTCAAACAGAAAACATAATATTCATAATAACCACAGTTTGATGATAATCAAAACCCTAGAAACAGCAGTATACCAATAGATGTCCAGATTACCAATATACACCTCGAGATTGAACAGTATTATACAGCTCAACAGAAATGATGAATATCTTCCAATATTTTCGCAAGAAAGCATCAAGAATCAAATATGAGCAATAAGAACAATAAAGAAACTAAAAGCAAGGAAAGAACACACCAGATTACGTGGTTCGACCCTAATGGTCTACATCCACGGCAGGAATGGGCCTCAGAGCTTTTTATTGATGAACAATACTTCACAGAGAAGCCTCAGTACACATAGAGTCACAAATCCCTCACAGAACCCTCAAGAAATCACTCTGATTTCTTCTCTCTACAAGAAATTCTCACCGAAACCCTAATCCCCCTCTCTGTTCTCTCTGTTCTCTCTCTCTCTCTGAAACGGCCAATATGTACAGAATGAAAAATCAACTAGGGTTTACACCGTATAGCACATATATATATGTTACAAGAGATGCTGACACGTGTAGGTAATCCAGCGGCTTAACCCTTAAACGTAGTGAAAAAAGCACGAGCCTCTCACGTGATTTCATCAGCTCAGATTAAAACACATCAACGATCCAGATTTGGCCATTTGTACATCATCCTTCAATCAAAAGCTTCAAGAGAGGATATTAGAAGATTAAAGAAAAACATTAATAGATAAATGTATTGACACACGTATTACAAATCTCCACCTTGGCAAAACATTTATTTGCCACAAGATAAAAAAAAATTTCTCATCATTGGCTCATTCCTGCATTGTCCCTCTAAGAGGGACTAGTCCTAGACTCCATACCTAATAAGTTCAGACAGTGTCTGAACTTGGACCAAGGGACTGACTTGGTCATCATATCTGAGGGGTTATCCTCAGTTGGGACCTTTTCCACACCTACTATTTTAGATTCTATAACATCCCTCACAAAATGAAGCCTCACATCAATATGTTTTGATCTTTCATGAAAAACTTGGTTTTTAGCTAAGTGCAGTGTACTTTGATTATCACAGTAGACTGTGATATTACTATTGAAAATATTTAACTCACTAGCAATACCCTGCAGCCATATGGCCTCTTTAATGGCTTCTGTTAGTGCTATATATTCAGCTTCTGTGGTTGATAAAGCCACCACAGATTGTAGGTGTGATTTCCAGCTAATAGCTCCCCCAAAAGCAGTAAAAACATAACCAGTTAGTGACTTCCTAGTGTCTATGCTTCCTGCATAATCAGAGTCTACAAATCCAGCCAATTCACAACCCTTTACAACATTCTTTCCAAAACTAAGTCCCAAGTTAGTTGTGCCTCCTAGGTACCTTAACACCCATTTGATAGCTTGCCAATGAGGTTTCCCAGGGTTACCCATAAACCTACTAACCATACTAACTGCATAGGTCAGATCAGGCCTGGAACAAACCATTGCATACATTATACTTCCAACCATGCTAGCATATGGAATTTGTTTCATAAAACTGATATCCAAGTCTGTTTTAGGAGCCTGGTCTGAGGACAATTTGAAATGTTGTCCTAAGGGTGTACTTACAGATTTTACTTGTTCCATACCAAATCTATTTAAAATTTTAGAAATGTAATTTTTCTGAGATAAATATAGCATACTAGCACTTCTATCTCTTTCAATTTCCATTCCTAAAATTTTCTTAGCAGGACCCAGATCCTTCATTTCAAATTCTGATTTCAGCATGCTTTTGACTTGATTTATCAAAACAGTGTCTTTACAAGCTATTAACATGTCATCAACATACAAAAGGAGATAAACACATATTCCTTTTTCTTCCTTGTAATAGACACAGCTATCATAGCAGCTTCTTTTAAAATTATTGTTAATCATGTGTGTATCAAATCTTTTATACCACTGCCTAGGTGATTGTTTGAGACCATATAAAGATTTCTTTAGTAAACACACTTGATTACTTTTAATTTCATTTGTAAAGCCTTCAGGAGGCTGCATATGAATTTCTTCCTCAAGTTCTCCATGCAGAAATGCAGTTTTAACATCTAGTTGTTCTAAATGCAGATTTTCATAAGCAGTATAAGCCAACAGTAGCCTAATTGAGGTATGTTTAACCACTGGAGAGAAGATTTCATTGAAATCTATCCCTTCTCTCTGTGAAAATCCTTTGGCTACTAGTCTAGCCTTATACCTGGTCCCTTCTACCCCTGGTATGCCTTCCTTTTTCTTAAAGATCCATTTGGATCCTATAAGTTTTACCCCCTTAGGTTTAGGTACTAAAACCCAGGTTTTATTTTTATTTAGAGATTCCATTTCCTCTTGCATAGCAAGAATCCATTTTGAAGAATCCTTGCTATTCACTGCCTCTTTATAGGTCCTAGGTTCCTGGTACACCACTTCATCAGCTACAGTTAGAGCAAACATAGTGAGCTCTGCCTCCCCATACCTTATAGGTGGTTTTATAACTCTCTTCTTCCTATCTCTAACTAGGTTATATGAGTTATCACCACCTATATCTTTGTCCCCTGAGTCTTCTTCCTCAGGTTTGCTACTTTCCCCAATTTCAGGTTCAGATTGGGCTCTTGGTTGCTCCACCTCAATCTGAGATCCACTTGGGGACTGGTCAGTCTTGGGATCACACTTTTCCTCTTGTGCCCGAGCCATTTGTGACTCATTAAAGGTCACATCTCTGCTCACAATGCAGTTATACCTACCAGGCCCATCTACCCAAAGCTTGTACCCCTTAACCCCTTCAGGATACCCTATGAATATACACTTGAGTGCCCTAGGTTCCAACTTGTCAGTTTTTGAGTGTGCATAAGCAACACAACCAAAAATTCTTAAGTAGTCATAACTAGGAGGTTTTCCAGACCACAGCTCATGTGGTGTTTTAAACCCTATGGCAGATGATGGGCATCTATTTATGAGATGTACAGCAGTAGTGGCAGCCTCTGCCCAGAATGTTTTGGGCAGTCCTGAGTTTGACAACATACACCTCACTCTTTCTAAAATGGTTCTGTTCATTCTTTCAGCTAGACCATTTTGTTGGGGTGTTTCCCTCACTGTCTTATGCCTAAGAATTCCTTCTTTTTGACAGTACATATTAAACTCATTAGACAGAAACTCTAGTCCATTATCTGTTCTAAGGATTTTGAGTTTTCTACCTACTTGGTTTTCCACTAGGGTCTTCCACTCCTTGAATTTTTCAAAAGTGTCACTCTTGTTTTTAAGGATGTATATCCAAACCTTCCTAGAGTAATCATCCACTAATGATAGAAAGTAACTCCCTCCACTATGTGAATTTACTCTTGCTGGTCCCCATAGGTCAGAATGAACATAATCTAGGGTTTGTTTGGTGTTGTGGGTTGCTGACTTAAAACTAACCCTCTTAGCCTTTCCATAGATACAATCTTCACAGAAAGGTAAGTTCCCTAAGTTTTGGTCACTCAACAGCCCTTGTTTTTGTAATTCTAAGAGACCCCCTTGACTTACATGTCCAAGCCTCCTATGCCATAGTACTGCTTTGTTTTCTACTATGTTCTGAGTTGGGTATGCTTCCCCAACTACTGTTTTTCCAAGAAGGGTATACAACCCATTTTTAATTATTCCTTTCATAATAACTAGAGAGCCTTTAGTAACTCTAAGAACCCCTCCTTCAGATTTAAAGGTGTAACCTGCCAAATCAAGCATACCAAGAGAAATTAAGTTTCTCTTTAGTTCAGGTATGAACCTGACCTCCCTCAGTACCTTTTCAATCCCATCATGCATTTTTAGTCTCACTGACCCTATACCCATGACTTTACAGGACTTGTTATTTCCTAGAATTACTTGCCCCCCTTCCATCTTAGTGAAAGTCTCAAACCACTCTCTAATTGGACACATATGAAAAGAACAACCAGAGTCCAATATCCACTCTGTTTTAGAGTCCACTTCACTCACAGTAAGTACCTCAGCACTTTCATACCCCTCTAAGACCAGAGAAGCATCCACTGCCTCTTTGGTCTTGTTCCCAAAGTTTGTTTTTCTTTCAGGACAGTCCTTCTTAAAATGCCCTTCCTTATGGCAATGAAAACATTTAAACTGTTTTCCCCTTGATTTAGACCTAGATTTCTTATTTTCATTTTTACCTTTTTTCTCCCTTTTTTCTGTTCTGCCCCTAACTGATAGACCTTCCCCATGACCTTGTTTGGTATCTCCCCTATTTTGAAGTTCCCTAGTATGAAGTACAGATTGTACTTCATCTAGTGTCAAAGAGTCTCTACCATACATCATGGTTTCTTTAAGGCTTTGATATGATGAGTCCAAAGAACTCATCAAGAGGATGGCCTGATCCTCATCCTCCACCTTAATGTCTATGTTAGCTAGGTCTAGAATAATCTTGTTGAACTCATCAAGGTGCTGTCCTATTGGTGTTCCAGGGGCCATCTTAAAAGCATACAACTTAGTTTTCTTGTGTAGTCTGTTAGCTAGGGATTTGGTCATATACAAGTTTTCCAATTTTAGCCATATGCCTGCTGCAGTGTCCTCACTGGCCACCTCTCTCAGGACTTTATCCCCAAGAGAGAGGATTAAGGCACTGTGAGCCTTCTGGAGGATGTCCTTATGGACAATCCCCTTTTCTTCCTCTTTCAAGGAAGAACCTTTTTGTTTTTCACCAAGAAGGGCATCCTGCAGTCCATGTTGGACTAGCAGTGCCCTCATTTTAATTCTCCATAGGCCAAAATCGTTATCCCCAGTAAACTTCTCTATATCAAACCTCATGGTTCCCATGAAACCTAGGCTCTAGATACCAGTTGTTATAAAAAAAACCCTCTTATATTTGAAAAAAGGTTTAATGTTATTATGATATTATAGACTAAAGTTTTATTTTATAAAGCTATTCTGTTTTCACCGAATATAAGCCCTCTGATATATTCTCAAACAGAAAACATAATATTCATAATAACCACAGTTTGATGATAATCAAAACCCTAGAAACAGCAGTATACCAATAGATGTCCAGATTACCAATATACACCTCGAGATTGAACAGTATTATACAGCTCAACAGAAATGATGAATATCTTCCAATATTTTCGCAAGAAAGCATCAAGAATCAAATATGAGCAATAAGAACAATAAAGAAACTAAAAGCAAGGAAAGAACACACCAGATTACGTGGTTCGACCCTAATGGTCTACATCCACGGCAGGAATGGGCCTCAGAGCTTTTTATTGATGAACAATACTTCACAGAGAAGCCTCAGTACACATAGAGTCACAAATCCCTCACAGAACCCTCAAGAAATCACTCTGATTTCTTCTCTCTACAAGAAATTCTCACCGAAACCCTAATCCCCCTCTCTGTTCTCTCTGTTCTCTCTCTCTCTCTGAAACGGCCAATATGTACAGAATGAAAAATCAACTAGGGTTTACACCGTATAGCACATATATATATGTTACAAGAGATGCTGACACGTGTAGGTAATCCAGCGGCTTAACCCTTAAACGTAGTGAAAAAAGCACGAGCCTCTCACGTGATTTCATCAGCTCAGATTAAAACACATCAACGATCCAGATTTGGCCATTTGTACATCATCCTTCAATCAAAAGCTTCAAGAGAGGATATTAGAAGATTAAAGAAAAACATTAATAGATAAATGTATTGACACACGTATTACAAGACTAATAAAAGAAAATAATATAGAAAGTTACAAAAATCATGATTAAATGATTAAAACTTAAAAATCAAGACAATTAGTTAAAAATTAAAAATTTAAAGAAAATAAAAATTAAACTTAAATAATGAAAAAATTATTATTAATACCCTAAATTCTTTACAAATAACTAATTAAAATATAACCTACAATTAATGCAAATCTTTTTTTTCCAAGAAAAAAAGTGTTTGAATATAAAATTTTTCAAAATTTATAAGACATACGTGAATGATACGGTAGGGTAAACGGATGATGTGAGTGAACAACATGAAAATGACACCAAGCATATGAATGTGTCCCATATTTCCTTTTTTTCAATATTTATTCACCTTCTTCTACACGTAAATTGACTCGGTGATCGAGTTTGATTAAATTCAAAGAATTTGTTGTGGAAATTGGGCTATCAGTCTAAACCTCTTTTTCCAAGCAAAAACAAAATTTCCAAATATAATTAATTACATTGGTCCCTTGGAATTCAAAAATCTCTCTTGTCACCATCTTGCTAAATAGACTTATGGCTGGTTTGTTTTCGTAAACTATAAATCTCATATTATCTCATCTAATCATTATTATTTTTTCAAACTTTTAAATAAAATATAATAAACAATTCAACTTTTTAAAATCTTAAAACAAAAATAATATTAAAAAATAATATTTTAATAATATTTTATTCAACTCTCATCTCATCTCATCTCATTATCTCATTTGTGTAATTAACCAAATGTTGGCTTAATTTCTCTTATTTATTTGACCAGCCAATTTTTATCACCCGGCTAAGGTTGGCATCTCTTAGCAGGCTAGTACTCCAAGAGTATTAATAAAAAGGAAATTAGAAGAAATAAGAAGTCAATCGATCCCAAGAAGACAAGCAATTATGGGAATCATCAATAAGATATTTTTTATTTGAATTGATCCTTGTCACTCTTCCTCGATCTATAATTTTAAAGTTGAATAATTGATTCTAAAAAACATGTTATCAATTGAAATAATTTTTCAAATAATCAAAATTTGTCGGACACAGAAATTTTGGTTACGATGAATGGATGATGTGATTGTGGAGCATGAAAACGTATAGAAGGGTTTAGATATAGATCAATTTCTTGAAATATGGTTTGGCCCCTTTTAGACGTTGTATTCTACATTATTTTTTTGCGTTTTGAAAGATCTTACATGTTGGTGAATGTGAATGAGCTCAGTCTTTTCTTAAAAAAAAAATGATAAGAAGAAAAGGTACTCTTATCTATATTTTGTTTGTATAAATGATTTATTCCTACGATTGACAAATATACATATATATATATATATATATATATATATATATATATATATATATATATATATATATATATATATATATATATAAATATGAATAAATTTCTATATTGATCATTCTTATAATACCTATGTATTATATATAGAAAAATAAATTCATCATTATTTCTCATCTAAACATCTTATTATATGTGACATTAAATGATTAACAAATAAATAAAATATAATATATAAGTAAAAAATAGATATATCATATATTCAAAATTAAATTACATCCAGAAACACAAAACGTATAGCAGGCCGATTTGTATATAAAAGTTTGAAATTGACATTAAATAATTGGAAAGTTTTCCCTACTATTTATTTCAAACTGACCTGGTCAATCCACTTAAATTTGAGTAGACTTTTATGTAGAATTAATGTTCTCTCAAGATTGAAAATATGATCCCTTAACTTTTTGTCCTTTTGTACTCCTCATCAGCCACGACTAATTACAATGAATTTTTACATATTGCTGCATGGGAATGAGACTAGCATTTAAGTAAACAAATTCAAAATTTCAAAAGCATTCCGTTTTACAATTTTGTAGCATTCAATAATATTTTGTGAACAGTCATTCTACCAGCATTCTTTCTGCTTTTTATCAATACGGATAAGTGCATGAAGTTAAAATACCATAAATAAGTTTAATTACATATCCTATTGTGATAGGATAAGAGTACGTACCACATCATCAGAGCTTCTAGAATATCTAATAATTTTTCGTTGGCGGGGAAGTATTCCTTGTAAGACCACATCTCAAACGTTGAACAAAGAGAGCTATTAGATGAAAGACCAATAAGCATTTATTGAGAGAAGAAAAATTGGCACAAAGAATAGGTCAAAGTTAGCAATTAGCATATATAAGATCAAAGTACTCCTTGTAGTCAATCAAGAAAGTGTCCACATGCAATTATTTTCAAGTAATTAAATGAGGGAAGAAATATGAATACAAAAAGTAGTTGGATGAAACATCAAGCACTTCATTGAAGGAAGAAAAATGACACATTAATTAATTAAGGAATAGACTAAAAACTGAATTCACTCGTACGTGTCCAAGAATTCCAACAAAAAGAGTTGAGATAATGTTGAGAAAACTACCTCAAATCATTTTATAGGGATTCTTAATTTAATATTTTATTATGGATTCTACTTAAGAGAACAAAATTCGCCTTCAAGACTATATTTTATTTTATTTTATTTTTTAAATGAAAGACTATATTTTCTTGATCATGAATAAAGAATCGGATTTCCAATTGCTTGTATTTACCCTTTGATTCCTCGGATCGATGCGAAATGATCAATTGGACCCGAATTTTGCAGTACCATCATCGATTTCAAATTACTTTCATATTTAACCTCCTCCTAATTAATTAATCACTCTTAGATCCCTTTAAAAGATAATATTCTTTAAAAACTTAAATTAAAAAGATAATATCAATTTTCACAATCCAAATGACTAAAGCCGACGTACGTAATTGGACATATAGCATATTGCAGGAAAACGAGTATATAGTAGGAGTTGGATATGAAAGTAATTTGAAACTGATCATGACATCACTATGAATACTATTTATTTCAAATAACTGACAACTTTAGGGGTTTGTTAGCCATGTACGTACTCATGTAGGTCCTAGCTAGGAATCCAAGATGGAAATTATCAACTACTGGCCCCACGCGGTTTGCAGGCCCCACATAAGTTTCAAAATAAATCTAGACGTTCATTATATGTAAAACTAGTATAAAAATAAATCGACTAGTTCTCTTTGGGATATCAAAAAACCCATATTAGTTGCATTAAGATACAGTATCTCCTATCAATGTTCCAAATAGAGAGTAAAACAATGAGAGGTTGTTATCTCCGATTTCTGCTTTTACTACTTGTATTCTTATCATGCAATACAACAAAACTTGGATCTAGTTTTGATTTGCATACTGATTCTAAAGTCAGATGCATAGAGGAAGAACGACAAGCACTCCTCCAATTCAAACAACACCTTGTTGATCGTTCCCATTGGCTATCTTCTTGGGACAGTGGTAATGAAGATTGTTGCAAGTGGGAAGGAATTAAATGCAGCAACAAAACAGGTCATGTTGTTAAGCTTGATCTCCAGGCAAATTGGTTATATGGCGCTGAACCTGCAACCAAATATCTAGAAGGTGAGATAAGCTCTTCATTACTTGGATTGCAATATTTGACTTATCTGGACTTAAGTTGCAATAACTTTTCCATCATGAAATCATTCCCAAATTTTGTTGGCTCATTTGCTAAATTACAACATCTCAATCTTTCATATACCCAAATAGCCGGAACCATTCCGCAACAATTGGGAAACCTCTCAAGATTGATTTCTCTTGATCTCAGTTGGAATTATGATCTGATGGAGGCACATAATCTTGATTGGTTAACTCATTTTTCATCCTTAACATACTTGGACATGGGTGGGGTCAACCTCAGCCAGGTAGTTAATTGGTCCAATAAGGTTATGATGCTCCCTTCTTTGACTCACTTGGGTCTACATGATTGCAGTCTCTCCCCAACAACTTCTCGGCTGCTATCCATCAATGCTAATTCCTCATCACAACTTCAATTTCTAGATCTCAGTTGGAATTATGATATAGTGGAAGTACATAATCTTGATTGGTTAACTCATTTTTCATCCTTAACATACTTGGACATGGGTGGGGTCAACCTCAACCAGGTAGTCAATTGGCCCAATAAGGTTATGATGCTCCCTTCTTTGAATCACTTGAGTCTACAAGAATGCAGTCTCTCCACAACAACTTCTCAACTGCTATCCATCAATGCTAATTCCTCATCACAACTTCAATTTCTAGATCTCAGTTGGAATTATGATCTGAAGGAGGTACATAATCTTGATTGGTTAATTCATCTTTCATCCTTAACATACTTGGACATGGGTTGGGTCAACCTCAGTCAGGTAGTCAATTGGCCCAATAAGGTTATGATACTCCCTTCTTTGACTCACTTGAGTCTATGTCGTTGCAGTCTCTCCAAAACGACTTCTCAGTCGCTTTCCATCAATACTAGTTCCTCATCACAACTTCAATTTCTAGATCTCTCTGAAAATTATGATCTGAGGGAGGTACATAATCTTGATTGGTTAATTCATCTTTCATCCTTAACATACTTGGACATGGGTTCGGTCAACCTCAGCCAGGTAGTCAATTGGCCCAATAAGTTTATGATACTCCCTTCTTTGACTTACTTGAGTCTACGTGATTGCAATCTCTCCACAACGACTTCTCAGTTGCTTTCCATCAATACTAGTTCCTCATCACAACTTCAATTTCTAGATCTCTCTTACAATCATCTCGACCGCTCCATATTTCATTGGTTGTTCAACTCCACTTTTGGTAGCCTAAATTCTCTAAGAACACTAGGTCTCAATGGAAATAAGCTTGTTGGTGGCATTCCAAAATCTTTTTGGAATTTATGCTCCTTACATTCATTGGATCTTTCAAGAAACAGTCTCAGTGGAAATCTTTACGAGTTTATGAGTAATGCGTCAGGTTGCTTAATGGACTCTTTGCAGAATTTTGGAATAAGCTACAATAGATTCACGGGACCATTGCCTGAGAGTATTGGAAACCTATCCAATCTTCAGATTTTGGATGTCTCTGAGAATTCCCTTGCAGGGGTGATCACTGAAGCCCATCTTTCAAATCTGAACAACCTGAAAGAGCTATATTTAGAGTCAAATTCTTTGACTTTGAGATTTAGCTACGATTGGGTTCCACCCTTCCAGCTGGAAGATATTTATTTGGGTTCTTGTAGATTGGGATCGACTTTTCCAAAGTGGCTTCAAAGTCAAAAGAATTATATTTCGCTTGATATTTCTAATGCTGGGATTTCTGACATTATCCCTGCTTGGTTTTGGGACTTCTCTCCCCAGTTATCCTATTTAGATTTGTCTAACAATGAGTTGCATGGGAACTTGCCAAACTTTTCATCATCCAGAGTTGGTGAATATGCTTTTATAGATTTAAGCAGCAACCTTTTCGACGGTTCAGTACCACCTTTTCCATCAAATGTGATATCATTAGACCTATCGAATAATAGGTTTTCTGGGCCCGTTTCATTCCTATGTGAACTCAATACTCCAACGTTATTGGAGTCTTTAAACCTCTCAAACAATACATTGTCTGGAAAGCTTCCGGATTGCTGGACATATATACGTGACTTGGTTGTTCTTAATTTGGCCAACAATAATTTCTATGGAAAGATACCAGACTCAATGGGCTCCCTAGCCTCGATCTCTCTTTTGCATTTACACAACAATGGATTTGTGGGAAAGATTCCGGCATCCCTTCAGAATTGTAGCAAGTTGATAACCATTGACTTGGGAGGAAATAACTTGTCCGGAATGGTACCTTCATGGATTGGTGATAGTCTGCCAAATTTGGTTATTCTTAACATACGTTCTAATCAGCTTTCTGGAAGTTTGCCTTTAGACCTATGCCTTCTACCACATATTCAGATCTTGGACCTTTCTTTGAACAAGATCGAGGGAACTATTCCAGAATGTATTTACAATTTGACTGCAATGTCTGTCTCTAAGAACGAATCTAGCATTTTCACGTTTGGCTCAAGAAGGTTGTATATGGACGATGCAATATCATTGGTATGGAAAGGAAGAGAGCTTGTGTTCGAAAGTTCCTTGGGACTTTTGAATGTGATTGATCTTTCTAGTAACAAATTACATGGAGAAGTTCCGGATGGAATTACTAAACTTACAGAGTTACTCGCCTTGAATTTATCGAGAAACAATTTAACTGGGTTAATCCCTCCAAAGATCGGTTTGTTGAAAAATCTGGAATCCCTAGATTTATCCAGAAACCATCTTTGTGGTGAAATCCCGATGAGCATTTCCAGCATTAGTTTTCTTAGTCAATTGGACTTGTCCACCAATAACTTATCTGGCAAGATTCCAACAGGAACTCAAATCCAATTACTCAATGCTTCTGCATTTTTGGGAAACCCAAAACTATGTGGCTCTCCACTTCCAAACAAGTGTCTTGAAGATCTCCACAAGAATAACAGCATTCAAACAGATGATAATGACAGATTTATAACAAAAGGATTTTATATTGCTGCAACTCTTGGATTTATTGGAGGATTTTGGAGTGTATGTTTCATTTC
Organism: Carya illinoinensis; assembly: GCF_018687715.1. Taxonomy (NCBI): domain Eukaryota; kingdom Viridiplantae; phylum Streptophyta; class Magnoliopsida; order Fagales; family Juglandaceae; genus Carya; species Carya illinoinensis. The sequence goes on from NC_056756.1 coordinate 39,743,445, forward strand.
AGTACTAAACATAAGATACATAATGGAGCGTCTTACTTCCAATGCTCAAATGATGTTAACATAGGCTCCACGTGGAAGTAGCTCTCTGTATGCGCACTTTGCAAAGTTAAATTTTACGGTAAGGGTCCGCTTTCTATAGTTTATGGTCATATTCATAAATTAGAGCTGTCTTTCCCCACATATAGTTTGAATATATATATATTAGCGTACAATATGCATAAATATTTGTGTGTTTTCTACTTGCATCCCTTCAATTATCTATTAAGAATTATTAACTGGATTGTATTTATTTGAGAACTTGTAGATTGGGACCAACTTTCTTGATGTGGCTTTAAACTCAAAAGAATTATTGATTCATGTTTTAGATCTAAGCAACAACTGATTTTCCGAAAAGATTCCAATGTCCCTTCATAATTGCAGTAGGTTGAAAACCATTAACGTGTGACCAAATAATTTTTCTGGAATGGCACCTACATGGATAGGTGATAATCTACATGATTTGGTTATTCTTAGCCTACAATCTAGTCATTTTATGGAAGTTTGTCACTAAACCTATGTCACCTATGAAATATTCAAGTCTTGGATCTTTCTTTGAATAAGATCAACAACTATTCCTGAGTGTATCTACCATTGGACTACGATCGTGTATCTAAGTGGAAATCAAAGTGGCATATACGCATATGGCTCTAGCATTAATTATATTAACCATGCATCATTGGTATGGAAAGGAAGAGAGTTTATGTTTGAAAATTCTTTGGGACTTGTGAAGATGATTGATCTACCTAGAAACAAAAAGCATGGATATCTTCAACATTGTAAAATTATCATTAAAGATAACAAGAGCTCAATCATCCCATGTAGAAAACTAAAGTAGGAACAAAAAAAGGAAAAATAGAATTTAGTCAAGGAATGAAGCCCTAATGGACTTCATCAAATATTTCCAAGGATAATGGTAATATAAATCATCAAAATGACAACTAAATGATAGGTTGCATTCAGCTTGTTTTGAGGATAAAGCATAGTTATTCAAAAACTACAAGTCATTTGAGTTAAATATTAATTGTACTTTGAACTTATGAACTCGGTTTACATATGCCATACCTTCTTTGTCATGAGTACAAGCGAATCTTTCTGATCACACCAATCTTTCAACCAACGTATGGGGATAGTTTAAAATCTTTTAATAGAAATTATTTATTTGTCGCGTCGTTACCTGTCAGAGATAAGCATGCGTCAAATTATACATATAATTATCATTTTATACTTGATTAATTTTGGCTTATGTTTAAACAAACTGATCATCTCTGTTGAGCAAAACTTGTTCTTCTCCTTTTAATTCAATAATGAGTCCCACAATAATTTCCAAAACAATATTCTCAATTAATTTGGCTTGTATCAAACACAAATTTACTCGCTTGAGCGAAAATAAGGTGTTTTTCTCCTTCCATTGATGGACATTTCTTGAAGGGTCCCACAAAAATTTCTTAGTATTTTTAAATAGTTTGTCTTATGTTAAAAGTAAACTGACTCGATTGAACAAGATGAGCCTTTCTCCAATTGAATTCGATTTAAGAAAGTGTCCAATTAAACAAACTTTTGAAGTAAACTTTTCTCGATAATTAATTTTCTTTCTGGCATACTTCTTTTCATTTGGTCTTATCTACCATTTTCTTCTTGTTGCTAAAGTGTATGATGTTTAATGAATTGGAGAATAAATTCCTAGCTAGTACAATAGACACGTTGAAACCATTTAAATTAATTGATACTGATCCAAAAATTAGGATGTTAATTCCATGTGAACCACTTAAAATATACCACATATATAGTAAATGTGACATATAGAAAAAATTAAGAAGAAGAAAAGTGTTTCATATAAATTAAGACTTATCCTAGTTTAGTTCATCTTATCTTGAATTAGCTTGTCATCTTCGGTCATATTTGTGGATGTGCATAGTAGATTCTAAATGATTTTACATTATATTAACTACTTTAATAGTAATATGTAAAGACTAAATTAGAAGACATCTCTCTCTCTCCAGCGATAAAAACCTCTCTCCACCTCTCAGGTATAGTATTTCCCTCCGTTCACTGGCCAGAGGGGGGTTGTGATACGCACACCCACAAAATTATATTACACAAAAACCCACAATTTTCCATGTTCCCAACACAAACACAAACGGGGCACAATTAATACAATTTAATGACATGAAACAAATATAATGCAATTATGCAACAAATTGTTATTGGATGACATGGCACAACAATGTATAGAAAACAACACAACATAGCACACAAGTTCACAACTCCACAACTACACGTAATTCCCAACGCTTCACCGGACCCTCGACCAACCATACACCACCAACTACAGTTATTATGCCAATGATCCACAAGGCCTCCGGCCACTTCTCATTCACAATCAAACTGTAATAACATTCAGATAGTAACATATTCCATGTTAGTATTTCGAGGGTCAATCCATGAATTTGCTTACAAAGTGGAAGGCAATTTCGGATAGTTGAGTGCATTATCTATGGTATCTTGTGTGGGCATATGTGTGCCATTGCGAGAGGGAAAAACAGTTGTCTAAATTTGAAAATGCATAGAAATTAACACAAAATCAAAATGGCACACAACTTACTGTGGTGATGCCTAGAGTGGCAGAGCACGGTGGCTGTAGAGGCAGTGCACGATGGATAGCAATAGATCCAGGCAGCACGCGGGACTCTACAATTGGGAATATGGTGGGTCGCCGATATGATGAAAAAAGAGGGTGTGGAAGGGGGGACCCAAGGTGGATGATGGTGGTAGGCGGCTGCATAGAACCCTAACAGAGAGATGTATGCTTGGGTTGGGTGGATCAGAGAGGGAGAGAGAGAGCTGGGTCTCGGCATGGAGGTGGGACCTTGTGGTGGGACTTTTAGAATATAGTTTTAGAAAATAAGACAGAAATTACCGATTCATATAAACTTTTTCCTTCCCTTCCTAGGATATAAAAAATTCTATAGTTAGAATTTAAAATTTGCATTTACAAAGCTAAGAGAGTGTTTTGCAGTGGAAATCATTAAATTAAAAATATAAAATTCTTTTAAAAAATGGGTTTCAAAGATTACAAAAAGAAAAGGGCCTAGGCTTCTGTCACCTTTTCTTTGGCCATGTCTGTCCCAATACTTCGTCCTCATGTTATTCATAGGTGGGGCACATATAGAAATAAAATGAGTCAAATATTCAATAAAAGTACTACTTCATGCCGTACAAATATAAGAACATACCTTTTTTTTCTTTAAAACATTACAAGGTGGAGTTTCCTTTTAAAAGAGTTTTCATTTCTTAAAGCATATAATATAGCTATGAGAGATAAGGGAATGCATTCATTAATTAGGAATTTGAGCAAGGAAAGATGAGATAACCTTTGAAATGAGATTTTCATTAATATTTTTATAGAAATAGTCATTAAAAAGGCTAAACTATTTTTTTCTTTCCTCTCTCTTTCACTGCACCCACTACAAGAAAAACCACCTGTTGCAGTGATTTTTATATTGTTGGAAATAAAATCGTTGCAATAAGTCATTAATTTCAATGATTTTAATGTCGTTGCAGACTTTTAACATCAAGTTTTAAAACTACTCTTTTGTTGCGATTTTTTCACCTTTTATGATGAAAAAATTCGTTGTAATATTCAAAATCTTTAAAACTGTCCTTTTGTATCAATTTTTTATTTTTTATGCTGAAGAAAGTCGCTATAATATTTACAAAAATTGTTGCAACATAACTAATATGATGGAATTGTTGTTTTATCACTAGGGCGCCAAAACGAAAATGCCTACCTTCCTCACAGTTGAAATTCGATTTTAGCCAGTAATCCCCAATCCATCTTTCTTCCCCAACTTCTTCTTCTCCATTTTGATCAAACCTGCAAACTAACCCACCCCATTTCGAATCGGCATCCTACGAAGACCACTTCCTCCCTAACCCAGTGCCACCTCATGACGCCTCTCTCTGCCTAGCACCACCCCGCGTTACCTTCCTCTGCCCAGCGCTGCCCTGCGACACTGTCCCTTTGTGCAGCGCCACCCCGTGACACTCCTCCATCCTACTGCCCGTCCCCGAAGTGAGTACATATCAGTGCAAATATGTATAAGCAAGATTTTCAAGGTCAACTCCTTCTATTCAAATCCATTATTTTTGTGGTGTTAATTACTCTGTTGGATTCCTCTTTGTTCTGTTAATTAAACCCTTACCTAGACCCTCCCTTTCCGTCCACTTCACATGCTCATGCTTTTTTTCCTTCCCTCTACTCTGCTCGCACACGAAGCTATTTGACTGAAGGTTTTCTAGGTTATTTCCTTTGGTTGGCATTATGCCTCCCAATCTTGCAATTTGCTGCTTGTTTTGGTTCTACTTGAACTACTTGTACATGGATATGTTCTGAATTTGTAAAATAAGTGAACACTTTATGTCGTCGAACGTGTAGCGAACTTAAAATCGCTGCAATAGAATAAATGTAGCGATTTTTTAGCCTTTTTGCTACGATTTTAAGCGTTGTAAATGACTGGATTTCTTGTAGTGACTGTCACTCTCTTTTTTCTTAGAAACCCCACTTTCCTTTTTCTTTTGCTCTTTCAAATAACAGTCAAGCCGAGATAATACCGGACTCTAGTATAACATGAGCAATATATAGAAATTATGATTTAACACTTCGATTTTGAAACACTTTGTGCATTTTTTTAAAAATATTCATATTTATTTATTCTCTCAAATATTTACTTATTTGAGATGCAGTTATTTATTTGTCATGCAGTTACCGGTTAGAGATAAATACGTGTCAAATACATACCATAAGCATTTCAAATTAGCTTATGTAGAAGATGTCCGGCCAGTAGCAAAAATTGATCGAAGAGATTAATAAGATAAAATAATATAGGAAATTACAAAAATTATGATAAATTAAATGACTAAAAGTTAAAAATCGTGAGTACTTAAAAAGTTAAAATTTAAAGAAATTATAAATTAAACTTAAACAATGAAAAAAGATATTAATAACCTAAATTGTTTTACAAATAATTAATTAAAATGTAACGTCCTGCAATGTAGTTCTTTTTTTCCAAGAAAAAGTGTTTGAACTCAAAATCACCAAAATTTATAAGACGTGAATGATGTGGTAGCTGGCTTAACAGATGATGTGATTAGCATGAAAATGGCATCAAGTATATATAAGAATGCGTCCCAATATATTTTTACCCAAAAACTGACCTTATGTTACACGCAAATTGACTGCTACTTAACCCCTTTTTAGACGCTGCATCAATTCTACCTTTTACAAATTCACTCATAAATCATTCAAAATGATTTCTTTATCCTATTCTTTTAAATATATCATCAAATCTACTTTTTCAATTTTACTTAATTACTTTTACAATATTATACTATATATCGACTTATCTATTTTTTCTTTATATCGTTATTTAAATAGTCTTTTTTTTTTATTATTCTTTTCAAATATTTCCTCTAACTACCAATAAATTTACAATATCCTTATATTTTTTAATATTTATAATATATTTTTATATACAATGAAATATAATTCCATCATATACACACAAAATAAAAATTAAAAATATCAATACATGAAAAAATGGGATCATATTATAATAATATTTTCAAGATATTTTGTGGAAGAGAATGAAGTAGAGATGTTTTAGATGATTAACAATAAAAATAATTTGCTTAGATGGTGAAAAGTAATGTAAAAGAAAATGAAATACAAATAATAAAAAAATTATTTGTAAGATAAACAGTACCCACTACATGTAGCGGGTTTTTGATTCATAAATGTAAAATAGATGAAGTTTACATGATCCATTGGATCTGGTTTTTAAACAAAAATTTACATATTTAAGGATTAGATTTATTATATTGACAACGTCCATTGTGAGTGCTATAAAACAAGTTCACATATTTTCTCCTAAAACCATTGAAGAAAAGCAATTATATGTAATATTTTAACATGAGATGATGATGATGATTAAAATGAAAGGTAGTTATTTCCCGAAAAAAAAAAAAAGATTTCCAAATAAATTAATATTTGGGAAGGTGAAATAAATTAAAAAAAAAAAAATATCCCTGAGCTTGCAAGTTGCCAACTTGCCAGATAGAATTAATTTGTCTAATTTATTCGGCCAGCCAATTTTTACCACCTTGCTAAGGTTGTCATGAAATATCTCTCAGCATGCAATCCAGTCCAAAAGACTTAAGAAGAAATAAAAAGTGAAGAATATTGGTCTTAATCAAATAATTACAGCTAAGATTGATCAAGAAGAATCAAGTCGAACAGATAAATGACAGCCTCGTCCTCTCCTTCTCCGAAGGGTGAGGTTTTTCTCTTTGCTTAGGCAAAGATTTTGTCTCTTAGACATTTGGTCTATAGAGGTTGTAATGGAGGGTGAGTTAGAGAAATATGGGCAACTTTTAGTCTCACTGATAAGGAAAAGCAGGAAGTTGTCATATATCCTTTAATAATTCATGAGTCTATGTCAAAAGGAAAATCTTGTCTTCTTGCACGGGTGATTGCTGACAAAAACGTGAATAGGGAGGCTTTCAGATCCACCATGTCTACAGTTTGGAAACTTGAGGGTTGGATTTGGTTTAAGGAAGTGGGGGATAACAAAATGCTAGTGGAGTTTCAATATGAACAAGATAGGGCAAAAGTGCTATTTGGGAGGCCTTGGACATTCAATAGGTTGCTGGTGTGTTTACAGGAGTTTGATGGGAGTACGACTCCAAAGGAAATCCCTTTCTCAACTGATGTTTTCTGGGTCTAGGTACATAATATGCCCCTTGCTAGCATGACAAAAAAAATGGGAAACCAAATTGGAAAGGGTCTAAGGAAAGTGTTGGACGTTGAAGTTGATAGTAGTGGATTTGGGTAGGCTCATTTCCTACATTTAAAGGTGGAAATAGACATCACACTACCTCTGATCTGAGGTAGATTTTTGTCCGTTGATGGTAAAGAAATGTGGCTACCTTTCAAGTATGAAAGACTTCCAATGTTTTGTTTTCAATTTGGAGACATCAAACATACCAAGAAAGTCTGTTCTACTGCTGTACATGGCAGAGTTCATCTGAAGAGAAGAAACCTCAGTATCGATGATGGCTTCGTGCCACCCCCTCAAAGTCAACTGGAGACTCATTCAAGAAGTACGGTGGAGATGGAGTTTAGTGCCCTCATCACAATCGGTAGCTATGGAAGTTTGGCGAGAAGGCCACTAAAGAAAGTATCACAGCGAGCACTGAAATTTAGGGGCCATCTCAGGAACCAATTAAGGAATGTGTGAAACAACAGGAGGATCATTTCTGTAATGGAAATTTTCCTTAGTTACCAAAGTCTCAATTTAAAAAGGAGAGGGACTTTCAAATGAGATGTCAATCCCAAATACTGAAGATCTTTCCTTAACTAATTTAGGAGTGTTTGAGGACAAGCCCAATGAATCCAATGAAGCCACTAAGCCAAATGACTCCAAAGAGCAACTCATTACCTTGCCGATTGTCCAGTACTATTTTGAAACTTAATTCTGGGAAGATTCTGGATGACTTAGCTAGCAAGCTATATCTCATTGGAAATCCTCATGTCTCTAGTTTCCAAGGCATCAAATAGTGTGCAATTTGGAGTCTTCTAGAGGAAGTTATAAGGAAAACTGTGCAAGGCTGATAGAATGTTGGAAATTTTCATATTTCTCATGTCTTTTAGAATTCTCTAGGCAATATTCTTAATTAATGTTAGTTGGGAAGTAGCATGCTTTAAATACCCATGCTTGGAGGGTTGTTCCAAGTTTTCCTATATAAAACCCCTTTATGCTAATAAAAAATTCAGAATTGAGTTAATTATTGCTTATGAGGCCGTTCACTCTATGATGTATAGACGTAAAGGTAAGAATGGAAGTATGGCAATCAAATTGGATATGTCTTAAGGCATATAATAGGTTGGAGTGAGGGTATTTAAATGCTGTTATGCTAAAACTAGGATTCCACGAGAGATGGGTCAAGCTGATTATGCAGTGTGTATGTTCAGTAAAATATGCAGAGCTTCTAAATGATCAACCTGGGAACAACATCATACCAACAAGAGGACTTAGGCAAGGAGATCCATTGTCTCCTTACCTATTTCTTTTGTGTGCTGAGGGGCTGAGTTCTTTGATTAAAAATACTGAGTAAGATGGTTTGGTGAAGGTCATTAAAGTAACCAGGGGTGGAATTTCTGTTAGCCACCTAATGTTTGCTTGAATGCATCCTCTTTTGTAATTCAAAAACATAAGAGTGGAGACAATTAGAGACTATCCTGGATTATTATGAAGCTGCTTCAAGACATAAATTGAACAAACAAAAGACTTCTGTGTTTTTCAATACAAATACTCCCCAGCAAATAAAAAACAGCTTGGTAGGGGTGATTGGTGCAAGGAGTAGTGGTGATTTTGAAAAGTACCTGGGCCTACCTAGTGTTGTAGGTAGATCTAAGTATAAATCCTTTCGAGTTACTAGAGAAAGAGTATGGGCAAGGATAAGCAATTGGAAAAATAGCTTCTTGACACAAGCAGGGAAAGAGGTTCTTTTAAAATCTGTTTTGCAAGCTCTCCCAACTTATGCTATGGGTGTTTTCAAGCTGCCTAAAGTATTGTGCAAAGAAATTTCATCACTAATTGCAAAGTTCTGGTGGGGACACTTGAAGAATGATAATAAAATCCAATGGAGGAAATGGAGCGGGATGAGCAGATCTAAAAGTGAAGGGGTGATGGGGTTTAGGGATATTGAGTGTTTTAATAGGGTAATGCTTGCTAAACAGGTTTGGAGGTTATCAACCAAATCTGACTCTTTAGCAGCTAATGTTATGAAGGAAAAATACTTCAGACATTCCTCAATTATGGATGCAAAACTCGGTTATGGTCCTTCATATATCTGGAGGAGTTTGTGGGAGGTTAGAGATCTGGTTAGAGAAGGAATGAGATGGAGAGTAGATAATGGGAAGCAGATATAAGAATCAGGGAGGATAAATGGATGCCAACTCCATCTTCATATACTGTTCAATCTCCTGTTTCGGCACTGGGAAGGGAAGCTACTGTGGTTGAGTTAATTGATGAGGAAACTGGTGGTTGGAATCATGCTTTGGTTAGGGAAACATTCAATAAAGAAGAAGCTGATGTTGTTTATGCTGTACCAGTTAGCAGAATGGGCCTAGAGGATAAGCTTATTGGGGACCTACTAAAAATGGACTCTTTACCGTAAAGAGTGCATATTATGTGGCTATGGATACCAAAAGAAAACTTGGGGGGGGGGGGGGGGGGGGGGGAGCAACTTGTTACAGCAGAGATAAATCAAATATGGAAAAGATTGTGGGAGCTTAATATTCCTAATTATCTTAAGGTATTTTTTTGTAAAGCTCTCACTAATTGCTTGCCAACAAAAGGTAATTTGCGAAGAAGGAAGATCACAGAAACTGGGGTCTGTCCAATATGTAAGCAGTTGGAGGAAACCAGTGGGCATGTGTTGTGGAGTTGTGTTGCAAGTTCTGATGTTTGGGCTGAGACAAAGAGTAAAGCACAAAAATTGAGTTGCAGAGAGGAAGACTTTATTGACACATGGACTGATTTATTTCAAAAATTATAGAAGAAGAAATTAAAAGGCATGGCTTTTATCTTTAGAAAGTTGTGGCAGAGAAGAAATAGATAGATTTTTTAGAATTCCTTTCAAAGTCCTGCTGAGGTGCTAACAGCTGCAATGACAGATCGAGATGAAAATATACTGGCTAAGGTTGTTGATTGAAATGATTTTTCTGGTCCTGCACCTGTAAACAGAAATGTCAAATGGTAACCTCCACCTCAGTTCTCATATAAGGTAAATTGGGATGTTGGATTTGAGGAGTCTACACTGAAGATGAATGCTGGTATAAAAATAAGGGACTGTGATGGGGAAGTCATTGCTGCTATGTGTATGCCAAGGAAAGCTGTCAAAGATGCAGTGATGGCCGAAGCAACTTTAATTTTAGATTGATGACTTAATTTCTTGGGTCCCCGTCAAATTACTCGCACAAATTTCTAAGAGTTTGATAATTTCCAACGTGAATTCATACATAGCTCACAACTACGGCCAATTGGGGCTGTATGCAATGAACAGAACTATTTGCCATCAACTCCAGCTCCATTTATATAAACTCAGCTTGAGTTAATTTTTTATACTCATCAAATGAATCAAGTTTTGAACAAAATCGGCTCAACATGTATTATAAATACATTCATAGAAATTTTTAAATTTCATTTTTGTTATTATTTTATAATATCTTTCTTGATTTATATTAAAATATCTTAATTATTTGGAAATATAAAAGGGAATCATGTTTCTAAATGTGATGAAAATTATAAATTACTACAATTAGTTTGTGAAAATATATAAGATGTCAATTAATGTAACTTATATATGTCATTTGAGAAAATTATAAAATAGTAATAAAGGATAGTTAAAGAAAATATCTAGGGTCGTCTAACTTTAGCTCATTCGAGAAGGTGACTCCCAAGCCTCTTTCACGTGCAAAAGATAAATGCTACTCGTTAATCCTTTTAATTATCAATGTCCTCAAATCATTCAATTTATTATCAATGATCATTTGTAGAATAGCAATATTATATTACCAGATGGACCGAAGCACAAAAGCACCTCCATCGAAAGCATGCATGCATTCCTACCACATGCAGTTTCATATATATATAATTAATCACGTACGGAAAAACCCAGACACAGAGAATACAAACTAGTATAAAACCTAATACATCAGTAATTCACTTGGGATATCAAAACCTATATCAGTAGCCTTCAGATTAGTATTTCTCTGTTTCGACTTTAGCCCTTATGATTCTTTTAGAGAGAGAGAGAGCAAAATAATGAGACGTGGTTATGTCACATTTTTTCTTTTATTACTTGCACACTTATGTATGGCAACAAAAACTGGGCTTAGTTTGAATTTGCCTGATCATGATGTCCGTTGCAAAGAGGAATAAATGCAGGCACTCCTCCAATTCAAACAATCTTGAGTTATTGAGTTTAGAAGAGAATGGGTTCATGGGGCCATTGCCTAAGAGTATTGGAAACTTATCCAATCTCAAGAATTTAGAATTAGATATGAAAAACTTCACTGCATTACCCAAGAGCATTGGAAACTTATGTAAGAACTTTATGAAACAGATATGATTGACGATGAAGAGGCAAACTTAACCTCTCGTATACATTGCATTTCATTTAAATAATACAAGTTTTGAATGTCAAGATTACATATTTTCAGGAATGAATAACACATTTACAGGGGAAACGTAAAAACAGAGGAGTAAAGAGGAGATCAAGTCACGTTGGCTGCATTGGAAAGCTCATAAATGTGATCTTCATTCTCGGATTTGTTTGTTTTAATTGCTGATTCAAATTGTCCATGATCTTTTTGATTTCCATTAACACTTGGTCTAACACCCCCCCTCAAATTAATGGGGATCATGAGCACCATTAATTTGTCTCGCAGAAATGAAAACCTACTAGCCATGTGTCCCTTTGTGAATATGTCACCAATCTGGTCTAATGTGGATATATACTTGACTTGTATATCTCGGTTTATCACTTTTTCAAGGATGAAGTGATAATCGACTTCAACGTGTTTTGTTCTAGTATGGAAAACCGGATTGGAGGCCAAGGCAATGGCTCCAATATTGTCACACCAGATTGTTGGAGTAGTTGAGATTTAAATTCTAAGTTCCTTGAGCAGCATCCTTATCCAATATAGATCGGCAGTGGCAATTGCTATGCTTCGATATTCGGCTTCAGTACTACTTTTGGAGACTATGGGCTACTTCTTTGTTGTCCAAGTTATCAGATTTGGGCCCAGAAAAATTCCATAACCAGTTGTACTCCATTGATTATCAGGATTTCCCGCCCAGTCAGAGTCATAATAAGCATTTAAATTTATATCACCAAATGAAAAATATAAGCCATAATCAATTGTACCTTTTAGATACCGAAGCACACGTTTTGCTGCTATCCAATGTGGTTCACGAGGGTTGTGCATGAACTGACACAATTGATTTACAGTATATGCAATATCAGGCCTTGATATTGTGCAATACCGAAGAGCCCCTACTACTCGACGATATTCAGTTGGATCGATCAAGAGTTCCCCTTCCTCAGAAGAAAGCTTTGGTATGGATGTAGTAGGACAATTCAAGGTTTTGCACCTCCCATTTTCGTGCTCTCAAGCAAATCCATTATGTATCGTGTTTGTCAAATATGCAGTCCATGTTTGTCTTTGGTTGCTTGCACGCCTAGAAAGAAACTCAATTCACCCAAGTCTTTAACCAAGAATGAATCTTTGAGAGATTAAATGAGTGAGTTTATAGCAGCTTTGCTTGAACCAATTACAAGTATATCATCTACATAAATCAGCACATATAGTTGCACAGAATCATTTGTGTAAATAAATAGAGAATAATCTGCATTTGACTCAATGAAACCATATTCCAATAGACATTGTGAGAGACGACGAAACCAAGCACGTGGTGCTTGTTTTAGGCCATATAGTGACTTGTGTAATCTGCATGCATGGTCCAAATAATTTTCATCAACAAAACCTTTAGGTTGTTCCATGAACACCTCTTCATCTAACAACCCATGCAAAAAGGCATTTGAAATGTCAATTTGATGTATATTCCAATCGAAAGACACGGCTAGTGCAAGAATCAAGCGTACAGTTGTGTGTTTCACCACTGGGGAGAAAGTTTCCCCATAGTCAATCCCGTGTTGCTGATCAAACCCTTTCATAACGAGTCGCGCTTTATAATGCTCAATATGACCATCAGAGAGTCGTTTAATTTTAAACACCCATTTATTTCGGACAATATGCTTACCAGGAGGGCAAGAATAGAGTGACCAAGTTCCATTTACCATTAAAGCATCAAACTCAACACCCATTGCAGCACGCCACTCGGGAGAAGTCACAGCTTGTGTGTAGGTGGTTGGTTCAAGTTCAGTGATAACAGATGATAGAACCTGCAGGGGGTATCGGGTTAAGTACATAGTGAAATCTGGAAATTACTTTGGGTTTGAGTTTCCAATCATCAAACATGTAAGTGGTCTGAAAGGTGGGGGGTGATTTTCGAGTTGGATAAGTGGAGAAGGTGGTTCGGTTTCCTATTCTGGTAGGGGCTGATTTGTTGGAAAAGAGTGGGTTTGGTGGTTATTGTCGAGATTTTCAAAATGTTGAGATGGAATGGAACTGTCGGTGTCAAAATTTGGAGAATGAAAGATTGGAATTTGAGGGTCTGGCATATTTTCAATTCGGGTTTGATTTTGTGCAGCATCAGGTGAAGAAAATAATGGAAGAGAAAATGAATTTTCGGGAAGAGATTTACCTACGGGGGTTTCACTCGCTGAAGTAGTTGAGGAAAGGACTCCATCGGCAGCTGAAAATTTCTCTTTGTGGAAGACAACATTACGTGAAAGGTAAACACGGCCAGTTGAGTAGTCTAGGCATCGATAACCTTGTTGTTGATTGGCATAGCCTATGAAAATACACTCTTTTCTTTTAAAGGAGAGTTTATGTTTTTCATATGGTCTGAATAAAGCAAAACATGCTGATCCAAATATTTTTAGATGAGAATATTTTGGAATTTTTTTGTGAAGCATGTAAAAAGGAGTCAAATTGTTGAGCAATTTTGTTGGAAGACGGTTTATGAGGTAAACGAATGTAAGAAAAGCATTGGCCCAATATGTATCAGGTATGTGAGAGCAAGCTAAAAGAGTGATTCCTGTTTCAACAATGTGACGATGTTTTCTCTCAGCAATCCCATTTTGTTGAGATGTGTGTCGACATGTTAATCGATGGAAAATGTAATTTTATTGTAAAAAGCTTTTAAAAGAGGTGGAGAGATATTCACCACCATTGTCACTTTGAAATTGTTGAATTTTAGACGAGAAAACATTTTCCACAAGTGCTTTGAATTTTTTGAAAATGTCAAACACCTCATTTTTAATTTTAATGGGATATAGCCAAGTGAACTTGGAGAAATCGTCAATTAAAATGACATAGCATTTTGCTCCACCAACTGAATATATTGGAGATGTGCATACATCCGAATGAATGTGTGCTAATGGTCAAGAAGATTGACGAGTTGAATCATGAAAGGGCAATTGCTTTGATTTCCCTAAAGGACATGAGGAACAAAATTCAAATTGACTAGAATCCGAGACATCTGAATATTTTGAACGAAATAATTGATTTAAAACAACTTGCGATGGGTGGCCTAATCAATCATGCCACTTATTGAGATTTGTTTACACACCAAAATTAGCCACAAAGCATGAGATTTTATTTGAAGATGATTTATTTGTTGCCATGGGATAGAGTCCATTCTCAACGTGCCCTTGGAGTGGAAGTCGCCCCGTTTTGTTCTCCTTCACAGAAAAATCACTTCCAGTGAATACAAAGTAACAGTCATTATCCAAACAAAAAAGATTAATGGAAATTAAATTTGAAGATGCATTTGGACAATGAAGAACATTGGAGAGTTGGAAATTGGAATGTTGTGTTTTTAAGGAAGTAGTACCCATGTTTTGAATCTTCAAACCTGAACCATTTCCAACCGTAATGGTTTCTTCTCCTTCGTAGGGTTGCGAGGTGGTGAGATTTGCTGCGTTACTGGTAATATGAGAATTGGCACCACTGTCGGCGTACCACACCTGTTGGGCATAGGATTTGTTGCCATCAGCAACCATAGCGACAAGGTCCAATGGTGGTAGGCGGCCTTGGTAGCCAAAGTCGAACTTGTGATAATAGTCAAGGGCTTTTTGACCCTTTTTCTCACATATTTGACAAATAGGCCTGTTATCTCCATTTGATGCATTGTTTGGCTGAATATTGGACGATCCCACATATTGTGACGTCTTGTTTGAAGGTGGGGCTTGAGAAGAGTAGTATGGCCCTTTAGGTTTCTTCAGAGACGCTGCGAAAGCAAAGTTGGTGTCAGCTTGAACATTTGAAGAAGAGAACTCCATGAGTGTTTCGAAATTTAGCAGCTCGATTTGGAACTCATCAATTGGAATATCCTTGTCCCTTGTGGAGAACGTGTGTGCAGTGACAAAGGGCATGAAGTGAGGTTTGAGTCCACTCAAGAGATAGGTAATTAAATCTTGTTCTTCCACTGGTTTACCCGCAGTAGCGAGTTGATCAGAGAGGAGTTTAGCTTCTTCAATGTATGCAAGGCTTGATTTATTTTCTTGAGAAATCGTTTGCAACTACCTTTTTAGAAACGCGATTCTTGATCGTGAAGTGGACGAAAACCGTGCTTGGAGAGAATCCCAAACTTGTTTGGAAGTCTCCAAATTGAGAACAGTGGAAACCAACTTTTCCATAATAGAAGCATATAGCCAATTGAGTACATAATTATCTTGTTTGGACCAGCGTGTGTACTCAAGATTTGTAGTACCATCAGGAAGAGTTTTTGTTGGAGCAGGGATGGTGCCATCTACAAGACCAATCATGTCATGACTCTTCAGAAAAACAAGGAATTGGGTCTGCCAGGTGAGATAATTGGGACCATCCAACTTTGGAAACTGAGGAGAGGTTTGAGAAGAGGCCATTGGTGTTTACGGTTTGCAGAAGCTTGAGCAGGATCTTTGCTGTTTTTGGCGTTAGCCTTATTGGCTCGATACCATGTAAGAACTTTATGAAATAGATATGATTGACGATGAAGAGGCAAACTTAACCTCTCGTATACATGGCATTTCATTTAAATAATACAAGCTTTGAATGTCAAGATTACATATTTTCAAGAATGAATAAATCAAAAAATGAAAGTTAACACATTTACAGGGGAAACGTAAAAACAGAGGAGTAAAGAGGAGATCAAGTCACGTTGGCTGCATTGGAAAGCTCATAAATGTGATCTTCATTCTCGGATTTGTTTGTGGTAATTGCTTATTCAAATTGTCCATGATCTTTGTGATTTCCATTAAGACTTGGTCTAAAAACTTACACAATCTTGTGATTTTGAATTTAGGTGATAATGGGCCATTGCCTAAGTGTATTGGAAACTTATCAAAGCTAGAGTCCATGGAAGTTGCTCAGAATTCTCTAGAAGGGGTAGTAATCTCTAAAGCACATTACTAAACCTATCCAACAATAGTATTTCGGGGTACATTTCCTTTTTATTGAAATTCAGTAATAGACTCTTCTTCATTTTAGACCTCTCAAACAGTAAACTATCGGGAGAGCTCCCTAATTGCTAGATGCATGTGAGTCATTTATTGGTTGTTATTTTGGCCATTAAGTTTTCTATGGGAAAATACCAAACTCATTGGGTTCCTTAGTCGTTCTTGAGATTTTACATTTGAGCATCAATAGTTTTGTCGGAGAGCTACCATTGTCCCTTCTGCATTGCGGTAAATTGAAAACCATTGACATGGATCAAAATAAATTGTCTGGAATGGTACCTTCATGGATAGGTGATAGCTTGCCTCGGTTGACTATTCTTATCCTACGATCAAATGGGTTTTATGGAAGTTTGCCTTTATACCTATGCCATCTATCAAATATCCAACTCTTGGATCTTTCTTTAAACAAGATAAAGGGGAAGAATTCTTGAGTGCATCAACAATTTGACATCGATGTCTCAAAAACAGAGCACATGCGACATTGTAATGTTTTCTTTAAATTCTTTTTACATGGACAATGCACCATTTGTATGGAAAGGAAGGATGTCTATGTTCAAGAATTCATCGGGACTCGTAAATACTATCGATCTTTCAAGTATATTACATGGAGAAGTTTATGAAAGATTTGCAAGTCTTACAAAGTTGGTTTCCTGGAATTTATCAAGAAAGAATTTAACTAGATCAAATAATAGTGAAGATTGGTGTACCTCAAAATTTACAATCTCTTGATCTATCAAGAAACCAGCTTCGTGGAGAAATCCCAACAAGCATTTTTTACGCAAGTTTTCTTAGTTATTTGGACTTGTCCAATAACAATTCATCTGGAAAAATACCAGTAGGAACTCAACTTCAGAGCCTCAATGACACTGGACCTGCAGGAATGTCAACAATCAGGCAAATGATGATGATGAGCTTATAACTCGAGGTTTTTATGCTGCCGCAGACCTTGGGTTTATTGCAGGATTCTGGGGAGTGTGCTGCTCTTTATTGCTCAACCTACAGTACATAACAATGCATCTCACTTCCATTGTTCGAATGATGTTGAGATAGGCTCTAAATTGCAGCAACTGATCTATGTATACTCACGTTACAAAGTTGGGTTACAAACTTAATGGTAAATATTTTGCCACACGCAATATGAACATACATGTGTATTAGTATGAATTTACGAGCCATCTTATACTTGCATCAATCTAATTATACGTTAAAAATGTAATCTCTTAGAGTCTTCCTTTGTTTGGTCATGATTTCTCCCACAATATATAGTCCACCCTGTATCGATAAACTTCTAGTATAACTAGACAGTACAATTAATTAAGTAGAAAGTATTTTCATTGTCCAACATTAATACCATGTCAAACAGCCATTAATTAACTATATTACTGTCATTCACATTCACAGCTTTTGGTGTTTAGATGGGATTAATTCATGTACTCTTTGCCTCTTATTTTGTTGAATTTGGATTTAGTACCTATGGTACAAATACTATTTAATTGCTCATATCTAAAAAATGAATTATTATAGTCATCGCTTTGTATTTCTCCCCTCATATTTAATTTCTAACAAGCATCGATGTTTCTAACAAACTAATATTAATTTGAAATTGAAACTCTTAGTTTATTTTAAAATAATATTGTTTCATTAACTAAGAGACCAGTTGTTTAGATAGTGAGATGAAATGATTTGAAAAAATTAAATTGAGAAAATTGTAATAATAAACTAGCCTCTAAATCAACGTGTTGTTTTTTTACCAGTGAGTGAGGCAGCAGAAGATGCTTCATCATTTCAATAAACTAGCCAGTTGTACTTTACTACATCAAGAGTCAAGACTTTGTGTTTATTTTTGTTCGCTCGATTAATTAGTTATACTTTTTAATTTTTATTCAATATATATTGGATCGCAAGAAGCTTTTAACCTTAAAGAATGAAGATGATCGATGCATGTTTTATTCATTTAAAAATTTTAAATCAGGGTTCTCAATGATTGTATGTATGAGATATTTCTTTTTTCTTTGGTTGTTTATATATAGTTATATCCTTTTCCATATCATGGAGTTTTCAATATTATTTTTTTCTTGTATTTTAAAACTATTTATATGTTTTCAATTTTATTTTAATGATATGCCTATTGAGTAGATAAAGTGAAACCTCCATTAGTGAACTTATTGGCTTATCAATGTCTTCTAATTACTAGTACAGTGACATTTTGGTTGGTTAAAAACTTAACAAGAGATGGATGCATAAAGTGATCGGCGTTTTATCTCAACTCATTATTATAATTTTATTAAATTTTTACATAAAATATAATATTAAATTTAACTTTTTTAAATTTTAAAATAATAATAATATTAAAAATAATATTTTAAAAATATTTTATTTAACTTTTAACTTTTATCTCAAATCATCTTATTCTAACTTACTATTCAAATAGTACCTTAAAAGTGAAGGGGTGTCGGCCGACTGAAGTAGAATCATAAATCAATATCTTAGAAGTTGAGTGTATTTCTATCAATCCAAATTACCTCTTAAGTGGGCGGACATGGGCTCATAATAAAGTCGCCCAGTGGGCAATGGGAGAAAAGACGTACATGCAGACCATGCTCGTGTTGGAAGTAAGCACTTTAGTGGGCTGTGGGCCAAACCGTCTTTGGGTTATTTTAATACGTGTTTATTCTCCTTATTGTAACCTGTATTTGTTTACTAAGAGCTCATGGGCTTGAGGGTATTTTTGTACTTTACTTATGATAGTGTAGATATGCCTGGTAAGGGAAGAAGGAAATTATCTGAAATATTTTCTGTACTGTTCTATAATAATTTAGTAATTTTCAACAAAAATTATTTATAAGTACAGCTGGTCACGCTGTTCTATACTAGTTAGTGATAAACACATTTCAAATACATACCATAAGCATTTTAAAAGCTTGCAAATGTCCAGTAGCAAAATTTGAAGAGACTAATAAAACAAAATAATATAGAAAGTTACAAAAATCATGACTAAATGATTACAACTTAAAAATCAAGACAACGTAAATGATACGGTAGAGTAAACGGATGATGTGAGTGAACAACATGAAAATAACACCAAGTATATGAATGTGTCCCATATTTGTTTTTTTTCAATATTAATTCACCTTCTACTACACGCAAATTGACTCGGTGATCGAGTTCGATTAGATTTAAAGATCAATTTGTCATGGAAATTGGATTATCAGTCTAAACCCTTTTTCCAAGCAAAAACAAATTTTCAAATAGAATTGATTGCATTGGTCCTCAAGAATACAAAAATATCTCTTGTCGCCATCTTGCTAAATAGACTTAAGGTTGGTTTGCAAATCATTTATCTCGTCTCGTCTAATTATTATAATTTTTTTCATAATTTTAAATAAAATATAATAAATAATTTAACTTTTTTAAATTTTAAAATAATAATAATATTAAAAAATAATATTTTAACAATATTTTATTCAACTTTCATCCCATCTCATATCATTTGATTTATGTAACCAAGCGTGACCTTAATTCCTCTAATTTATCCGGCTAAACAATTTTTAGCACTTGACTAAGATTGGCATCTCTCAACACGCCAATACTCCAAGAATATTAATAACGAGGAAATTAAAAGAAATAAAAATCTTAATCCCAAGAAGACAAGTAATTATGGGAACCAGTAATAAGGTATTTTTTATTTGAATTGAGATATGAATTGAACCTTATCACACTTCCTCAATCTATAATTTTTAAGGTAGAATAATTGACTCTAAAAAACATTTTATCAATTGAAATAATTTTTCAAATGACCAAAATTTATTGGACACAGAAAATTTGATTACGATAAATGGATGATGGGATTGCGGGGCATGAAAACGTATAGAAAGGTTTAGATATAGATCAAGTTTAATTGGACAACTGTCTTCCCTACTTGTTTTTCCAAATAATTGACCTTACATTACATGCAAATTACATTGACTTGGGTCAATCTAATTAAATTCGAATAAGCTTTTGTGTAGATTTGGACTCTCTTGAAATATGACCCGGGCCCCTTTTAGGCGCAGTATTCTACCATTGTTTTTTTGCATTTTGAAGGATGCTTACATGTTGGTGAATGTGAAAGAGACTAGCATTTCAGCAAAATATATCCAAAATAATTTATTATATTAATTTTTATTAATTATATAAATAATACGTTGGCATATTCTTATTAAAAAAAGAACAAGGAAAGGTTCTTTCTTGCAATACATAATGTGTTGATTAGCACATAAGAATTAGATAGTTTGATAGATTAATAATATTTGTGTTCATGTTTCTCGATTAATTTGGCTTAAGGTTAAACCAAACCCACAAACTTGGTTGAGCAAAACTTGTTTTTCGCTTCCAAGAATCATAAGGAAGAGAGTTTGTGTTTCAGAATTTATTTCTACGTCCTTCAAAGAAAATTCTAAATATAAGCTCACACACCACATTATTTTTTTTTTAACCAAATATTTGGTATATGGATAATAAATAGAAGAATTCAATTAGTTTAAGAATAATAAATCCATTTTTTTTTTTAAATATGTGGTGTGTGGGCTTGTGAGTAACAAATCTCTTTCAAAGAAAATATTATACGGATTAAGTCTCGGAAGGAATTGCTAGTCTTACAATATTGTTGGTTGTCTGGAATTTATGAAGAAATAATTTAACTAAATTAACCACTCTGAAGATTGATTTTTTAAAAGATTTACACTCTCTTGATTTCTCTCGGAACTAGCTTCGTGGTGAAATCTCATTGAGCATTTCAAATTTAAGTTTCCTACGTCATTTGGACTTGTTGAATAACAACTTGTAAAGAAAAATTCCAATTGGAGCTTACCTTCAAATTCTCAATGCTTTTGTGGTTTTGCCTCTATGGGCAGTCCTGAAATATCTTGTCGTTCTCCATTTCTAAATAAGTGTTTGGGTAATCTTCATAAAGTTTATAATGATATTGGAGTCCAAAAAAGTCATTAGATTCAGATAGTCTAGGCAGATAATGATGATGGGTTTACATTGTTGCAACAGAAACTTTAAATTTTTCTTAAATTTAAAATTCCAAGATCATTTTGTTCTAAATTTTTAAAAAACCAAATAAAATGTGTAATATTAGTTAAATCACTGATCATAGTCAAGTGCAATCTATCTATATTTTTCGTGGAGTGCTCTTCAAGACTTTTATATTTTCAATCCTATGCATGAACTTTCTTAATTTTTTCTTAACCTTTCTTCTTTTTCCTAAATGTACATATATACGTTGGTCATATATTTTTTAGCATTAAAGAAGAAAAGCTCTTCATCTAGCTTTAGATTTTGATGATGAATATGTATGGTTGGAGTAAACAAATTCAAAAGCATTCCTTTACAATCTTGTCGCATTCATTTTTTCAAGATCTATCCATTAGTTAAGATATCGTGGTTTTGAGTAAACAAATTCAAAAGCATTCCTTTTTACGATCTTGTCGCATTCATTGTTTATAAGATCTATTCATTTTTTATACTTTTACTTATTTTCTGAGGGCATTGATTGAAACTCTCTTTTTGTCATCTTCAAGAAGCGTCCCATAATAATTTTGAGCAATATTACACAACCTCCCAACTTTCACACACTACTTTCTTTTTCAAATTTTTCAAAATTTTAATTTTTTTTAAAATTTTTTTTAGTTTATTCTTTTTAAATTAATTCAATTTTTCTATTCATTATTAATATATTAAATATTTTATAAAAGAAAAAATAATAAAAATTAAAAAAAAGTGTAGTGTGCGAAAGTTGTGTAGATTTTTTGTTATTGTTTTTCTTTCTCTTCTATTGATTGTCATTCGAGCAAGTGCTTGCATGTCTAAATTTAATATATTTTAAAATATTAGTAAATAATAATAAAATAATTTTAAATAATAGTAAAATAGTTTTAATTGAAATATATTATTAAATTTTAGAAAATGAGAGGAAAATATTTAAATATAATATTATAAATTCAAAAAAAAATTATTTAAATATAATTTTAAAAATTTTATTTTCGTAAAATTTTTTTATTGCTTTTTATATTTTATTTAGAAGTTTGAAAAAGATATAATGATTAAGTAATAATTAGATAAAAAAAAATTAAAATTTATGATTTTTATTTTTAATAATATTTGAAAATAAATATTTAAAAATATCTCATATTATATGAGAATACCTCGTTGTACTAACATTAATGCCTTACTTTACAATAAAAAAATTACGAATTGATTAAAATAAAAAACCACAAAACATAGTAGACATGATCATGATTAACAATTTTTGGAGACAACTGTGACGAAGCAATGGAGCTAAAAAAATTTAAGAACCCCTCGTCAAATTCCACGACAAATTACTTAATTAAAACTGTATGCCTAATCGTTAATTGGGAAATTCGAAATAATAAATACATAATTATTTTATGACTTTTACACAGCTTTTAATAAAATATTATTATTTTTTGAATTAAAAATTAAACAAAATTTATATAAATTTAAAAGATAATATTCTCTTAATTAAATCAAAGCATGCACGAAAATCTGGAATAGTGTTTAGGTATAAAAATTTGATTGTATCTAAAATTACTCAATATAAATCTATAACTAAAAGAAATCTTCCACAGCATAAGTTTTACCGTATGAAACCGACTAATGACAAGGAACGTAATTTTTTTCCCTGTGTGTAGAAACAACAATTTCTGTCATAATTCCTTTATTTTTGCTAAAATTTTCCAAATGGTTAGCCTTCTAATTTACTCAATTGGTCCAATTAACGTTCTTAATTATCTCTTCTGGTAAAAGTTTTCATAAAGTACTTGGCCTTATGTTAAACGCCAAATCGACTCCGTCAACCCAATTAAATTTGGGGTCACCTTATATTAAACCGTATTATACGCCAAAGTTTGGATTATCTGCAAATTTAAAAGTCCTAACATGCGACTACAGATGGGATGACAGTCCTAATAGAATTGATTGCATTGCATTGGTCCCCTAGAACTAAAAAATCTCTCTTGTCGTGGTGTTGCTAAATAGACTTAAAAGCTAGTTTGTTTTCACAAATATTTATCTCATTTCATATAATTATTATAATTTTTTTAATTTTTTAATCAAAATATAATAGACAATTCAAAATTTTCAACTCTCAAAATAAAAATAATATTCTAACAATATTTTTTTTTTCAAATTTCAATTCTTAACTTTCATTTTATCTCATTTCAATCAGTCAATTTTTACCACCAAGCTAAGGTTGACATCTTTCAACAGGCCAGTAGTTCAAAGTATTAACACAGAGGAAATTAGAAGAAATAAAAAGTAAAGACTGCTGATCTAGTTAAAAGAAATTAGGAGAAATAAAAAGTTGATGGATCCTAAGAAGACAACCAATTATGGAAATCAGCAATAATGAATTTTTTATTTGAATTGAATTATGAATTAATCCTTATCGCGCTTCCTTTATAATTTTTAAAGTAGAATAATTGACTCTAAAAAAACATTTTATAAATTGAAATAATTTTTCAACTGTCTAAAATTTATCGAACACAGAAAATTTGGTTACGATGAATGGATGATGTGGTTGTGGAGCATGAAAACGCGTAGAAGGGTTTAGATATAGATAAGGTTTGAACTACTTTCTTTCATACCTTTTTTCCAAATAATTAACCTAACTTTACACGCAAATTGAATTGACTTGGGTCAATCCAATTAAATTCTAGTAAGCTTTTGTGTAGATTTGAACTCTCTTGAAATCTGGCCACTTTTAGACGCTCTATTCTACCATTGTTTTTTTTTTTTTTTTTTTTTTTTGAAAGATGCTTACATGTTGGTCCATGTGAATTAACGAGATTAGCATTTGAACAAAATAAATCCAAAAGTATTTATGATATTAATTTTGATTAATTATATAAATAATATAAAGGTTCTTTCTTGCAATACATTTATGCGTGTATGGCTTATGTTAAACCAAACTCACCAACTTGGTTGAGCAAAACTTGTTTTTGTTCTTCGAGAATCACAAGGAAGAGTGTTTGTGTTTCAGAATTTATGGCTACTTCTTTCAAATAATATATTATATGGTTGGAAGGAATTGTTGGTTAATTTTATAAAGATGTTGTCTTGAATTTATGGAGAAATAATTTAACTAAATTAATCACTCTGAAAATTGGTTTGCTAAAAAATTTGCACTCTGTTGATTATTCTGGAAACTAGCTTCGTGCTGAAATCCCAATGAGCATTTCTAATTTAAGTTTTTACAAATTCTCTCTAAAAACAAGTTTAGAAATTTTTTAGAATCTCAATTCCTAGAAATTAATTCTCTTCTATTTTGACAGAAGATGAAACCAAGCATCTAATTTATTTTGGCACTTTTATATATTTTTATTTATTTATTTTTAAAATTCCACATAATAAATTTTATTAAGTGACAACGGATGATATGACATGTATCTATTTTTTCGAGCAAAAACAAAATTTCCAAATAGAATAATTGATTGCATTAATTGGTCATATTGTGATAGGATGAGAATACCACATCATCCGAGCTAGCTCCTTGAATATCTAATAATTTTTCATTGGGAAGTACTCCTTGTAAGACCATATAGCATGTACTCAAACGTTGAACAAAGAAAGCTGTTAGATGAAAGACCAATAAGCATTTATTGAGAGAGGAAAATTTGGCACAAAGAATAGGTCAAAGTTAGCAATTGGCATAAGATCAAAGTAGTACTCCTTGTAAGATCATCATGTAGTCATTCAAGAAAGTGTCTACATTTTATTATTTTCAAGAAATTAAATGAGGGAAGAAATATGAATACAAAAAGTAGTTGGATGAAACATCAAACACTTAATTGAGGGAAGAAAAACGACACATTAATTAATTAAAGAATAGACTAAAAACTGAATTCACTCGTGTCCAAGAATTCCAACAACAAGAGTTGAGATAATGTCGAGAAAAATACCTCAAATGTCAAGATATTGTAAGTTTGAGAGTTTTTGTTTTTAGTTTTTATTTATATGTTCATACTTATATTTTTCATTATTAAGGAATTTTTATTTCTAAATTATTTTATAGGGATTCTTAATTTAATATTTTTATATGGATTCTACTTAATGTTGAACGTCCTCCTCATTAATTAATCACTCGTAGATCCCTTTATTACTCACCAAAAAATCACCCAAAATACTCTAAGAACCCTGATCATCAAGTATAGAAAAGCCCTTTTTTACAAAGTTTTTAATAAATTATTCTTAATTATTTCTCAAATTAAAAATTAAACAAAATTTATAGAAATTTAAAAGATAATATTCTTTAAAAAGTTAAATTAAAAAGATAATATCAATTTTGTCAATCTAAATGACTAAAACCAAGGTACGTAATTGGACATATAGCATGCAGGAAAACGAGTAGTAAGGATTTGGATATAAGAGTAATTAACTTTCATGACATCAGTATGACTGTATGAAGACTATTTATTTCAAATAACTGACAAATTTAGTGGTTTGTTAGTCATGTACGTACTCATGTAGGTCCTAGCTAGGAATTGAAGATTGAAATTATCAACTACTGGCCCCACGCGGTTTGCGGGCCTTACGCGGGTTTCAAAATAAATCTAAGTTCATACGAAAAACTAGTATAAAAATAAATCCAATAGTTCTCTTTGGAATATCAAAACCCATATAAGTTGCATTAAGATATAATATCTCTTATCAGTATTCTAAATAGAGAGTAAAACAATGAGAGGTTGTTATCTCCAATTTCTGCTTCTACTACTTGGCCTCTTATCATGCAATGCAACAAAACTTGGATTTAATTCCAATTTGCTTACGGATTCTAAACTCAGATGCATACAGGAAGAACGACAAACACTTCTCCAATTCAAGCAACACCTTGTTGATCCTTCCCATTGGCTGTCTTCTTGGGACAATGGTACTGAAGATTGTTGCAAGTGGAAAGGAATTAGTTGCAGCAACAAAACAGGTCATGTTGTTACGCTTGATCTCCGGGCAAATTTGCGGTATGTTAAAACTGCAACTAAATATCTAGGAGGTGAGATAAGCTCTTCATTACTTGGATTGCAATATTTGACTTACATGGACTTAAGTTTCAATAACTTTTCCGGAAAATCCTTCCCAACTTTTGTTGGCTCACTCACTAGATTACAATATCTCAATCTTTCAAACACCAATATAGCCGGAACCATTCCATTACAATTAGGAAATCTCTCGAGATTGATTTCTCTTGATCTCAGTTGGAATTATGATTTGACGGAGACACATAATCTTGATTGGTTAATTCATCTTTCATCCTTAATACACTTGGACATAAGCAGTGTTAACCTGAGCCAAGTAGTCAATTGGCCCAATAAGGTTATGATGCTCCCTTCTTTGATACACTTGAGTCTAAGTTATTGTAGTCTCTCCACAATGACTCCTCAATTGCTTTCCATCAATGCTAATTTCTCATCACAACTTCTATTTCTAGATCTCTTTAACAATCATCTCAACTGCTCCATATTTCATTGGTTGCTCAACTTCACTACAAGCGCTGTTGATCTGGACCTTGGAGCTAACGAGTTACAATGCTCCATTCCATATGCTTTTGGTAGCATGAGTTCTCTTCGAAAACTAGATCTCAACGGAAATAAGCTTGTTGGTGGCATTCCAAAATCTTTTTGGAATTTATGCTCCTTAGATTCATTGTATCTTCAGGATAACAATCTTCATGGAAATCTTTACGAATTTATGAGTAATGCATCAGGTTGCTTAGTGGACTCTTTGCAGAATTTTCAAATAAGCAACAATAAATTCACGGGACCATTGCCGCAGAGTATTGGAAACCTATCCAATCTTCATATTTTGGATGTTTATGAGAATTCCCTTGTAGGGGTGATCACTGAAGCCCATTTTTCAAATCTCTCCAAACTGAAAGAGTTATATTTAGGTTTCAACCCCTTGATTTTGAGCTTCAACTACGACTGGGTCCCTCCATTCCAATTGGATTGTATTTTTTTAAGCCATTGCAGATTAGGATCGGCTTTCCCGAAGTGGCTTCAAAGTCAAAAGAATTATCGTATACTTGATATTTCTAATGCTGGGATTTCTGACATTATCCCTACTTGGTTTTGGGACTTCCCTCCCAGGTTATACCATTTAAATATGTATAACAATCAGTTACATGGGAACTTGCCAGACTTGTCATCATCCAGACTTGATGAGTTTGCTATTATAGATTTAAGCACCAATCGTTTCAATGGTTCAATACCACATTTTCCATCAAATGTGTTATCACTAGACCTATCGAATAATAGGTTTTCTGGGCCCATTTCCTTCCTATGTGAACTCAATACTCCAACGTTATTGGAGTTTTTAATCCTCTCAAACAATACACTGTCTGGAGAGCTTCCAGATTGCTGGACATATATTCCTGACTTGGTTGTTCTTAATTTGGCCAATAACAATTTCTATGGAAAAATACCAGACTCAATGGGCTCCTTAGTCTTGGTTCAACTTTTGCATTTAAGCAACAATGGATTTGTGGGAAAGATTCCAACATCCCTTCAAAAATGTAGCAAGTTAATAACCATGGACTTGGGAGCAAATAACTTGTCCGGAATGGTACCTCCATGGATTGGTGATAGTTTTCCAAATTTGGTTATTCTTAACCTACGATCGAATCAGCTTTTTGGAAGTTTGCCTTTGAACCTATGTCGTCTACAACATATTCAGATCTTGGACCTTTCTTTGAACAAGATTAATGGAACTATTCCAGAATGTATCTACAATTTGACTGCAATGTCTCATACAATGGATACAATTTCAAGTGCCATTTATGCAAGCAATTCAATTGGATCTTATACAGACTCTGCATCCTTGGTATGGAAAGGAAGAGAGTTTGTGTTCAAAGATTTCTTGGGACTTGTGAAGATGATTGATTTTTCAAATAACAAATTACATGGAGAGATTCCAGAAGGTATTACTAACCTTACAGAATTAATTGCCTTGAATTTATCCAGAAACAATTTATCTGGATTAATCCCTCTGAAGATCGGTTTGTTGATAAATTTGGAGTCTCTTGATTTATCTAGAAACCAACTTTATGGTGAAATCCCAATGAGCATTTCCAACTTAAGTTTCCTCAGCCAGTTGGACTTGTCCGCCAACAACTTATCCGGCAAAATCCCAACAGGAACTCAAATACAGAGCCTCGATGCTTTTGCATTTATGGGAAATCCTAAACTATGTGGCTCTCCACTTCCAAACAAGTGTCTAGAAGATCTTCATCCAATTTCCACTAACACTCAGGGCCACAAGAATGATAATGTTCAGGCAAATGATGATGATGGATTTATAACTAAAGGATTTTATGTTGCTGCAACTCTTGGATTCATTGTAGGATTTTGGTGGGTGTGTTTTATATTAGCACTTAATCAATGCTAAATATACAGTATATAATGAAACTTCTTACTCCCAATGCTTGAACGATGGTGGCAGCAGCTCTATGTATGCTCACTTTATAAGGTTAAATTTTAAGGTAAAAGTCTTCTCCTTGTACTTTATATACATATTCATAAATTAGTGAAATCCTTCACCACATATAGTAGGAATATATATATATATATATATATGCTATGTCAATATATTATAATATGAATATATAATCGTTAGCATGTCTTTATACTTAAAGTCTCCAACTTGCATCCCTTGAATTTTTTTAAAAATCTCATCAAGATTATATAGGAAATATTAGTTTTTAATATTCTCATGTTGAATTTAGCTTTAGTAAGTCGCTTCAAGTGGTATATAGTATGTTTAATGGTTCCTCTATTATGCAAAATTATTTTAGTCCCCTGTTTTTTTTTTTTTTGGCATCCATGCATTTAATTATATGTTAAAAATGTCATCTATTAGTGTCGTCCTTTGGTTGGTCATTTCTCCCTCCATAACCCTCCCCAAGGCGCCTAGCTCTCACACTTGATCTATAAAAGAGCATTATTTTAGTCCTCTCTTTCCATTTAATTTCTAATTACAAGTATTATTGATGTTTCTATCAACCTAATACTAATTGATGTTTCTTAATTACCAGGGATCCAACAGGAGGAGATGTTTCATCATTTCAATAAACTAGTTCTACTTTACTACATCAAGTCTTTGTGTTTTTGTAATTTCTTTTATTGGATCAGTTTTACTTCTTAATTTTAATTCAATGTATTTGATCAAAACAATCTTGTATTCCCAAAAGAAAAAAATATTGTTGTTTGTTAGCAAATTCACGTGTATAATAATACATTAAAGTTTAGAATATGAAAATAGAATAATGATACATACTACTATATAGACCACATCAAGAACGTAACAAAAGCATCTAACAACCAAGCCGAAAGAAAAATGACATAGAGACAACTTTTCATCTAAGCAATGTGGAATTATTGTAAAGAGCAAGAATAAGAAGTTATTCCTCCTAAAAAATGTGGATTACCATATACTGCTTATACTCACTATTCAGTATAAGATATCACAATTATATTAACCACTTAAATAACAGCTAAGAGAAATGATATTTGTAGTTGTAGAATGTACAAGCATCATGTAATCTTTTTAAAAAAAAATGAGTAAATATAGAACCCACGTGAAAAAATTAATTTTTTAATAATAAACCTCATTCTTTTTTAAAAGAATTGTGCAGAACTTACATACTCTATAGCAATAGTCATTATCTAAATAACACGCATGACTAAGAATGACAAAATATAAAATTAAAAAAAAAAAAAAGATTGTGGTGGCCATTATAGTATTTCTAGCAAAGTATTTCTCGTGCCATTATAGTATAAAAGATTGTGGTGGCCTCAAGATAATTCATTAAACTGGACCAGTATTCAACATGGGCGTACCCCTTTTTTCTTACGTTCTAGGCCCAAGGGCCAAGCCATAGGCTCATTATATTATTTGGGGTGAAGTCGATAATTGGCCTAATTCTCTACTTTCTCTTTTGAAAAATAAAGAGTTCTGAGTTTCAATTTATATAATAATGGGTGGGAATAGACCCAACATGACCAAATTGCCTTACAACGTTTGATTGCAAAAATGTATATCCAATATGGGATTTGCTAAAATTAAGTAATAATATCTTTTTTAATTTTTATCTAGAGACTAATGTTAAATACAGTACTAGTTATCTAAGCCTATTGTAATCTATTTGAAAAAAATGAGGCCGGCTATTGAAAAAATAAATTTTTTCATATGGGCTCCAACTTTGCCCACTTTATTTTAAGGGAAGCGCGGAATTTTCACACCTTACTATTGTGAACAAAATAGATGATTTAATTATTAATGAAAAATACCATTTTAACTAACTGAGTCAAATATATGAAAATATAGAATATAATCATAATGTAAAGAAGGAGAATTTTTAAGGAGCAGGGAAAATTAACATAAAGAGGAGCAACACGTAGAGAAACACATAATAAGTGCATTAAATTTAATTGACAAATTTCCATTTCTATACGTTAAAAATAGTTATCTCCATATATTTTAGAATAATGCTACATGCAGTGACACCTCCGACTCTCACGTACGGAAATGCAAGAATTGTGATATCGGAATATTGACAATACGGGTCACGCACCCTAACGACAAGTACTAAGTGTGTGCACATGCAACAAATGTAAAACAAAACTCGCAGCAGATAAGTTAAATTTAGTCAACTAAATACCAGAAGTTTAAATACATACATATCAAAATAAAAGTATTTCAAATATTATACATTTATCCAGTGAAAGTAAAGTAAAAACCAATATTTACATAGCCAAAAAATGATACACAACCCGTGATCTAAAGTGACCACATGCCACTCCTCCAGCGAAGCCGATCCGTCAGGCTCAACATCTTCTTCTGCATCAAAATCTACAATACCATAAAACGGTACCGCAAGGTATCGAATACTATAAGATTATGAGTTTCAGTAAGTAATAAACCAAAATAACCTAAGAGATAAAAATACATTCATGCAACCAACAAACATGCGTGCACATGAAGAAACATGCATGTGACTCAAAAACATTCTCCAAAAATAACCACCCGCCATTTTCCTAGAAAATAACCCAATCATAAGATCCACAATTTTTTCAGAAAATGATTCACATATCCATTAATCATGAACCTGTTATTTTCTCAGAAAATGACCCATTAACCAATTATCAACTCACTATAGGAGGGAATCACAAACGGGACTCTACCTTCATCCCTGCTTACCACCATCCCTACCACGTGCACCGTAGGCGGGAATCATAAGCTGGACTACCACCATCCCTGCTTATCACCATCCCTACAGCTCCCACTGTAAGCAGGAATCGCAGGTGGGACTACCACTATCCCTACCGCGTGCACTATAAGCGAGAATCACAAGCGAGACTCTACCACTATCCCTATAGTTCCTTTCCACACAAGGGGTACCTAGCAGAGTATTATAGAGGGGAATCGCATGCGTGAATTGTAGGCGAGACTCTACCATCATCCTTGCTTACCACCATCCCTACAGTCAATTTTTCCTCTCTCTCAATCCTTTCATTTCATTCATTACAAACATACCGAAAATCTTCTCTCACATGAAAACCCAGTTTTCATTTACAACACATGAATATGCATGCCATAATGCAATAAAATATCATGACACCAAAACACAACATAATACATGCAAGCATAATTCATCTCAATAAACAAACCCTTCCTCAAATTCAACCCAGCCCCTATAATCCTCGAACTCAAAGTTCGGCACAACCAACCAACTGCAAAAAATATGTTAATGCAAAAATATATTTAAACCTCAAGAAATTCTTTAGAAAATTACTTATAGTAATGACATATAATTTTCGAATGATCAAGGAGGTGCAACAAGTGGCAACACAACAACGCAACAGTGTATTTTGAACTATGGCAGTGGGTCTCAAAATGTCCAATTTTGAACGGGGACAAATGAAGACTTGGGATGGTTAGGGAAGTGTTTAGAAGTGTTAGTGAATCAAATGGTGGTGGTGGATGGTCGTAGGTGGCGGCATGGGAGGCAGCTAGAGGACAAAAGTTCAAATCGGAAATAGAGTTCAAGGGGCTTCAATTGTGGCGGATCAGAGTTGAGGATAGGTGGTTTAGATAGCTGGAGGGCCAACAGTAAGGTGGTGAAAAGATGGCGACCAAAGGTGGTGCCACGAAGGCACTGGAACACAAGGACCACGCGGCTTAAAGCCGTGCGTGGAGGCTAACGGCGGCGCAAGAGGGCTGAGAACGAAGAGGTGAGGTCGCCAGTTGGTGGGGAAGAGAATGGGAGGGGTACTAGAGGCCACAAAAGGCATACGGCGGCGCATGGGGAGGACAGAAAAAAACGACTGGGAGAGGGGAGGGGACGTCGCACGCAGGGGGAAAAGCAGAGGAAAAATGAAGGAAAAAAAAAAGAAAGAAAAAGAGAAAAAGAGAAAAGAGAAAGGGAAAAAGAAAAATGAATGGAAAGAAATGAGACAAGGCCTTTTTCAACTCAGGGTCTCAAAACTGATCTAACGAAAAATAATTTCAAAACGGCGAGTTAAATAAAATAATTTAAACGCAATGACTAAATAAAAATAAAATAATAAAATCCAACAATAAAACATTAAAATAATTTAGAATAAAGAGTAATTTAAATAATGAACAATATTTAAAACAAGAAAATACTTTAAATTAAATTTCACAGTTAAAAGTCTTAAAATAATACCATTTAAATCATCTAAAATTTAAAACAAAAAAGCTCAAAATCTTAATTAATTAAATAATTTACTTAATTAAAATACACGTAAATACGTGATATCACACTTGCAATAGTGAAATGTATAAGCATTATGCAGTAGTTTTAAAAAGGAATAAAATTCACTATTAAAAATTAATTTTCTCTTTTCTAATAGATCCCTTATTTATTCCCACTTTTAAAAATAACTACGCACTCCCTATTACAATTATCATTTGTCTATATTTTTTGTCTATCAGCATCACGTGCAATGTGTTGGAGTTCTGTAGCAATTCGATGGAAAAGTGAAGAAGGAATTACGTCTTTCCATCTAACGCTAAAACCAGACAGCACCCACCTTCATTCCACGATGGAATTCTTTTTATCCCTAGAAAAACAATGCGAATTTAGTGAACGGAATGCTTAAACAAAATAAAGACATACTCCACGGCTTTGTGTGCTCTACGCAATCCTTAATTATTGCTGCATTAAGCCTGTAATTGGGTTAGATAAGTTTCATTTCATTGTTCCCTTTGGCTTTGAGTAATTTTCTTAACTTTCTAGTTTTATTTTTCTTTATGATTTTTTTTATGGAATTTTTCTTGGAGATTCAATCAAACCAGTTTTTCTAAATCCTTTCCTAGTTCGTTTATTTACTCATGCCAAAATCCTTATCATCTTGATTTTTTTGGGACCCAAGTCCTTGATCTGTTGGATTTTAAAGTTTTCATGCCTAATTTCTTCACATGATTTAGTACCATCATTGGTGGGCTTCCTCGTTTCTTTTCTGAAGACTTAATCTCGTTTATATATTGATATGGATATTGTTTTTCTTCTTTTCTCTTTTATTTATCATTGACTTGTTGCTTTGCTATGTATTAGGTAGCTCTGGCTGTCTGGCTCGCTTTTGCATCGTAAAGAACAATTCTTGAATTTACATATTGCTTTCAAGCTCTCTGATTCTCAGGGTGATTTTCTTTTTTAATTTAATTCATCAACGTTTTTGAATCTGAGGCATACAAAACATTTGCTCGGCTTGTTTTACATTTTTTTCTTATGATCTGTGAATATGTGCGAACATATAATTGATTTTTTAACAAAATATCGAGTATTTATGTTTGTTGTCTGTAACCAAGTTTGGTAAGCTTGGCAAAGAGTGCTTTCTAGGTAGGGATTGCTTGCGATAGAAATGCATTGTGAGAGGGATTGGGAAATGGGGATGTATAATGTATTAGACATATTTTTGTTGTAAGATGGATTTGCAGGGTAATTCTCAGCCTGAATCGGGAAAACTAGAACAAATCGTTTCCCAATTTCTATTAAAGAGCTTACATATTATTCTAGACTCAAGGGTTGCTTCTCGTCATCCACATGGTTGTAGTGGGGACCTATCATCGGCTTCTCGTGTGAGAAATAGTGACATATGGTTCAACTTAGGCAGCGTTTGGTTATCAAGCATAGCCCAACTCAACTTAATTCATCTCATCTAATCATTACAATTTTTCCAACTTCCAACACAAAATATAATAAACAATTCAACTTTTTCAAATCCTAATTCAATTTTTTCAAATCCCAAAATAATAATAATAATATTAAAAAATAATATTTTAAACTTTCATCTCAACTTAACTCACTATCCAAACCGAAGTATTAGGTGACCGTCCTGCAGCTCTGGATAACTTGAATTTCTGGCCCAGAAATATGATGGATCCAATGATAATCGATGTAATACTGGTTCATGAAGGTTCTAAATCAGTAGGGTGGGGGGATCTGTTGAGACAGTTATAGAGAGGTGGGTTGTTCGGTATGAATATCCACGTGTTGTGGCTGCTCAAACTGCTGAAAGTTCTGCCTTATACAAAAAAAAAATACAAGAAATCAATAATACTTTTACGAGCTCTTTATTCACAAATGAGGCTTCTCCCAGCATATAAGATCTTCCGGCAGCTAAGTAGATCAAGTCAGACTTATAATGTGGAGGCCTTCATTTGGTGATCCATTCTCAAGGGTGGACAAGGAAATGATGGAGGAACACAGTTTCAATCATGTGGAGGCCTTCCCTAGCTGCCTTTGCATATCTATGGCATGCCGTAAAACACTAACTAATTTTAACTTTGAGCCTTCAACCACATTGCCACCAAAGATTATTACAGATTATGTTGGTAGCCCCAACACCGACCCTCTGAGGTCCTTTCCCTCTTCAGAGAAGGGTATTCATGCTATTTCCTTTCCATTGAGAGGAGTACGAGCTCCATCTCCTATGCCATTTCAACGTCCACACAGATGGACAAGTGGCTTCCACAGAGCAGCTTTTTCTACGCAAAATTAACCCATTGTTGGATCTCCACCTGCATATCTCCCATCTGCTTTGCCATATGACTACCCATCTCCACCTACTGATATATATGGTAATAGAGTTCCAAATTATAGAATGTCAATCTATCAAAGGACTATTAGTTATGATGATTATCAACTTTCACCTCCATTCTCTCCATCTCTATCCTCATCTTCTCTGTCATACATCTCCACTGGTAATCCTAAGCGAACACGTGTACGTCCAGAAACTACTCATGTAAGTATACCACATTCAATGGCGAGCAGAAACTCTAGATACCTTTCTCCTAATTCTTATGATCCAAGTAGAAGTTCTCTCCCACCTTTATCTCCCAGAAGCAGAAAGACTGAGCCTTCATCACAGGAGTCTCCTTATGGAACTACATCTTTTAGAAAAATAGAGTCTTTAAGGTCTGGAGAGATGCAAAATCGTTATGCTAGCCAAAAGGTAGTCTTGATTTTCAAATTAAGATACTTCTTAGTTCTATGTTCCCACCCCTGAAATTCAATTTTCATTTTTGTGGTTATCTTATAAGACCCATTATTATGTGTTGCATAGATTATCAGAGATAGCAAAGATGATTCAGGGCGGTTCTCGGGATTCTTCTCTTCGAGTGGCTCACCACGTATTGGATTTTCTATAAGCTCCAGCAGATTATCTTTCCAGGATGACTTAGATGATAATGTTTTTTCATGTCCTTTTGATGTTGATGCATTGGATATTCAAGTCAGGTACGTCAATTTACCTCGTAATTATAGATATAAACAAACTCATTAGCAATCTTTAGTTAGTATCGAGCTTGATGTTTGTAGTCTTAGGGGATGTTTGGAAACATGTTTCATCTCATCCCATCTCATCTCATCTTATTTTATTTCATCACATCTCATTTCCTTCACAAACAACATTTAAACACAAATACTTTCAGACTAATCATTACAACTTTTTCAAACTAATCATTACAATTTTTCCAAATTTCTAAATAAAAAACAAAAAACAATTCAAAATTTTCAAATCCTAACCCAAAATAATATTAAAATATTGTATTCTGACAATATTTGAACTTATAATATTTTTTTTATTCAACTTTTTCTCTCTACCTTCTCAAAACCCAATAAATACAAGTTTTCTCACTACCATGCTCACTACTATTCACAAACCATCTTACTACAATTCATATAATTCTCATCCTATCTCATTCCTCAAACATCCCCTTAGTTATTCATAGGTTCTATGCTTTGATTATCCCAGTTTCTATGCTTGCACTTAGATTTGTAGTTCTTCAACTGCTGACAACTATGCTTCCAGCTTCTAGAACTGTTTGGTCACTACACATACTAGGGACTTTCTCTGGGAAGGAGTTTTGAAGCTCAAGTATGATTGATTGCAATAATGTGTGGGTGTCTGCCTGTCTTTCTTGGGTGGGTGTGTGTGTGTAGACTAGGGAGTCATTTAATTTCATATTAAGCTTATTTTATGCTAAAGAAATCTATTATTGGAAAGGAAGGAAGAGGCAAGGAGGAAAAATAAGTAATAAACCAAGAGAGTCTAGGTTGACCTAATGGCTGCAATGGTGCTCTGTTATCTAGTTCCTAAATGTTCTGTTTTTCTTGTTTAAAAGAGTGAATAAACACTTTGAAAGAGAGATAGAACCAGCCAATGCTCTATAATGTTTTATTGAAAACAACCATCATGGATCTTCAAATTATCTTATGAAAGAGCCAATTACCTATATAGACAAATGAGGTGAGAGTTATTGATAGGAAATTTGTGATGCTAGAGTCATTTGATTGGAAAAACTAAACCTCCAATGTTGCTGTTAAAATAGGTCTCTCTTTATTGGCTGCAATTTATCAACAAATAAAAATAATGTGCAAAATTCTGCACTATCTGATTCTTATACCAATCATGCATGGATTGTTCTTTTGGCTGGTGGCAATGGTCTTCATGGGTTGCTTATATGTCAATTTATGGTATCAAAAGCATGTTGTTTATGGATTAGAGCTCGAAATTGTATCTTAGTTCGGACATGACTTTTGTCTGGAATGTAATCAAAATATAGAAGTGATCATTATGTTGAATTAGATTTAATAGGGTGTATTCTATTCATTTTTAAACATCTTGTTAGAGTTCTCCTAGATTCTTTTGAATTCTCATCTGTTAAAGAAATGTTTTGTCTATAAAAAAAATCTTACAAAAATGAAGTTTATAAACTGATGGGACTTGATATGGTACATTAGATTGCAAATCACTTTTTGTTGTAAAAGATCTAATGTATTACATATAGCCACATCAGATTGTAAACTTATTTTTGTAAGATCTCTTTGTAGATCTAGTACTTCTCAAAATGTTATTCAGCCTTGAAGCAGTTGCTCGCAAGTATCCACGTCTAGTTACATTAGGTTTACTTTATTGAAACATTTATGTTCTGACTATAGACTTACCCTTCAATTGTCAAACAACATCCAAACTCCCCTCTCTTTCTTCAGCTACCATCTCCCTGGTGTATCATTAGTGTGTCATAATTCTGATGCTTGCATACCCATAACTAACAAACACCAAAAGCTAAGTCTTCTAAATGGATGCAGAGAGATGTTCTATGATTAGATTCTGATCATAAAGTTGTTTATTTTCAAGACACTTACAGTCATACCTATTGTTAGCGCCAGTGTATAAGGTTGTCAGATGTGGTTTTCAACTTGCACTTAAAAAAAGCTCCCCACTACTTGCATGATATATTGAGTCTACACAAAGCCTACAAAGACCCCCATTGGTTCCTCGTTTCAGTAACTATACTTGTGCACCTTCCAGGTGCATAGGTATCTGCTCCTACTCTGTATATGGGATTCACTTTGGCTCTTTGCTCCATGATGTAGCCACAACTTAAAGAGATGATGTAACGCCCCAAAGGAAGGTCTAAGCCACATGGCCTATACTCCAAAAGGATTAGTCAATGATATAATTGAAGTCTCATTGGAACATTATAAAGAGCAAGAGTTTCTCCTTCCCAAGTAATATGGAATGTGGAATCTCATACACCAACTACTCTCATCACTTATTAGAATGGGGTATCACAATTTCCCTTCTTATATTCCCAACATCTTCATCAGGCTAGTCCGTTATAGGTGGCATGGCTCAAGTCCCACATTTCTTGTTGGGATAAACTCTTATACCATTTGTAACACCCCAATGGAAGGCCCAAGCCACATGGCCTATACTTCAAAATGACGAGTTAATGATACAATTAATTAGAGCCCCATTGGAACATTATAAAAAGCAAGAACTTCTATTTTCCAAGCAATGTAGGATCACATACATCACCTACCCTTATCACTTATCAAAATGGGTATCACAAATGACATGTTTGACTTTATCTTTCTTTCACTTGCCAAGTGCAATAGTGTTAGCTTATAAATTACCTTCAAGCATCTGTCAATTGTCTAGTTATTGTTGTCTTTAAGTGTTCATGGGGAATGCCAATGGACTAGCAACGCCCATGGCTAGCCTTGTTCAAAATATCAAGCAAGTATTATTCCAAGTTTTGGATCTTTGGAGTTTTTTCAGTATTAACTGTTTGGTGATCTAATATTCCCGAATAATTTTCTGTCATTATTTAGTATCACAAATTAGAGGAAGAATAAAAGTGACCACTGTACTTTGGTGACTAGCTTATGGACTTGAGAACGAATCAAGAATAGAGTTGTTTACAACTATTAAACCGGCCTTTTGTTTATGTATTTAAATTAATCCATTTCAGTCTTTTTTTTTTATTGTGATTTGAGTTTGTGATTATGTAATATACTCTCTTTTGGCCTTGTCTTAGGATTTAGGTATGCATTCATGTTTATTGCATTGCCCTTTTGTAAATATGCATGACTTAAAGCTTTAGTACATGTTTTTACTTTGTTTATAAATTTTGGTGAATAGTCAGAACTTTGATGGAAGAAAAGCTTCCGAGTTTACTTGACAGTCATTGCCAATTGTTAAAAAATCACAAGATGCTGCTGTTGGTGTTCTTGTTCACATGTTGAGGACTGCACCTCCTCTGCGCCAAGATTCAAGTTGTTACTCATACCACTCAATGAAGACTGAACTTGAGGGAGGAGTGCCTACAGCTTCTAGATTTTTTATGCCTCGAAAGTCTGCTGATGCACTTGAAGAGTTCAGGAGTTTCAGAGAAATGAAAGACCTACTTCTCTCCAAGAGTGGAACTCGGGTGGTCAGCAAAGATGACGTTTGAGCTTGCTCCTTTGATGGATTCATCTTTGTTTATTAAAACAGAAATTTAGCTCCTAAGAGAGAGGAGATGATGGAGTTGCTGGCATTGGCAATGAATGAAAGGACTACCACCATGATGCCAAGGCGTCAATAGAACAGAAACTTCAGGAGTGACAGATTATGTACATATCATGACTGAAAATATTCACCGATTGATGAGCATTGCTATGTAAATGTTTCGGGACCATTACATTGTTTAAATTTTTATAGGTCAAAGTTCCAATTCTTGTTTCCTGCAGCCAGCAAATATAAGTGTCTTCTTCAAGACTTTGAGAAGAATAAAGCCAAGAGAATACAGCCAAGGTTGTCTAAGCAATCACACATGGGAAAGAATTCAGCAACTGTACAAGCTGCTGAAGATTCTTTGCATTCAGCACTTCTGAATATCTGACAGGTTTCGTAGTCTTTGTATGATTATATCTTAGCTTTAAATGTTTAAAATGTGAATAGCAATTATAATAACAAACAAACTAGCTTAAATTGCTGGATCCAGGCGAGGGTGATTAGGGGTTTTGAGAGAAGATTTTGTAGACTTTTAGAAGTACAAGTTAGGTTTTTTTTTTTTTTTTAGGTGGGGGTTGTGGGGGATTAAGAAGAGTGCAATAAAAACTTGAAACAAAGAAACAAAACCATATGTCAAGCGTAAAGTTCAAATCTAATAGATAATGCAAGATTATCATTACGGTAATGTTTGCAAATATTATTGGATACGCCCGCCAATTTAGAGAGATTGTGCACAATAAAGTTAGCATTTTGTGTGAATCTTTGATAACTTCCTACTTGGGACATCTTTGAGATGCCATAGGATGTCCTTGAATATTGGAGGGACTTGTCAATCAAGAGTGAGATGGTTGGTCTTTTATGGCCATGATGACAAGTCTCCTTCTAATATTTGGTTTTGTAGAACCGTTCATTGCCAGTAGTGTTGTTTTTGCTTCTCACACACTAGGTTCATCTGGCAGACTTGTGCAAGTCTAGGGTCGTCGACCTCGATGCCGATTAGTGGGAACCATCCCGTTAGCATGATTTGATCCCTCCTTATACATGATATCTCGTCATGCCCAGTTTAATTATAGGAGGCACAGTACAAGTTCCATAGTTCTCATTAGAGAGCGTTGATATAATTTGTAATAACTACAAGCACAAACCACATCCAATGTTACGTAGAGTTGATGGTTCTTTTTGTATGGTTTTTCTAGTGTTTTGGGCAACGGAACTAATATTTTTGCCGAATTATCAAAATTAGAATTTGGCATTATAGTTTGCTATCAGTTGCCCATAGTTGATTTAGTTGTAAGAAACAGATTCACCACTGGTTGTTAATTGGTTTGATAAGAAGAGCAACCCTCCTTTGCAATACTTTGATCCGTGGAAAGACATTTTACAGCTATGAGACTATCCAGTGGGAACCTCAACACATATATACAGAAGCAAATTTGTCTTGCAGATGGACTAAATTATGGAGGAGCAGGGAATGAGGTTTCTTAGTCATCTGTTCATCAACTTCCAAAAACTTTTCTTAGGATGTTTACTATAGATAAGTCAAGCTTACCTAGTTTTGGGCATCAAAACTATGCGATTACTATGTAATCAAAACTAAGTAATTGAGGTATTCTTCCATCAAAAGTAAAGGTTAATAAGAAAAATTAAGATATCGCCTCCTTTGAAATAAAAACACTTACCGCATTTGATTCAATACTCCAAATAAATTAGTAATGCTACAATTGCATCTTGTTAAAATCATTATAGAGGATAATAACTTCTCCCTCTCAAGTCTCAAGTAATGTAAGGTCCCATTCAACGTTTTTCTATATTCAATCTAGAATATTACATAACCGCCAACTCTTACAAAAAAATGAAACAAAATACTAAATTAGAGATTTTCAACCTTCACCCCATTAAACTAGAGCAATGCTATTCATGAATTGTGCAAACGCCACACATTCTTTTTGAAAAAAAAAAAATAGAGTTTATTATTAAAAAATTAATTTTTTCATATAGATACCATATTTACTCACTTTTCATTTCTCATTAAATTCACATAGTTATATCCTAGTAACAACCTTTATGGTGATTGACCATTGGATCAGGCCAAGTATTAGTTTTCATTTTCTTCACAAGTGTATTTGTTGTTTACGGGTGTTGAGGTCCCTTTTCCTTCTAGCGTATCTCTTTTCTTTTGTAATGAAATCTAGATAGAGACCAAAAAATAATAATAATCAAAATAAAATAAAATAAAATAATTTTTTTTTTTTTTTAAAAAAAGGTAGGTCAAACTCACTGCACAACCCTAAACGAGTATAGTCCTTAAACATACATTTAGCATCCACAACTGAAGTAGTTCGTCGTAATAGCTTATCATGAGTCTTCTTCACCCTAGCATATTTACTTTAGAGCTCCACAACTAAGAAACCCTTATGAGTTCTCCAAAATGTTGTTTCCAGCCAACGGATAGCTGAAAGTGCAAAAAATATCCAAAATTAGACCTGAATAAATGAAATTACATTTTTTTTTTTTAATAAAGAGACCACTTTTTTTTTTTAATAAAGAGACCACTTCTCATTAAAAACAAAAATATTTGTAACAAACGACTCTATGACTACATATAAAGAAGGAAAAAACTTCAATTTTGTTCAGCAAGAACACAAAGGCTAACTCTAGAGATCTCATCACTCAAATTGCAGGCATCCAGTCCTCTCAACCTTATGACAAATATTTAGGACTCCTGTGGAGGTTGGAAGATCCAAAACCAAAGCTTTTAGAAGTATTATTGGCAAAGTTAGAGGGAGAATCAGCAATTGGAAAATGAAGTACTTATCTCAGGCTAGCAAAGAAATCCTTCTCAAATCTATCATCCAAGCTATCCCTACCTACAGTATGGGTGTTTTCAAGATTCCTAAGTCCCTTTTATTGGAAATAGGTCGATTGGTTCAACAATTCTGGTGGGGCCAGAAAGCTAAGGAGAGGAAGATCCACTAGTGTCACTGGGATAAATGTGCAAGGCTAAAGCAATTGGTGGGTTAGGATTCAGAGACCTTGAGCATTTTAATCTTGCTATGCTGGCTAAACAAGGGTGGAGACTGCTTCATTTCCCTGAGTCCCTTGCTGCAAAGGTTCTCTCTGATAAATACTACTCTGATGGCCAGTTTCTCAATGCTACAATTACAAGGCACCCATCCCTTATATGGAGAAGTATCACAGCTACAAAACCATTGCTAGATGAATGATTATTTTGGCGTATTGGTAATAGTCCAGATTCTAAGATTTGGCACCATAAATGGTTGCCTATTCCAACATCTTTCAAAGTTGAAAGTCCTATAGATATGTTGGATCCTGAGGAGACAGTTTCAGCACTGATTGATCATGAAGCCAAAACCTGGAAGACAGAAGTGATTGATCAAGTTTTTCTTCAAAGGGAAGCTGAGGTAATTAGACAGATTCCAATCAGTTTTTGCAATAGTCCCGATAAAATTATCTGGAGATGTACATCTAATGGGATTTTTTCTGTTAGAAGTGCATACCACCTGCAACTTGAGCTTCATCAGAGAGATAAAGGTCAGAACTCTCACGCCCCTATTAACAAAGAAAATTGGAACAAGCTATGGAGGATTAAAGTTACTAGTGCAGAAAAATTATTCCTGTGGAAAGCCTGTCACAACAGTCTTCCAACAAAATTGAACCTTTTTAAGAGAAAGGTTGTTAAAGACCCTTGATGCCCAATTTGTAATCAAAAAGAAGAGTCTGTGGAACATGTCTTGTGGGAATGCATGGCAGCTAGGGATGTGTGGTGTCTTAGTTCCTCAAAATTGCAAAAACAAAGTGTGCATCAACTTAGTTTCAGAAACTTCTTGTTACAAATGATTCAGGAACTCGATGATGAAGTTTTAATTGAATTGGCTGTGGTGGCATGGAAATTATAGAGGAGAAGAAATGACTTGGTTTTTAACCAAACTTTTCCTAGTCCTCATCTACTTATGAGACAGGCTACTCAGAGAATAGAAGACCTTGCTGTTCTCTCCTCTCAGCATGCTACTAATCCTCCTAATGCTACACCTTAGCTTCACTAGTGGATAGCTCCCCCTGCTAATGTGTACAAGATCAACTGGGATTCTACTATGGATAAAGTGCAATGCAAAGTGGGTGTTGGGACTATTATTTGTGATTGGGAAGGAAGAGTTATAGCTTGTATGAGGTTGTGTAGGCCTCTATTTCTTGATCCTTATATGGCTGAGGCATTTGGTGCTTTGCACTATGCAAGGTTGGCTATTGACATTGGACTGAAATAGATTAACCTTGAAGGGGATGCACTGAATGTTATAAATGATATTAAAGGCAACAAAGTAAGCTGGGCACAAACTGGTTTACTGATTAATGATATTAAGCAAATGTTGCAAAGATTTGATTCTTTTTCAGTTGATTTTATTCCTAGAAGTTGCAATAATTTGGCTCATTGCCTAGCTAGAGATGCATTTAATATTACTGATGTCCTTGTTGATATTGAGGATGTCCCTTCTTGTATTGCATCTTTATTGTAATCTTTTGGTGATTAATACAATTGTTCTTTTCAAAAAAAAAAAAAATCAGAATAGAGTATTACGATTACTTCATTTCTATAGTTACTACAGACAAAATACATGATGGGCAAAGCTCAATATCATATACATCCTTTGTGCAATCTAGTGCAGCTTGTGCCAATTGGTGAGCAGCCTTGTTGGT
The DNA here is from genome assembly GCF_018687715.1 of Carya illinoinensis. Classification (NCBI taxonomy): domain Eukaryota; kingdom Viridiplantae; phylum Streptophyta; class Magnoliopsida; order Fagales; family Juglandaceae; genus Carya; species Carya illinoinensis. Next base: position 39,787,751 of record NC_056756.1, read on the forward strand.
GTCTCGAAAGACATGTGAAATGCTCCAGTTGGTACACGAATTCAGAATTGTTCTTGCATCTCGAATGAGACATCCTCCCATGCTCCAGTCCAAGCCTTGATTTTGAAACAAATCCACCACCTGTTTAGAGTCTCCTTCCAAGCATACATGTTTCACTCCTAACTCCTTGATGAAGACAGCTGCTATCAGCACTCCATACGCCTCTGCATCAAAAGGCATTTCTCGAAATGGTCTTTGAGCTTGAAGAGCACCAACAACTTGGCCTGTGTGATCTCGAATTAAGACACTTATACCAATTTTTCATTCCCCTGATTTAACAGCTGCATCCCAATTTACCTTGAAATGGTTCTCTTTTCCATTTTTGTGATCCTGTTAGAGTCTTGATACTACCTTTCCTTAAAACTTGGGTGCAATCCTTGAATAGGGTGAGTTCTGCTAATGCCTATAGATAAACTCTGGTGGGACGCTTGAAGACTTTACCATGAAGGATGTCATTTCTCCTATTCCAAATTCCCCTTAATGTGGAAGCCACCTTCTCGAGTTCTTTGGTGTCCAGAGCCTTCACGAGATGAGACCAGATGTCAAAAAATAAGTTGCTATGGCATGTCATCTTCTGGACTTTCTTGCTACTTTGGTTTCAAACATCCGGAGCTACTATACAGCCCTATAAGGCATGACACGAGGTCTCAGGATCCTGCTTGCAGATAATTCATGAGCTGTCCTCCACTACTTTCCTTTTTTTTAAATTAGCCAAGGTGGGGAGAGCCTCACTACATGCCCTCCAGATGAACATCTTAATTGCTGGAGTTGTACTGAGTTTCCATATTGCCTTCCAAGCTTGTTGATCACGGGGTCTACATGAGGGTTCCCCTTCAAATTCCACTTCCATGGTCCTATGAATGTGATATCCACTTTTAACTGAAAATTGCACATTGTTTGTGTACAATCAAACCATTCTATCTTCTCTATCTACCAAGCATATGGGTATTGCTTTGATTGCCTCCCTCTCTTAAGGAAAGAACAACTCCTGCAGAAGAGAATCCTTCCATGTTCTAAAAGTAGGGTCAATGAGGTCACTAACATGTTCACACCAGCAATCCTCATCTCGTGGGGAAAAAACCTTATTGGAGGGCAAAGAAGGTATCCAACTATCTGTCCAGATGTTAACACTTTGACCATTTCCTATTCTCCACATCAGTCCTTTCTTAAGGACCTCCAAGCTTGCATGAATACCTCTCCATGCTAATGAGGGTCTTGAGCACAGTTTTGCTTCTAGTAGTCCCCATTGACCAAAATACTTCTGTTTGAAGACCATAGCCACCAGAGAGCTTGGGTTCTGTTGAATTCTCCAGCCCTGTTTGAACAGTAGTGCAATATTGAAGTTCCTGAAGTCTCTAAAGCCAAGACCTCCATATTTTTTGCTATTGTTGAGCTGTTTCCAGTAAATCCATTGTATCTTGGAGGTGTCTTCATTATAGCCCCACCAAAATTTCCTAAGTAGTTGATTCAGTCTTCCCATGATTGATTCTGATAGTTGGAAGATTCTCATAGTATATGTGGGAATGGCCTGTAGTACAGCTTTGAGTAGTACTTCTTTCCATACACCAAAGAGGTGCTTAGTCTTCCAATTATTCATTCTGGCCCAGGTTCTGTCGGAAGGCTATAATTCTTTTCCTCCCCACACATGCAAGAAGCCCCAAATATCTCTCAAAAGAGCCTTTTGTTTTGACTCCTGCCAGTTGTTGTATTTGGATCTTAGTATCCTTCTTTGTGTTTTTGCTAAAAAATATTGAGGATTTATCTTTGTTGAGAACCTGTCCCAAGGCCTTTTCATATACAGCTAGGATTTCAAGCAAATTAGAAAGTTCCTTGGGAGTTTCTTGGCAAAAGAATAAACTGTCATCCGCAAAGAAGAGGTGATTCACAGTGATAGGGCCTCTACCAATTTGGACAGGAGTAATGGCTTTGCACTGCTCAGCTCGATTAAGTAAGGATGTGAGGGCCTCAGCACACATGATGAACATGTAAGGGGATAAAGGGTCTCCTTGTCGAAGGCCCCTTGAGGGAAAGAACTTCTGTTGTGGCTCCCCATTAATAAGAATTGAATAAGAAATTGAGGTAAGGCATCGTTGAATGAGATCGATATATTGGAGAGGGAACCCAATTTTGGACATGACAGCTTCCACAAACCCTTATTCTATCCTATCATAAGCCTTACTCATGTCTAGTTTAAGAGCCATACACCCTTTTTTACCTTTCATTCTAGTGCTCATGGAATGAAGGGCTTCATAGGCCACTAACACATTGTCTGTTATTAGCCTGGCAGGAACAAAGGCACTTTGATTAAGGGAAATGAGATTGGGGAGGATGGTTTTAAGCCTATTTGCAAGGGTTTTTGAGACTATTTTGTACAACACATTGCATAAGCTGATGGGTTTAAATTCAGTCATTTTTTTGGGGCATTTGACTTTGGGGATTAGGGATATTAAGTGTCATTGACCTCTGTTAGGGAGCCACCTTGGTTGAGGACATGAAGAGCATATTGACATACCTCCTCACCTATTACCTCCCAATGTCTCTGGTAGAAAAATGCTGGAAACCCATCAGGTCCAGGGGAACCTAGTGGGTTCATTTGAAACACTGTTGCATGAATCTCTTCTTGAGTGAAGGGGGTAAGAAGCCATGTTTTCATCTCAATAGCAAGTGTAGAACCTAGTGCATACAAGCAATCCTCAAAATTAGAGGGAGAGGAGGTGGTGAAAAGAGTTGAGAAGTAACCTGTAAAAACATCACCAATGTCATCCTGCTTTGTCATCACCCTTCCTTATGGATCCTCAACATTGTTGATAGTATTTATTTTCCTTCTTTGACTGGCTTGCAAGTGAAAATAGGTTGTGTTTCTGTCTCCCACTTTCATCCAATGCTGCTTTGCTCTTTGGCGCCATTTAATCTCCTCTGTTGCCATTGAGAGCTCTACACCCTTCTACAAGAGTTGCATTTCTGTTAAATGGTTCAATGTGCTTGTCTCTTGAAGGTGCCTAATCATTTTCAATGACTGGTTGATATCTTTGTGTTTATGTATTTTTCCTTTTTGATTCCATTGCAGCAAACTCCTTTGGCAATCTTCCAATCTCTGTCTCATTGATCTGGCTCCTTCATCTCCCATGCTAGCTCCCCTTCCATGAGTATTCCACTATTTTCTTGCATTCTTCTTTTAAGTCTCAAGCAGCCTCGTATCTAAAGCACCTTGTTTTTTGTCTGTTCCCATTGACTGAATTTTTTTTGTTGATACAGAGTGGAGAATGGTCTGACTGAATAGCTGCTAGAGCAATACAAGTGGCAGAGCTAAAGAGCTCGTGCCATTCCTTATTGGCCATTGCTCTATCTATTCTTTTCTTGGTAAATTCCCTACCACTTCTGTTATTTGACCAGGTAAAATGTTGGCCCTGGGAATGGAGGTTATGAATGTCACATAACTCCACAACCTTCCTGAAATCTTCTATTTGTTTATAGGGTCTACTGGCAGCCCCTTGTTTTTCCTCTTGGTGTAGGATTTCATTAAAGTCTCCCGCACACATCCATGCCATGGGTGATGGAGGTTTTAACATTTCTAGTAAGTGTCATCTACTCTTTCTTTTAGTTGTTTCTAGGTGTCCATAAAACCCTGTGAACTGCCATATATGTCCATTATCCCCCTCCTTAATTAATGCACTGATATGCCAACGAGTGTAGCTGATAATCCTAACATCCCAGTCCATCTTCCACAATAGGGCAATCCCACCACTAAGTCCCATGCTGTCTATTGCAAAGCAGCCATCAAAATTCAGAGTTCTTCTAACATTCTCTAGTTTTTGTTTCCTAGCTTTAGTTTCCACAAGAAAAACTAGGAAATGGCACTTTTCCTTAGTTAGTGTTCTAAGGATTCGAACTGACCAAGGGTTCCCAAGTCCTCAGCAGTTCCAAACTAGGATACTCATTGGTGTTGGTAGGGCTGGGAACCAGCCACTACCAATTGGTTGTTGTTGCCATAGACTCCTCTTTGCCTTTTTCCTCTCTTGATGTCATGTAAATTTTCCTCACCTTCTCTTTTGCTGCCCCTCTTATTGCTTGGTTTTTGTGGAATATTAGTAATGTCACCTAATGTAACCTCCCCATTGTTGTCCCCATGGGATGCCTCTCCTCGAGCATGCCTCTTCCATTTCCTAGTTCTAGGGCCCTCATACCTAGTAGTATTTTGTTTTCCTTTCTGAGTGTTGAGTAACTTGCTTTTGTCCAACCCCTCTCTTTTTTCCTGACCCATGTGAGTTCCTAGAGGCTTATCTAGTTCAGTTAGTGAGATTACCTTAACTAAGTTTACTTTTTCAAGTTCAAACTCCATGCTTGTGTTGCTCTTAGGGGTTTGGGTTCCCTTATCAGTCTCCAATAAGGAAACCTCGTATGGAGTAGGGGTTTGACTTTGGGTTTGCACTTTAGTGAAAGCTTCAATACAAATACCTGTCACCTTTTGAGCGGTTGGGGACTTCTCGACTGGCACATGACTCTTTGCTCCTTGGAGTCCACATTTCACCTTTCCCTGCTGAAGTCTCTTCCTGCAACTTAGCTAACATCTCCTGTTGGCCAGTATGGCCTCTTGGCATGGGCACTCTGTCACCTCTTACGCTACCTTCTCCCTAATCTTCTCGGTGATTATTGTTGTCATTCTTTCCACCGTTAGCGTCACCACTTTCACCACTCTTGGAACCACCATAGTTACGAACGTTGAAGATATTTGAGTGCACGGGTTGGGCTCACAACCAGGAGCCAAACTGTTGGGGGGCCTGGTCTGCATCTTGTTTCTCGTAATGTAGTCTGTTGCAATTTTTTCCTTTGTGATAGAGGACTCCGCAGTGAAAGCAAAAGTTCTGGAGTCTTTCGTATTTGAACGAGATCCAGTGTTCTTGCTCTTCAAACAGCATCCATTTTCCCCTAAGCAGAGGTTTGTGAATTTCCACAGCCACCCTCACCCTTAAGCACCTCCCCCATGCACGTTCATCTAGTTCCGTTTCGACTCGGATGACATGGCCTATAGAGGCCGCAAATTGTGCTCCTACTTCCTCATTCATGGCGGCCAGTGGAAGGTTGTGTAATTGGACTCAGAATGGCTGTATTGGAACTGTACTCTGTTGATGGAAACTGTGTCATCGACCTCTTGCAATGTTAGCAAGCTTCTATCGAAAAACCATGGTCTGCCACCAAGGACCTTATCTTTGTCTTCAAGTTTTTGAAACTCTATTAGGAAGCTTTGGTCACCTATCTCAATGAATCTCACCCAACCTTCTAACCTCAACACTTGAGACATGGTGGTTCTGAACGCCTCACTATTAACAGTCCTCTCCAACATTGCCCTGCCCACAATGTAGTGTTCTCCCTTCCTGTCTTTCTTCTTTGACCCCTCTTGTTTCACTAAGAAAGAAGCACTTTCTTCTGTTGTTAGTTGCAATCTTTCCCATCGCTTAACCAGGTCCTCTGCCTCCATTGCACTATCAATTCCTACGGAAGATCCTTACACAAAACTCACAGAAAGTGAGACCGTAAGCCTTAGTGGAAAAAACTAAGGCACTGGAGCCTCACTCTAACTCACTCGAGAAGAGAAGGCTCTCTTGAATAAATGAAATTACATAAAGCATGTGCTTCCTGGCCACACGCAAAACAATCATTCATGTCTAAGACAGATTAGAATATGTTTATTGTTTAGAGAGTTACTGAGAATATAGAACTACTTGGATTCTTTTGAAGTTCTGAACAAGTTGTAACAATCATAATGAAGGGCGGTATGTGTATTCCATAATTGAGGATAACATATACACACAGAGGAAAAAAAAAAAAAACCTCTGTTTCTCGTTCTTCATCTGAAAAGCTGCATTAATTTTCCAGGAGTACTTTTGAACCATCATAAGAGAACAGGAGTACAGCATTCTTGTAACTAACTTCTGCAAGTTCTTCCTTGGTCATATCAACAAAGGATGCTACATAATCAAGTACCTGGAGACGATCAAAGAATACACTTTTTAGCCTCATGAGCTGTAGCATAGGGTCAGCAGCACTCCTAAGCATGTACAAGAATGTAAAACTATGACAGGAAAGGGAAGTGAAAGCACACCTAGTATCATACATTATCTGAGAGCTCTCGTTACCAACAAAAAAAAAAAAAAAATCCTGAAGCCCATAACTTTTTGTTTATCAGTAAACCGTACTAGACATGTTAAAAGCCCATAACTTTCCCGTTAATTAACAACCTAAAACCAGGCTTAGCACTTGTAGATATCCTTTACAATAATATACACAATTTGTTTCAAGTAATCTGATTAAGTGAAGTATGTCCTAGTTTCAATGCATGATCCTTTTATTCATTATCAGCACAGCTTTGTGAAGTTTTATGTAAGTTATGCTGCTAACTTTTTCAAGTAGTATACAATTTGTGACCTCACCCAGCCAATTCTTAGCTTTAGTAAAGTCATAGGCCAAAAATTAATCTTACCATTCAACTACTTCAGGCTTGCTAGGCCAATTTCTTTTTGCCATTGATTAACTTCACAGACTCTTACTATCTACTGATAAGAATGAGAGTGAGAGAGGGGAGAGAGACATATATGGATTTTTTATTAGTAATAGAAGATTTTATTAAAAAGTGCAAAAGGCGTAATAACCATCCTTCTAAACATGGTTCAAGGTGGGCTCCCATGTAGGTATCATCTTCCATCCTGCTGCAATTTGTGGGCTCCCATATAACCATATCCAATTGGCAAAGAGGTCAACTTCTGCGATATCCATGTAGATATAACCTAAACCAACCCTACTCTGCCGAAATAAGTTGTTCCACAGCTCTGGCAATGAGTGAGTGAGAGAGAGAGAGAGAGTAAACAACGTCAATTTGTAGTTTTCTACATACCATCTATTCAACATCCCGCGGTAATAGCAAACAATTTTTTTCAAGTAAAAGATTGCTCCCTATTCTTCTTATCCTCTATTTTTCCCTTTTTCCCTCAGTAAGTCCTGTTTCATGAATCTCTGATCTGCTAATTTGTCCAAAATTTCTTGTAGTTTCAAACTTAAAATAGCACCAAAGACTGTCTCTTTACAACCTTGCAATGCTCACTACTTCTAAAAGCCTCAAGGTGCAAGTTACAAAAATAATTAAAAAATTGATTTACCCTATTCCTATACCTATAAAAAGTAAATGAACCATTCAAACTATAAAGGAAAGAAATGGGGGTGAAGAAAGAGACGCACATTCTGAATGTTTGCTGGATGGTTGAGTGTGTCTTTTGGCAGTGTTGACACATCTCTTACAGCATAAGAAAAATTACTGGAACTGCCATCATTTGAAGAAAGCTTCCCCCCTTGCCCTTGTAGCTCTTCAGGGATGGAGGGGTCTCCGTCAACCATAAACAATGAATCTAGTTCAGACTTTGGAAATGCATCAGGTGCATCTGACTCCAATAAAATCCTTTCAGAAGGTACCTACAAAAGGAAATTGGCCTTCCTATTTTATTTTCAATTGAAAAAAAATAAAATAAAGCTATTGGAATTGTTTGATCTTAATTTTTCTTTCTTTTAGTAGGCAAAACTGGAATTATATCAACTTACCGCCCTTAACATTTTCTTTGCTTTCCTTGCTTCTAAGGACATTAGATATCCAGAGAATGAAAAGTAAGCACCAAGCTTGGCAAATTCTGGTACCATTTCAGCTGATCCTAGGTATGAATGAAGAATAACGCCAGCAGGAAAACTTCCTATGGATCTGAACATACAATTATGAGGGACAAAGAACAAGTTCTAGTAAGAAATACAGATACATCAAGAAATGAACAGCTCAGAGACAACTTTACCTAGATAAATTATGATATTATTGAAATTACCATGGCAGAGATGCAGAAAGAAACAAGGGGGCAAAGAATCAATGAGGAGCCCACTGAAGATCTCATTTCGAAAAATAGATCATGCTCCATTTCTTAAGCAGTTTAATGCTTTTAAGGTTACACACAACCCTTTCCAAGCATATATATTAGAAGATCCCAGAGCACATGATCCTTAACCTTAAACCAATGTCAAAACCCCTGACCCAAGCAGGGAAATTGTAAATATCCATCCCAAAAAGTAATTTTGGCGTAAACAACCAATATTGGAAGTGGGAAGCACGTGCATAGAGGACAAATTTGCACAAAAGCACGTTGAGTTTTGGAGAATGGGCTGGGGATGTAACATGAATGCAAGATACAGCAAAATCACTGGCTATTTCAGTTTCAAAAGTCAAAAAATGGAAGAGATCTATGCTCTACTGAAGTAAAACCCCATCACTTTGGTATTTGAAATTGAGATAGCCAGTGCCACTCAATCTCAGGGAGTGATACTAGTACTGATGGTAACAAATTTTGACTTGAAGAAACCTAATGCATGAGAACCTGTCCAAGTAATTTATACTTCCTCAGTTCCTCTGTATAGGTGTTTCTCTTCTATACTTCTTCTGTACTTTCATCGCACGCTTTTTAATTCTAATAAAATCTCAAATACTTATTATACTTTAGACATCCAAACCTAATGTTACCTATCAAAAAAAAGATCCAAACCTAATGTTTGGATTGCAATAATCTCTTCGAGTCACATTGACATTGGTTTACCCCATAAAACTCAGGCCTATTATTCTCATAATACAAACCCACACACGGGCTTAATTTCCTCATAATATTCTTCAAGAAAAACGTAAAAATGATACAAATATCATGAAGAAGCATACTTCATTATCTGAAGAAGATCTCCAAATGCCCGAACGCAATGGACAGATGCTGGTTTTTTCAATTCTCTTGCAAGCTCAAGTTGTTGCCGGAAAACATCAATCTGGAAAATTAAAAAAAAAAAAAAAAAAAAAACCACTAACACTCCAGCAACCATCTAAAACAAGAGTAGTGCTACATGTACTTATAATTTTACTTAAACTTTTACTTACAAGACTCATTTGTTAGTTTTCTTTTGAAATTTTGAAATTTCATGATTTTGAGCATATCAATAATTGACATGTGGAGAAGTAAGTTTTTTTTAAGTTTTTCTCAAGTACGTTTAGCATTTTCCCTAAAACAATATGCATTCTATCAACCAGTAAAGGGGAAAAAAGCAAAGAAAAAATAGTTTTATTCATCCAACAAATATTTTGAGATAAACATTGGAGATGAAAAAAGAACAAATAGTTCACAGAGGGACAAAGAGAGATGAGGGAATTTCCTTTTTTAAAGGGGGAAGGTTATGAATGTGAGAAAAACCCTTTCTTAAATTAGAAAAAGAAAATCTAGTATTGAGCCTTTTAAGAGCACTAAAATGATTGCATCCGCATTCCAGGATCAGTATAAAAAATTTTGTTCACTTGAATTGGAAGCTATAGGTAACCCTCAAATTACTAATTTAGGGTATATTTGTTATTTCAGAAACTTGAAGGGGATGGGTGATAACATGTGCATCTTTAGCAAATATAGGTTGTAATTATGCAGGAACTTTCTAAAGGGGGTTGATTAAATGCAAAAATAATTCCAAGAACTTCCATAAGAAATCTGCACCCTAAACTAGAAAGGTTTGTGCAAGTCACTAGACCCAATTATCACTAATTATTTACAAAGAGGAAAGTTTGTACACCACTAGTTCAAGTTTGATCCAATTACAAATTAACTATTACTAATTGGAGATGCAGATCATCCCTATACATAGAGTAATAAATAACAGTTATCAAATACCAATCCATATACTACCCTATGGTGTCTGGGAGGGACTGGTACTGGCCCCTTGTTCTGGGATGCCTAACATTGACATGAGATTGGCCCTCCAGTGCATGATAATCAGAACAAAAACAAAAACCAAAAAAAATAAAACCACTCATGAATGGCCCTTGAGTGAACATAACAGGAACATCAGAACCCATAACGAGAGAAAAATTTACAGGAGCATTAAGAAACAAGGAATTGGGATAGTAAAACCTGATCCGAGAAATCAATCTCTCTTCCCCGTGAACCTTTGTCCAATCCAATCTGAGGAAAAAATTTCAAATGCAAGTTGAGGATAGATTCTCCCGTAGGCAAGCTATAGTCACACCTAAAACCACATTAAGTGACCAAGGGAACGGGAGTAACGGGAGAGAAAAACTGACCTCTCCAACAGCAGCAGAGGGAGTACTCTCAAGGCACTCTTTTAACGTGTCGAACCAGTTGGGTGTCCTCTCCGCAACATACCTGCAATTTAAAGAGTATCGAGCATAGGGGAGGTGCTGAAGTTTCGCGCGAGTAAAAACAAGAAACATATGCCGTTGGTATAACATAATTGGTCCAAAGCTGCTAAGAGGTTCTATGACAAGTTATATCAAAACCTCGCCTGTAAACTCGGGCTGCTAATCTATACAACAGAAAAGACTCAAAATTGTCATTAAAAAAAAGAACAATTAAATAATAAATTTAACAAACTTACCAGGGGTGGAGGCCAAAGCATGGGATTACACTAGTATATTTCTCACCCATCTGCTTCACCAAATGCCAGTCTTTCTGCAACAACAACAACCACCACCACCATGACTTGAGGAGCTCCAAGCTAATATGGTAATTACTAGAAAAACCCCTCATCATAAGAAAGAGACAAAGAATGAAAGGGGTGCTTGCGTGGTCGATAAATACCTCGGAAACTCCATTAACGGCGAAGCGAACAACCCCGGCGTCAAGCGCTGTGGCGATCAGCTGTGGTGCCCGACTCAATATTCTTGGGTCCTGAAGGTGACAGTGTGCATCGAACAATTTCATCATTGACCGCTCTCTCTCCGTCTCTCTCTCTCTCTCTCTCTCTCTCTCTCCGGCGTCACCGCTTGTAACTATTCCAATTCTAATGCTACCGTCTCGCAGTGTTTTCAAAATCTGTCCCCCTAAATGTAACAATTCTAATACTAATTTTACCTTATAAATATGTTTTACATCTTGGAATTATAGTTTTCATAGGTATATTCTCAAATTATTAAACCAATATACCATACCTTCGTACTAACTAAAAAGTGATACTTTACATCATTTATGAGATTCAATATTAAATTCTAAAATGTTACTTAATTTTATTTATTTTAATTATTATAATTAAAAAATGTAAAGGTGTAAATTTTTATTCAAATAATAAATAATTTTAAGTGCATTGCATCTAAGTGTTAAAGGCACAAAAAGATTTTATAAAAATAAATTCATAAACTGATATAGTTTAATGTAATATTTTAAATCTACTTTATAATAAATTAGATCTAATGTATCACATCAAATTACATTAATTTATAAATTTATTTTTATAAAATCTGTTTCCTGTTAAAGCATTTCTTTTGTAAGATTTAACCGAAATAAGCTAAAATGCATGTGCATCAAATTATCTATTTATTGGTTAAATTTAACTTCAACTAGAGATCGATATAATTTTGATAGATAAAAACGTTAAAAATTCTTATTTTCTCTCTCTCCATTTTTTGCAAGCTCCTAAAAGCCAATAGGCTACTGCTTCGTTTGTTTTTACAAATATTCTCATCTTATCTAATTAGTACAATTTTTTCAAATTCTCACATAAAATAAAATAAATAATTCAACTTTTTCATATCTCAAAATAAAATTATATTCTAACAATATTTTATCCAATTTTTAACTTTTATCTCAATTCATCTCATCTCATTTCATCTGTAAAAACAAACAAAATCTCCTAGAAAATCTATCCATCTCATAATTTAGTTAATGTAGCGTAAATTTGGCCTACATTGGATTAACTATTACAAAACTATCTTAGCTTTGATCTAAAGTAAAATCACTGTATTCACCAAATTTGACTTGCAATTATAACAAAGTCGTATAATTTTAGGAAAACTCTTTTTCAAGCCATTTGCAGAACAGAAAGTGCACCGATGCTGACATGTCAAATGAAACGGCGCGTTTCAAAGCATGGAGAAAGTGATTTCGTGCAACAGGAGCGGGAAGACGTTTTTGTCTTCATCAAACAACTACTTCTGGAGTGGGAAGGGAAAAACTCGAAATCTCCTCCCCCAAATTTCCGATGAAAACTTTGCTAGTTTCATGACAGCCACGAGAATGCTCCGACAACCCCTCGAGCAGCTACTACAAGATAACTGACCTCATTGCATTGTTGCCGACATGTTCTTGCCATGGGCAACTGATGTTGATGCTAAATTTGGCATCCCAATGCTTGTTTTTCATGGAACTAGTTTTTTTCTCTCTGTCTACAATGGTGAGTCTACAAGTGTATGAACCTCATAAAAAAGTTTTATCTAATTCTAAACCTTTCATCATTCTAAACCTCATAAAAAGTTTTTGAAAGAACCAAAGAAGCAGAGGTGAGGAGCTGTGGGGTTGTTGTAAACAGCTTCTATGAGCTCAAACCGGCTTATGCAAATCATTACATAAAGGTCTTGGGAAGGAAGGCATGGCATATAGGTCCAGTTTCACTATGCAACAAGGAGGCTGAAGACAGAGGTCAGAGGGGAAAAGAATCCTCCATCGATAAACAAGAATGCTTGAAGTGGTTTAATACAAAAAACAACGATTCAGTTGTTTATATATGCTTCGGAAATTTGGCCAACTTAACCGATTCTCAGCCAATGAAAATTGCCATGGGTCTTGAGGCTTCTGAACAACAATTCATTTGGGTCATGAAGAAAGGCAAAGATGAAAAAGAAGAGGAAGATTTGGGTCGTGCTCAATCTTAAATTTTTCTCTGTTTTTGCTCCCCAAAACAGAGCAACATATCTGTTTTTTTCCCCGCTGCTCCCCATGTCAAGCACAGCCACCACTTCTGCCATCACCCAGTCCCATCGCACGGTGAGTTCCTCCTCAACGTTGCGCCACCCTTCCATTTTCTTCTCTCTCTCTCTCTCTCTCTCTCTCTCTCTCTCTGAGCATCGCCACCACCTTCAGTCCCAGTGACAAGGCCCACACAAGCAAAAACCATCACCTTCTATCTTGCCGATCTAAAATGGCTGACAGCAGCCCAGGAAAACATAAATAAACATCATCATCTTCATACCAAAAAAACATAAATAAACAAAGTGACGAAGGAGCTACCCAGGATAAAAACTTAGAACAAATAGAAAAAAAAAAAACGAAGGGAAAAAAAATGAAGCTCACCGAAATCTGCAGCAAATGGAGAAGATGGAGATGAAAACCTACGATTTAAGATTTGTTAGGACAAGAAAATGAAGCTTGAAGCCGACGTTCGTTCCTGCCTCTTTTCTCTTCTCTCCTTCGTGTTTTCTCTATTTCTTTTCTTTTTATTTATTTTTATTTTAAATTAAGCATCTGAAAATATTATCCACGTCAGCATCGGTACACAAACGATTGCGCAAATGGCTTGTACGTAGCAGAACCCATAATTTTATATCATTATTTTAGAACAATCAACCTACTTTTCTCTCCCCTTTTCAATTTCTTTCTCACAATCGCCTTCCAAGCCGTCTTCTTCTTATTTTTCTCTCCACTTTTTAGTTTCTCTCCATCTCTCTTCTTCTTATTTTTTTCCTTCTTATTCTCTCCCGATTCTTCGTCTTCAATCGCCAGTTGCTCTTTCACCACCTCTCTTCCATTGGTTGCAAAATAAACTCGAAACCGAATCTCCTTCAATGAGATCATGCTTGAAAGATCAATAGTCACTTTCTCCTTCCATCTTAGCTCTCGAGGCACTATCCGTGCACTTGATCTCTACGTCTGGCCCTTCTACTAGTCAACAATGTCACTTCATCAACCTCGTCTCTCACCCTTCTCTTACTCTCCTACTCATCTCCGTAAATTCTCTTTTTTTGGCTATATGTTATTTAATCATTTTAGTTTCCAAGAATGGAAAGCTCTGGTCAATTGGACCAAATGAATGTACTAGGTTCAGAGTAGTGGATTTATTCATAACTTGAATCCATTTTTCCTCATTATTTTCTCAGCAAATAAACTCAAGATTGTAAACTTCTCTCTCATTTTTTATGCAAATCCTCTAAAGGTATGTGTGAGACTAGTTGTTGATATCTTCTAAGAGTTTTGATAAACTTATTATGGAAGGACACAAATGATTTGGAGAATAAATTTTTGGAGAATAAGCATAATATGATTCATATTTCTTAGATTTTTTAGAATAAAAATCTCTTCAAAGTAGCATTACTCTCTTATGAGCCTCATTTTTTTTTCCCTTGTAGTTAGGTGTGCTATGTGCAGCTGGTATGTGATGTGTGTATAGGACATGCCTCTGAAATAGCTGGTTATATAATGTTTGCATTCTTTTCTTTTCTTTTTTTTTCCTTTTCCACTCCCTATCAATTGGAGGTTTTGGTTGTGGAGGAGAAGAAGATGGTGACACTGACAGCCAGGAAGAAGATGTCGATGATAAGGAAGAAGTAGTTCATTTCAGTTAGGGCCAATCAATTGGGCTGGAGAGTAACTATTGCCCAGTTTATTTTGTGGTTTCTTGTTATTTTGGGTTGTATCTAGTGTTTTGTGCTGGATTCTATTGTTTGTGAAGCGCATTGTGTAATTTCTAAAACTGTATTATGATATTTTGTGAAGGGCAAATAATGTTTTGTGAAGTTGTAATGGCTTATATAAAGTATTTAAATAAATAAATAAAATTAATTAAAAATGAAAATAAAAATTAAAAATATTATATTATTATATAGAGTGCAATGGCTAATTCAATATGGAGTTTAAGTTTTATTGATTAGTCAAAAGTCAAAAAGTAGCATATTAGCCAAATTCTGACTTTTTTTAATTATTATATTGAAGGATTTGGGGAGGGGAATCGAACCCAAAACCTCTCTTATGGAGGTTGGGTCTCATGTCATCTAAGCCACAGGCTCCTGGCGCCAAATTTTGACTTTTGAGATGACTAGTCCAATGTTAGTTGCATTGTTAAAACATTATACCATTATTATTTCAGTATTTTTTTTGTTTATTATATAATTTATTTTAGAATGATGTTAATATCTTTACTACCATTGTTCGGGAACAATGTTACATATCTTGAAACAATGATGATTATTTTGTCATGATATAGAATTTATTTTGTATGTTAATTAATCATTGACTTCATTTTAGTTTGAAACAATGTTAGATAAACTGATCATTAGATGAAAATAACTATTAGAAAAATGTAAGTTGGATAGAATAATAAATGTGACCATTGCAATTTGAAAACATGAGGTGAATAAGTAAAATAAAAAATAACAATAAAAAGTATTATTTTAATAGTTTAATCAAATTTATAACTAATTCAATATGAGATTCATTAAATAGAACAATTCTACTCACTATCCTTTTAATCATCTAAATTTACCATCCTCCTACGTGGCATCCAATGATTTGATAAGAAATAACAAATAATAGATAATTTTTTATTTATTTATTATTATATTAGATGATGATAGAAAGATAGGGGTGGCAAATCGTATTTTATGATCGTATTTGTGTCGTGTCAAGTCATAAATATTTAACTGCATAAGTCAACTCGAACTCAATCCATTAAACTAGACGTGCCAAACTTTCAAATTCTAACCCAACCCATTTAAATAATGGATCGTATCATGTCACTTATTTTGACCTGTTTAATAATTAATTAGAATTATGCCAAAAAGATATGACTCATTTAAACTCGTTTCATGTAAATTGGTTGAACTAACACACATAACTCATTTGACCTTATTAACCTAATTTCACATAAAAGTTAAATCTATATTTATTAGTAGTTACAATATCTTCAAAAAACAATAGGACTACCTACTAACAAAAAATATTAATATTTTCAAATTTTAACATATAATAAAATCAATATTACAAACTATACAATAACAAATATAAGTATAGGTCTAAAATTACAATTTCATTAATAAAAACATAAGTATACTAAGAAATCACAATATTACAACTCAACAATAATAAAATTGTAATTTTGAAATAAAATCTAAATAGATCAAAACGATTTGATTTCAAGTTAAACGGATTGACCTGTTATTTACCTATCGTGTCTTAACAAGTCAACCCATGTTGACCCAAATCCATTAACATCAAATTCAAAGCTGCTAATTTCATGTCATGTCAAATATTACCACCCCTATAGAAAGATAATGAAAATATTAGCTAACAGGCCTACTTTATCTAAAATTTAATTAGAAATATACAAAAACACCAACACTAATTATCTAACTGAGCAAAATCTATTTTCAGTTAATTCAATTTAAGATCGCATTCTCTTATAATCAGTAGCTCAAATTATGTCAAATGAGTTGGAAAGAGAATAATACTCAAGGTTTTAGAAATAATATCATAACAACAATTTATTATTAATAACAACTAAACTATTCCCAAGTACTCTCTACTCTGGCAATTACATGTGGTAGTTACTTGTGTTTTGGTAAATATGATTTTCTCAGGTTGCACTCAATCTGGTTGCTACTTGGGAGTATAATTATTATTTTTGTGTTATGTCATCGGTATTCTAGGCCTTAATGGCGGATGATTTGTCTCTTCGCGTGGAAAGTTTCCATTTGCAAGAAATGAAAAATTCAGAGATTGCACTTAAAGAACCACTTCTAGTATTCACAGTGGATCAATCCGATTGTTGCATTGTTTTTAAACTGTTATCTAGTAAACTTGTTAACAAGGAAGCTTTTAAGAACATAATGAAGTGAGCGTGGGATCCGAAGGAAGTAATTTTATTATCTCAGTAATGGAATCTTTCTTGCCATATTTTCAGAGCATTGGGATAAAGCTCATGTCGTACACAATGGCCCTTAGTTCTTTTATAAAAGTCTTGTACTGATGCAAGTCTATGAAGGGAATTCTCAAATTTCACAACTTCATTTGAATTATGCATCTTTCTAGATTAGACTCTATGATTTACCCTTGAATTATTTGAATGGTTCGGTGGTTCGTCTCATTGGTAACTCACCTAGGGGATGTAGAAGATATTGATTTACCTGAGAATACAACGGCCTGCAGAGAATTTGCTAAATTTCATGTGAAGTTGGACATCCTAAGCCTTTGCCAAGGGTAAAACGATTAACTCTGTGTAATTCTACTTTGGTGTGGATTTGAATGAAATATGAAAATTTTCAAAATTTATGTTATTGCTATGGGAGATTGGGACACATCGATCGTGATTGTGAATTTCGGGTTACTCATCGGGCACAGTTTGAACAGGAGGGTTTTTTGTATGGAGCTTGGTTAGGTGTGGATAGTGGCTTGTTGAGAAACCTTGGTCGAGTGTCACCTAGAGAGGATGCTATTGCCTTGGATAGTGGCCTGATAGGAAATAGAGATCAATTGCAACCCAAAGAGAATTCTACTGTTGTGGATAGTGGATTGGATGACTGAAAACTTACTATCAATAAGAGGTCTCATGGTGATTAGTGGCAAGAAATCCACCATTTTTGATGATGATGTTCAATCAATGATGAAACAGTTGTTGATAGTTACATCGGTTGGTAGTAACACAACTTTGAACTTGAATAATACCGAATTTACTAGGCTAGTTGAGTCTAAGGAGAAGAAGGTTGTGAGTTGGAATGGGCTTGGGCTTTTGTATCACAAGGATTTATGTGTTAAGAATGTTTATACTCCAATTAGGGCATCAACATTGAATATTCCAATTTCCCTTAACTCCCTTTCTGTTATTCCTAATTTCACGTAGAAGAATGTGTGAAATACTCGATGTCGGCATCTTTGTAGCACATCCAAGCTTGGTCCAAGTAAGTTTTCCTCTCTGATTCTTTCCAAACAAGTCAATGAATTGGATATTTCTATTGATACATCTACCCCAATTGATTCTAAAAGGTTTAGATCCCTAGAGGAAGATTGCTTGGTGAATGTTGAGGTGTTATTGACTGAGGTTGATTTTCAACCTGTCGATCCCCATGAATATATTTAGTTGGAACTCCTGTGAACTTGGGAACCCATAAGGAGTTCGTATTCTTTGTGATGTTGTACGAAGAGAAGCTCCCACATGGTTTTATGAAACTAAATCATGAGTTAGAAAAATTGAGAATTTAAAATATTGTATGGGATTTTTTATCTGCCTTGCTGTTAACTATGAGGGTCGAAATGTGGGTTTGGTTCTGTTTTGGAGTCAGAATATTAACTTGAAAACTTTATCTTACTCTAAACACCACTTTGATGCTTGGTTGTCTTATTTGAATATGAATTGTAAGTGACGTATAACTACAATGTATGGGCATCTTGATATAGGGCGTAGAAAAGAAATCTGAAATTTAGTAAAATCAATTTTACGTTATGTTAATCATCCGTGGTTGTGTTTTGAAAATTTCAAAGAAGTAATTTCTAATGTTGAAAATAATGGTGTTAGGGTCCATTCTGAATGACAATTATGTGATTTTTTGGATGTATTAGAGTCTTGTCATTTTTTAAGTTTAAAACCTAAAGGAGCCTATTTTACATGGTCAACTTTGAGGGAAGGTGAAGCTTTTATACAAGAAGCTTTTTAGCCAACCAAGAATGGCTGACTTTATATCCATCTGTGAAGGTTCGTAACTTTGCTACTACCCATCCAGATCATAATTGTTTACTTCTTAATACCAATAGTAAGTTATGTAATGTAAGAATAAGTATGAAACTATTTAAGTTTGAAGAAATATGGATTGGGGCTGAGGGTTGTGAAGATATTATTTCTAATTCAGGGGGTATTCAAACTTATGATAGTATTGTGGATAATTCAAGAAAAGCCATTTCATTATATGGTAGTAATTTGCAAGTCTGGAATTGCAAACAATTTGGTCATATTTATCAATAGTTGACTGCTAAAAAGGGCAAGTTGAATAAAGAAGTTGTTGTTCATCCTTCAGTTTCAATGGTGAAAAGCATTAATGAGAATATTAATTTGTTGCTAAAAATGGAGAAAATGATATGGAAGCAAAGGTCTCAGCCCTATGGTTACATTCAGGAGATCAAAACTCTAAATATTTTCATTACAAAGCATATTAATGAATTTATAAAAATCTAATTGAAAAGCTGTAGGATGCAACGGGATTTTGAAAAGAGTGGGAAGACTTGAAAAATATTGTTATACATTATTTTTCAAATTTATTATCTTATTCTAATTCTCGGGTTATGGATAATATACTTGATAAACTGTAGCCTAAGGTAACTTCCTCTATGAATGATATTCTATTGCAACCATATACAACAGAATAAGTACAACAAGCATTGTTCCAACAACAACCATTGAAGGCTCCTGGTTCGGACGAGATGTCCATGGTGTTTTTCCAAAAATATTGGCATACTATGGAGAATTCAATGGTGAGATCAGTGCTGTCAATTCTCAATAGTGGTAGTGATCCCTCTCTGTTGAATGAGACTTATATTGTTCTTATCCCATAAAAGAGAACCTTATAAGATACAAGATTTCAAACCTATTAGTTTATGAAATGTAGTCTATAAATAATTGCAAAGATGATCACTAACAGGCTGAAAGTTATTTTACCACATGTTATCTCTTCCAATCTGTGTGCTTTTGTTCTAGGGAGGCTTATTACGAACAATGTCCTTATTGCATGCAATGTTATCTACTAAATCCAAAGGAGAAGAAGGGTTGGAGAGGTGTTATGTCTGTAAGACTTGACATGAGTAACGCGTATGATTGGGTGGAATGGAAGTTTCTTGAACAAGAGATGTTAAGATTGGGCTTCAATCCTAGCTAAGTGACAATGGTTTTATCTTGTGTTAACAAAATTATCTTGTGTTAAGTTATTTTGCCACATGTTATCTCTTCTAGTCTATGTGCTTTTGTTTTTCGCTTCACGGGAATTATGCAAGGTGACCCATTATGCCCTTATTTATTTGTTTTGTGTGCTAAATGATTATCTTCTCTTATTCAAGATGCTGAGAATAGGAGGTTAATAAGAGAATTGAAGGTGTGCAATGTGCTCCAACACTAAGGGCCTATTTAAGGTTATGGTAGGATGCTTGAAAAGTGCTTAAATGGTATTAAAAGTAATTTAATGATAAATTTGGGTTGTCTGGATGTCCTATTTAAAAGTACTTTTTAATCCAAAAAAGCTATAAACTACGTTTGAATAAAAGCACCATTTCATTATTCTAGAGAACGTGGGTACACGTTTGAAAAAAAATGTCAAAAATGAAAATGCCTATATAATTTTCAACAATTACATATTTTAATTTTTCTGTTAGTAAAACACTGCAAATTTCTCTTGTGTCTCTCTCTTCTTTTCTTTGATGGTGTTCTTTCCATATTCAGAGCAACAATAGCTCTCAAGGGTTTTCTTTATTTTTTATTTGAAAAATCTGAATTTGGTCTTGAATTTCATGTTCTCTTCACCCACATATGCACATCTATGCACTAGGGGGCAAATCTAAAATGGGTTTTATGGATTACTGTTGATTGAGAATTGTGACCTTTTATTGTAATTTGTGGCAATTGATGGTAGACATGAATTCTATCAAAATCTTATTGAGGTCAAAGTCTCAGTTTTTATATAGTATATTTATGTTGCTTTCATGGAAAATTGAATATGCTCAACTTAACTAATTTAATATTGTTGTAAATTTTGTAGTTATTTGTCGTCTGTATCGATATATGAAAGTAGTGAAAAGAGTATTTTTCATCGTGGACAGTGTAGGTTTTGTATGTTTGGACTAGGAGAATTTTGTTTTGATTGAAAAATTGAGCACTTTCTTGAATGGTTTCGAATCATTGTCAATTTATAGGTCTCTATGGTTGCTAACTTCTATTTGGAATTTCGTTTTGACTTGAAAATGGATTACCTATTTTTTTCTAAAGAAAAAGGGACTGGGTTTTTGGCATCTTCAAAAGCTCAGATGGAGAATTTGCTTTCATTTGATGGAACAATGACACTTAATTAGTTGGAAAACTTCATAGAGCTTATGAATTCTAATATATACGCTGGGTGGTGCACCAACCTTGGTGCAACTGATCAGATTTTCACCTCTTATCAATTGTCATCGTCTGCATTAATGCCTTATGGTGTGTCATTGGATGCTCTGAATTTCATGGAATAGAATACCGGTTCATTAATAATGAGTGAAAGTTATGAAAATTTCAATTCCATGGGAAATTCTTTCAATTCTAGAGATAAAATGATGTTTCAGCAGATGAACGCCCTATACGGCTTCTCAATCGATTCCCATGACACAAACAACTTAGCAGTTACACAAAATACTGGATCTTTTCAACAAAATAATGTCTTGGATATAGAAAATTATATTATTCCTAGGCCA
The DNA here is from genome assembly GCF_018687715.1 of Carya illinoinensis. NCBI lineage: Eukaryota > Viridiplantae > Streptophyta > Magnoliopsida > Fagales > Juglandaceae > Carya > Carya illinoinensis. Next base: position 39,809,038 of record NC_056756.1, read on the forward strand.
TTTAGCTGGTCAATTGATGAGATGTTCAATGCATTATCTATGCTCGAGAGTCATTCAGTGGGGGCATTTTGGCACAAGTTTGGGTTCTCATGAGGCTTGGTAATCATTACATCTTAAGCACTTGTGAGCAACCCAATTTGCTTGACCAAATGTTTGTAGGGAATCATAAAAGCATGGAAGAAGAAGAGGTAGAAGAATCCTTATGCATGCAACAATAAGAGATATCTAGTGAAAATGCTATGAATATTAAACATAATTGTATTGCTCTTTTACCTATGCATCGTTGAAGATATTTTTTTCATTATACTTATTGAAAATCCTATTAGACTATTTTCGTTGCTATTTGATTATAAGATTTGATTTCAATCAAGGATATGATTATAATTTGTAAAAAATAAAATGCCCATTTAAGTCATTTTTACTTTAAAAAGTACTTTTTCAATTTATTTTCAAACAAATATAATATGTTTGAATGTACTTTAAATATATAGATCCCAAATATTAAATAAATTTTTAATAGTTGAGTTTATTACGTTAAGCTCTAAGCTATAAGTCTTAAGACAATATTTCTCAACACAATCCTAAATGTGCACTAAGTCACTTATTTTTAGCTAATGATAGTTTGCTATTTTGTCAGGCTACTATGGCTGAAAATTCTGCTTTAAGGCAATTGTACTGACATATGAAGATGCATCTAGACAGTAACTAGATTTTGATAATACAGAGTTATGAACCAGCAAAAATGTTAGTGTGGATGAGGTGAATGCTATCAAGGCTGCTTGAAATGTGCACTCATTACAACAACATAAATGCTATTTGGGATTACCATCTTTAAATATAAGAGTTTAGAATAAATTACAAGGTTGAAAAGAAAAACTTTTATCACAAGTTGGTAGGAAAATCTTAATTAAGGTAGTGACTCAAGCTCGTTCAGCTTACACTATGAGTTATTTTCTATTGCCAAGATTTTTTGTAAGGATTTGTAGGATATGTTTGCAAGATTTATGATGGGAACAACATGTATCTAAGCATAAAATACATTGGGTTAGTTGATCAAAGATGTGTGAGTCAAAATTGTATGAGGGAATGGGCTTTCGTAATTGGAGATTTTTATCTCGTCTTTATTAGCCAAACAAGGTTGGAGATTGCTTCATAATCCTAACTCTCTGCTACTTAGGTTTTTAAAGCAAAATATTTCCCACGTATAACTTTTTTACGCTCACAACTAGGGTGTAATCTTTCTTATGTGTGGAGGAGTATGTTTGCAACCAAAGATATCCTTCTAAAGGGTTGTCAATGGTAGATGGGAAATGGCAACTCAATTAATATTTAGATATATATGTGGGTTACAACCAAGTTATAGCATTATGCTCATGTTGCTTCTCTTTTGTTACATTCGGATGTCTCAGTGAATGCATTGTTTCATCTAAAATCCTGATCTTGAAATACTAATTTGATTAGATAGATTTTTCCTCATTATGTAGTTGATTAGTGAAGACTTTTGTGTGGAGGGCATGTTCTAATAGTCTGCCTACTAAATACAATTTGCTGAAGAGGAATGTAATGGAAAATAGTCATTGTATTCATTGTCATGTACAGGTTGAAGATATTCTTCAAGTTTTATGTTTGTATCCCACTATTCATTAGGTATGGATTCATATATGTAGCATAATAGTGAAGTTCTTATGTGCTGAAACTAGTTTTGTCGATTTGTTGTGGATTATGATAGAATTTGATATGTTTTTAGTTCCACTTTTCCTCACTATCTCTTGGGAAATTCGGAAATATAGAAATATTCAATTATTTGAGAGCACTATGGATCCAATTTTGCAAGTTGTTGATCAATGTATTGATTATGTTGCCAGTTTTACTTCTATCAAAAAATTCCATTTGATTCTAAGAAATGAAAATGTATTAGAATGGCAACCTCCTCCATATGATAAGGTAAAGTTGAATTTTGATGGGACATTGTTTAGTGGTACAAACTTTGTTGTAATTGGAGTTATTCTAATGAATGATACTGGAGTGGTTTTGTTTGCTTTGAGTACAAAGGAAATGAGAGATTTTTATGTTGATGATGTTGAAGCTTAGGCGGCTTTGAGAGGATTAAAGAGGATGCTCCATATGAGTTTTTTTAGGTTGATCTTAGAAAGGGATTCTTTGCTTGTAATTGACCAGTAATTATTTTTCTAAATTGTGTTTCGCACACCTTTAGGCCAAACTCTCAACAACTCAAGTTTTCGGTCTTGAGCTTGCGAATACAAATAAAACACTGTGAGACAAGGGTCGTGGTAGTGGTCAGAGAGTCTTAGATACTAAAGTTAGTATCGATTTAGAGTTTTATGCGAGTGAATAGAGAGTTCAAAGAGACATCCTAGTACCTGGGGATTGCCTTTTGTACCCGATTTTTGGGGTCAGCTGCCCATGCCCTGTGTCGAGGGGATGTGTCCCCTCAACAGTTTCCTTAGTTAGGTTTCTTTAATACGGCATGGACTCATGTTCTGTTTATCCTTTAGGTGCATGTCGTCAAGTTCTCTCTTCCCTATCAAACAGAGGATCAATGGCTCTTTGCAAGTTATGCCCACCTATTCACTCGGGCCTACATGAGACTAGACTCCATAGGCGGATGCCAAGGTGGCGTGTTCCCTCCTTCTTTGCGTTATGGGGTTTCCCACTTTTGAATTCGTAGGCCGACCCATGCTCCATGGCTGCTTTTGAATTTTTCTTTGGGCCTCTGGCCCAAGAGAAAAATTCCCTTACTATGAAAATACAACATCTTCTTCACCAATTTCCAAAAAGTGACATCTTCAATATTAAATTACAGGATAATGAAGCTACACATTTGTTAGCAAGACATGCTCACAAAGTCAATGATGCAGCTCAATGGTGGCATACTGGCATACTTGCCTAATGTTGTATTAGCTAGAGTATTGTTGGATGTTGATCAGCAATTTATTTTTTTATGCTTGGTATATGTTAGTTGTCATTATACATATCACTATAACTTGTTCTTGATTATTCAAGTATTAATAAGTATGAATGAGGTTTGTCTTTTATAAAATAATAATAATAATTAGTGGTATAACTGGTCAGATTCAGTCTGTTTTAGACTTTTTTTATAACCAAATCAGTATATACTGGTTTTGAAAATTTAAGAACTGATATTGAACCAATTCACTACGAAAACCGAAACTTTCAATTTTTCTGGTTTTGGTCCGATCTGATTTTATAAATAAACAAAATCACACTCCAACAAAACTTTTGTAAGTGATTGATCTATATCTCTCATTTTATATTATATTAATATTATAAAATTAAAATTTATATGTTATATTAAAATTCTAATGTTATATTAAAAATTATAAGATTAATTTATGTTATATCATAATCAAATGTTATATTAATTTTATATTATAAGATTAATAGATATGAATGATAAGATTTTAAAAATTCATATTATATAAATTAGTAATTTAATATATAATATATAATATAAAAAATATTTTATATATAATGTAAAAAAATTAAAAATAATATATACGTGTATATATATATATATGTAACAGTCCGATTTGATTCAAATTGGTATTCTAAAAATCAAAATCGAATCGATTTTGCTAAATAGAAATTGATATCGACCCGGACCGACGGGTTCAGACGTATTCACCGATTTTTCCGTTTTGGTTTTTTGGAATTTTGTTCTACAGCCCTAATAATAATGCCTCCTTTTTTCTTTTTTTTCATCATTCTGGCGTGTCAAATCTATAGACTATTATTAAGCTGCCTACCTTTTTTTATGCTCCTATCACAAAAGAAACAGAAAAGAAAATCTTAAAAATTTCCATGGCAGAGGGACGAACACGTATTGAATGTAGGGAATTTGGAACTAGGTACCGTTTTGGTCTTTAGTCAAAAATCATGTTGGCCACAAAACTGAGGGAAAAACAAAAGAAAACCAGAGAGGAGAGAAGGGAAAGGACAGAAACAAGACACGTTATAGTGGGCAGTAGCCAGTCAGACGAAGGTGCAAGCCCCGCCATAGATATTGATTGATTCTGTGGAATCAAGCGCAGCCAATCACAACACGGCTTCTGGGATCTCCGCCCACGCCTTTCTACTCGCACTTGATAACGATGTCCACCTTGAACTCACTTCAATTTTCGTATGCTTCCCCTCTTCGCCTCAGATACATTTAGCGGCTCCCATTTAAAACTTTCCTCCCTGAACTGGAAGTTAACCGAAACCAACCCGAAATATCTGCTTCTTCCCAATATAGATATACGCTTCCAGAGCCCAGTTTAATAGTAATGGCTTTGTTGTATTGTGCAGGGTAACATGACTTTGGTTTCTTGATGGAATGCAAGTGATGATGTTGTGTTTATAAGGGGAAAGTAAAGGCGGGGGCTTTTGGGTTGTGTTCGGGAACTGAAATGGAAGCCAGGTATTCGTGCTTGATGTGCGAGAGGAGCATATCAACGGCGACTACTTTGGCTCTGAGGCAGTTGCCAAGCTCTACCGTGCGTTTCCGTCACAATGCGATTAGTACGCCCCAGTTTTCGTCCTTGAACAGCCATTTTTCTCGGCGTTATTATTCGTCCCCGAAGCTTGGATTCCAACGGCTTGTAATTCGGAACGTCACCGAGAACCCCACGAAAAGAACTAGTCGCAGCAGCAGGAGAAAAAGCAATTCCATTGAACCAGATTCGGGGAAGAGCGTGCGTGGTTTGAACGAGAATGGGGACCCACTGGGTCGTAGAGACTTGGGTAAGAGCGTGGTGATGTGGATTCGGCAGGGGATGAAGGCCATGGCAACCGACTTTGCTTTGGCCGAGATGAAGGAGGAGTTCTCGGAGCTCAGGCAAAGGATGGGGCCCGGTCTCACTTTCGTAATCCAGGCCCAACCTTACCTAACTGCCATCCCCATGCCCCTCGGTCTCGAAGCCCTTTGCTTGAAGGCCTGCACTCACTATCCCACTCTCTTCGACCACTTCCAGAGAGAGCTCCGCGACGTTCTCCAAGATCTCCAAAACAAATCACTGGTTCAAAGTTGGTGCGAAACCGAGTCCTGGAAGCTGCTCAAGGAGCTCGCCAATTCAGGTCCCTCCTCTCTCCACTTTAAGTTCTGTTGTATTTCAACTTTTGCTTAAGTGGGCTGAGATCGATTTGTGTAATTTGCAGTTCAGCACAGAGCAGTGGCGCGGAAGGTGGTGCAGCCGAAGAAGAATTTGAAAGGTGTGTTAGGGATGGAGCTGGAGAAGGTCAAGGCTATCCAGAGCAGGATCGATGAGTTCACGAAGCGAATGTCGGAACTGCTTCGTATAGAAAGGGATGCAGAATTGGAGTTTACACAGGAGGAGTTGGATGCTGTTCCTAAACCGGACGAGAATTCGGATGCTTCGAAGCCCATCGAGTTCTTGGTTAGCCATGGCCAGGCTCAGCAAGAACTCTGTGACACCATCTGCAATTTGAATGCTGTCAGCACATCTACAGGTCTCTTATAATAAACACATAAACACACCCTTATGAACATATGTTTAGGTGCATAATTGGAGTTACTGAGTAGCAGCCTTGAATTTTAGTGTATGGTTGTGACTTAATTTCCGAGTTTGTTATCTTAGGAGGATGGAATTGGGTTTTGTAAGCAGGATTAGGTGGAATGCATTTGGTGTTGTTCAGGGTTGAGGGGAACCACCGTCTGCCGCCGACCACCCTTTCTCCCGGAGATATGGTCTGCGTGAGAATATGTGATAGCAGGGGTGCAGGTGCAACTTCTTGCGTGCAAGGTTTTGTCAACAACCTTGGGGAGGACGGATGTAGCATCAGTGTAGCTCTAGAGTCTCGCCATGGTGATCCCACTTTCTCAAAGCTCTTTGGCAAGAGCGTTCGAATTGATCGTATCTATGGATTGGCTGATGCACTCACATATGAGGTACTTCCCTGAACGGCTTTTTGATAAAGTTATACTTTCTTTACTTCTTCTTTATGAACAGGCCTTTTTGAAATTTGCCACCAAAATTATAAACCATTAGTATGGTCCTTGAGTGATGTGTTTTACTTGAGTGGGGTCATATGCAAGATATAGTGTATTGTGTAGTAAAGCGAGAAAAGAAAGAGAGTGAGGGTGTTTTCTCTTCAAGGGTTCTCTGCACCATCTCTTACAAAGGACTTGATCCAAGTCATTTGGAGGTGCTGCAAAAGAAATGCTAAAGAAATGGCAATACTTATCTCTTAAGACCAGTGAACCACAAACTTTTCTGATGACTTGGATTCAGAGCTATTCTTTTCATTAGAAATTTTGAGGATCTATATTCTCATTAACTCTCCACATGAGAGTGTGATGATCCTGAAAAAGAAGGGTTACAAGGAATGCCATTACGATGTCCCATTACTCTAATTTCAACTTCTGCATTATAAGGTGGACAATTATTATTTTGTTTTAGTAAACATTTTACCTTAAAGCTGTGAATACCAAGTGAAAGCTTTTCCCAAAGGTGTTCTATAAAATATACTGTTTCTAATGAACTAATAGGGTACATAAACCAACATGCATCGGTATGCTGCCTATACAAGGCATGGGCAGGCCAAAGCAAATGTTCCTTGGAAGCTGCATCCTTGTAAACTAAGTGAATACAATCCAGATGATCATCAATATGCAATATATAGATATAGAAAACCTTTTTGTCTGTACTCATCTGGAAGAGATTCTCATTCCTCTGCTTCTTAGATTCTCTTTACTTTGGTCCTTTTGCAGTTTACTTACCCAATTATGGCCTTGGTGTTATCTTCTTTTGTATAGCGCAATTGTGAAGCACTGATGCTCCTTCAAAAGAGTGGTTTGCAGAAGAAAAATCCTTCAATTGCCGTTGCAGCTACCTTATTTGGAGATGAGGGAGATGTTGCCTGGCTGGAGGAAAATAATTTGATAGATTGGGCTGAAGAAGAATTTGATGGGATGTTGAGGACTGGAGCTTATGATGATTCACAGCAAAGAGCAATTGCATTAGGTCTGAATAAGAAGCGGCCTTTATTGATAATCCAAGGGCCACCTGGTACTGGAAAGACGGGTTTGCTTAAGGAAATTATAGCACTTGCTGTTGCACAAGGTGAAAGGGTGCTTGTGACTGCACCAACAAATGCGGCTGTTGACAACATGGTTGACAAACTATCAAATATTGGACTGGAAATTGTGCGGGTTGGCAATCCAGCACGTATATCCAAAACTGTGGCATCAAAATCTTTGGGTAAAATCGTGGATTCTAAGCTAGTCAATTTTCGGATGGAGTTTGAAAGGAAGAAGTCAGATCTAAGAAGGGACCTCAGACACTGTTTACGGGATGATTCTTTAGCTGCTGGGATACGTCAGCTTTTAAAACAACTGGGAAAGTCACTGAAGAAGAAGGAAAAGGAGACTGTGAAGGAAGTACTATCAAGCGCTAAAGTTGTGCTTGCCACTAACGCTGGAGCTGCTGATCCCTTGATTCGAAGACTGGATTCCTTTGACTTGGTTGTTATAGATGAAGCAGCACAGGCAATTGAACCTTCTTGCTGGATCGCAATACTGCAGGGAAAGCGCTGTATTCTTGCTGGTGACCAATGCCAGCTCGCTCCAGTGATTCTATCTAGAAAAGCCTTAGAAGGTGGTCTTGGAGTATCATTGCTGGAGAGGGCTGCGACTTTGCATGATGGAATTCTTGCCACCAAGTTAACAACACAGTACCGTATGAATGATGCAATTGCCAGTTGGGCATCAAAAGAGATGTATGGTGGATCACTAAAATCGTCCTTGACGGTCTCTTCTCATCTTCTTGTGGATGCTCCATTTGTTAAGGTATCGTACCCATCTCTTATCTCTTCCTATTTTCCACATTCTTCTTGGAGGTTTTCCATTTTTCCGGGGCATAAGCTGCTAAATGAATTGCATCCTTATTTTTTGAAATCCTTTTCTGAGCTTTTTCCAAGTAGCCATTATTTTATGGCCGTTTATGATCTCTTGACTCAGCACTTAGGTTAAGTCGTGCCTCTTGTCTTTCAATATACTCTTACTCACCCAAAAAAAAAAAAAAACGCTTCATGTCTCTTGGCCTATTATGGCGTACGCACTGTTTTCTCAAAATGCTAGCAAAATCTTTAAATTAATTAAAAGTTGAGAAAGCTTTATCATAATTTTCTTCTGCATTTTTCCTTCACAATCCACATTTATTATGGGCTTTTCATGAAATTATTCTTATATTTTGTCTGGTTTTCTCTGCTATTCTAATTAATGGCAAAGGGCATGTTAGCCAAAATCGCACATTGGATTATCTAACCAAGATCAACCCAATTGGCCTTCCCAGAAACTTGTTTATCTGCTCCTCATGTTTATTTGTATAGATTATTGGATTGGTCAGGCTTGCCTGACAGTCACCTCCACCCCAGCCTGTTTTAAGCAATTCATGCAATTTTGACTTGTCAAAACACTCTGTAAAGAATCACACGTTAGATTATCAAAGCCCAGATAAGTCCAGTTGGTCAAGCCAGTAAGTTGTCAATCTGCTTTCTATGTTGATTGGTCTAAATTATTGTATCAGTCAGGCTTGAACTCACCAATTACCAGAGACTCAGCCACAAACCCAGCCTGTTTTAAGCAATTCAGGCAATTATGACATGTCAAAACAATCTCAATGAATTGAGACTCCTAGTTCTTTTTGTGAGACATTAAGTGGTGGATAATTGAAAATTGATACATACCTTGCTATGAGTTACGACCTTTTTTTATAGGCTGCTATGAGTTACATCTTACCAGCACTGAAGGATCATTTTGAAAATGCAATATGATACAGACACACACATGTATATTTCTCTTGGTTGGTCTCTCATCCATGGACAAATACTAGTGCTTTCACCTTGCTACATACTTTTAATGTGCAAAGTACTGCTTGAACATTTTTCCATACACTATCGCAGCCCACCTGGATAACTCAATGCCCACTGCTGTTGCTTGATACAAGAATGACATATGGAAGTTTGTCAGTTGGTTGTGAAGAGCATTTAGATCCAGCTGGCACAGGATCTTTTTACAATGAAGGGGAGGCTGATATAGTTGTGCAACATGTCTTTTCATTGATTTATTCTGGTAAATATTTTTGGCCTTCTAGTAGGGATTAAGTGCTAACACATTAAAAAAAGCAGTTCTATGATAAACTCTGCCATGTATAGATCCAACGCATTTTGTATGAGAAGTACTCAAAACTTTGCAAACCATCATTTGGAATACAAAGAAACCTTTTGTAGTTTCCATTGAATGGCTTAATGAAAAATGAACCTTTGACAGGGGAGTTCACAATTTGCAATGTTAGACAAAACAATATGTGCACCATTTCCATGTGAGTCTTAATGCACATGATTTTGGAAAACAAGATGAGTCCTTACTCCTTATTGACTTTATTTTAATGCATGTGTACATCTCAATTTGGCCTAGGAATACATCTCCCTCTCTCACTAGACTTATGTACATAGCTCACTAGTTATCTGGCACATAGATCTAGGGGCTTAAAGATAAGGTTGTAATACAAACACTTGTAAAACAAATTTAACATCCCGTCTTGTTTTGAACTCTTATTTCTTTCCCCTTACCGAAGCCACTTCGGTTCAGCTGCCTTCCATGGTAAGGTTTCCTGCCCTTCTGGGAGGGGGAGGAACCCCTCTCTCATCACCAGTCTCCCCTCCCTGTCATCTCCCTCTTCCCTCATTATTTTTTCATCCTTTTTCTCTCCATCCTACCCTTTTTTAGCCACCAGATTTATTGATTTTGGGACCTCTCCAACCACCACCAAGTATTGCCTCAGCATCCTCATCCGACTTCTCTACCGTGCCTTACCATTCTAACTGTCATTTCCACAGAGCATGTGCTACACGTGCCACCACCGCACATGCATTACACTGTTTCTAGTAACTCTTGTGCTCACCAACTTCCACTCTTTCTGGTCTCTCTTCCTCCTCTCCTCCGCCACACCCTCTCTTCTCACTTTTACTTTTTTCCTCATTTTCCTTTTTCAGATTTTGGCCATTAGATTTGCAAATTTTGTGCAGTCTCTCCACCACATGTTCCACACGAACCTCCTTCTCTACCACCCGCCTATGCTGGCCCTCTATTTCCCTCTCCATCGGCTCATGTGTTGCACACCTAATTTCTCATACCAGCACGTATTTCCACATGCCACGCCATCTGACGGTGGCTCTGCTGATCAACTTCTTTTTTTTCCCTTCCCAACTCAAATTCCAACACACCAGAGAGTCGATGGTAGCTCTGTGATGGTCAAGCTTACCTTGTCATCCAGATGGTCCATACCTTGTTTCTATACTCACCACTCCATATCCATGGACAGCATTTTCCATCCTTTCTGCTCCATCCGGAGCTTCTCCCTCTTTCAGATTGGTTTTGGAGAGTTGAGGGCTCAAGTTTTCCTAGAGAGAGTCTGGTTTTCTTAAAGGAAGCGCTTCTTATATACTTGCTATTATATGTGTAGCTTACACTATCTAATGTAAATTATATATGAAGTATAATCAGTACCGTAAAATGAAGTAGGGGATTCTAGATGGATTTTGTCGAAGAAATGGAGGAGCATTGTGGCTGTATTCTCTTTCATACCCAACACATCAGGAAAGCATCTTTCATATGCCATGACAGCTCATGTGAAGCAATTTAACCCATCATCATGACATATCCTTTTAGAGATAGTGAATTCTGTGTGAGTAATTGACCTTACACACTGTTGCAGCTTATATCTGCTAGCAGCTTTTCAGTAGTTTCTATTGTAGCCTCTTTTAAAGTTTATGCCTTTCGTAGTCATATTTCATATCTTGTTAATTAAACTAGCACCACTGCTGATACTGGTGGGACTTTTTTTATTATTGTAAGTGTAGCTCTTTATGCATATATGCTGGTTGAATAGATTTTTCTGGTTCCCTTACACATTACCTTTAATAATGACTAGGTAAAGTCAGTGTTATTTTAAATCATGTTTGCAGGTGTTAGCCCAGCAGCTATTGCAGTTCAATCTCCTTATGTAGCTCAAGTACAGCTCCTTAGGGACAGGCTTGATGAGCTTCCAGAGGCTGCAGGTGTTGAGGTTGCAACTATTGATAGCTTCCAAGGACGGGAGGCCGATGCTGTAATCATATCAATGGTATAGTTTAATCGGCCAATACTTTTATATAAATGAACTGTGTTTCTCTTCTTGACACACGTTCCAGAAACCATATACCATATTTTCTAACAGGAAACATGCTGCTTAACCTATTTTTTCATTTTTACTCATCTCATAAGATTTTGTGATTAATACGTAGTTTGGCATGACAAATTTGATAATGGATTTTTAGGATGAGCAGTAAAAAAATAATATAGATATCCTAAGCAGAAGAAACAATGGTATTCGCTCCAACAACTTATCTTTTCAATTTTCAACATTTAGATCAGCCTTTAATTGTTGGAAATGATAGTGCATGGAAAATTATAAATAGGACTAAAATGTCATTGCTATGACTAAGTTTGTGACGACGCTCTCTTCAAGTTGGTACTGCCTATCAGGTAGCGGTGGAGGAGGTAAGATAATAGATGATATGGGCTGTAAGGTGGACAGGATAGAATGTGCTGTAGATTGGGGAGAAATGGTTTGGTTAATATCTGTTACCTTGAGCAAGTCTTCTGGTTTTGTGCTTGTGTGAGGAAGTTTGACACCTTGAAATTGCCTAATAATAAAACTTCTTGTGCTTGTGTGTGGGGGGCTGCAGCCTAATAATTATTATGGTTGAAATTTTATATAAGCAATTATAATGTGCACTGGAGATCTTTTGTCATTGGAGTTGTTTGAAAGGTCTTACATCTTAAGAGGACATTAAGTGAGAAGTATGGTATGGTATGTATCTTGAGTTTCATTAAATTGTTATTCCGTCTATAGCTGATCAATCATATTTACTTGGCATATTTGCTTAGCACAAGAAGTGGATAGGATGTTTAGGTCATGGTGTTTTGCTTGATGGCTAATGAATACATGGTCCTGTTTCTAGTGTGAGATACATAAACGTTATTCGTTGAGTTAAAATCTATCTTATCGAGTCATGTCCATTAAAATTTGGCAATATCTTTGTGACAATTAGAAATCCTGGGTCATTATCTGATGTCCTCTAGGTCATTTTGACAGATGTCTTTTTGTGTAGCTGTGTTATGATAACCCTGAATCATTGATTCTTACACCATATCACCAAGGGGCCTTTTTAGTTTATTAGGTCACTCTTTTCACATAATCCTATATATGTGTTGTAATGTGATACCAGGCATACTACGTTGCACTAACAGAATTCCTGTAGTACAATTCTTGCAAATTGACACACGGGTGGTTTTAGCCTTTATATTTGAATGACATAAGTAGTGGTGTACCATTTAAAATATCTTAACAGCATCATCTTAGTAGTTCCTATATCATGACCAACTTTGGCTATTCAGATATTTTCTTCTACTGTGTTAGTTTTACCAAATATGCTTGTTTCCATTTTGTACAAGGTGCGGTCAAACACTTTAGGAGCCGTTGGATTCCTTGGGGACAGTAGGCGAATGAATGTTGCCCTAACTAGGGCACGCAAACATGTTGCAGTTGTCTGTGATAGCTCAACGATATGCCATAACACCTTCCTCGCGAGGCTGTTGCGTCATATCCGCTATTTTGGCAAGGTGAAGCATGCAGATCCCGGTGGTTTGGGAGGATCTGGACTTGGCACGAACCCGATGCTGCCATCTATTAGCTAATGTTACATGGGTGGATCAACTACATATTCTTTCCTTATTTCTTTGGGCTGTTGATTAGTTGGAAGCACAACTGCAGTGAAGATCCTGCTCTCTTTTCTGTCAGCATCTGCTCCCACATAAATACATGTACAGCAGGCCTTCCATTTCATCAAAAAAAAAGAACATTCTGGTTGCAAAAGTATACATTGATTATAATTTGTATATAAACAATACACATTTTGAATTCTTAACTTGTATATGAATGCATCAAACGTTAGAGGAGAGAATGGCTTCAATTTAATTGAATTTTTACTTTGAAAGTTGAACTGACTCCAACAAATTACCTCTAGTCGTGGTTCTGTTAATAATCCATGTTCGACTTTCTGCCTGGATGTGTTCTGTCTTGGAAGATAAAAGTTTTCAAGATAGTAAACGAGGCAGAAAGTTGAATCTCGAATACAATCTGACTCGAAAGAAAATTTGAGAAGAAAAATGACAACAAAACTCCGAATTGGTTTCGATGTTTTTAATTTCATGTAGTTTGGCTGCAACTTTTTTCATTCATTACTGGATAGATTCTTGGTTTGTCAAACATCCTTGGATTTAGAAAAGATTGCTAGTTTTTTACCCTGAGCCACAGATCAGTACGCAACACAGAACAGGGTTCATACCACTCTTTCACCAGGCAAGGGAAGACGATATTATTTATGACAAACTGCCAAAAACGTTAAAATGCATTAAAGGAACAAAATCCCTTAAATGTGATAGAGATTTTTCTTTTCATTAAAAACAAACAAAACAGAAGAACAAAACATAACAAAATAGCCCAAACTACCCAAAAATGCTAAATGTGTTTCAAAAGATTCCACAAATGGATTGAGGCAAACTCCATTGTGTAAAATATTTAATGATCAGTGGGTTAAATAATTTGTATAAAAAGAAAAAAGAAAAAAAAAATCCCTCTTCGTCTAAACGGTAAATGAAAATTGCTGTCATGTTTTCTCCGGAATTTGAGTTCTTTATTTTATTTTATTTTTTTTATCTCTCACCATTAATGAAGCAAACATTAGAACTGAAGAGAAATTTGAATTCTTGTCTTCATTTCTATATTTAATAGATGATCCAAACCTCGTGACATAATAAATTGACACACAATCAGAAATAACTTCTAGAAATCATATAATAAATTTGAATGTCATTGGTAGTGATGAAATTACTTCTGTTCCATATTCTATCACTCGATATCACATGAAAAATCTGACCTTCAAAGGAGAGAGTTACTTCGAAACTGATTGGGGGCAAGAGATGCAGAGATTTCTGCTGAAGTCAACCAATACGTATGAGAAAGGGAGGGAGGGCTTTCTCTCATTTAATGAGATTCTCCGGCCCAACACTGTTTTCTCTTCTCTTCATGACTGCAACCTTGCAAACCCACCCGTTTCTTCTTCAATCAATACTCCCAATTGTCTCTTGCTACCTATCCTCCAAAACCACATTAATTCATCTCTCTTTTCCCCTCTCCCCCTATAGGCATCCGTTACTGCAAGCCTTTTGACATGTTCTACCTCCATTCGGTGTGCATATTTTGAGACATAACTTCCCCTTTTTAACTTTGCTTTTTCTGTGTTTCCAGCCTCCTAAACGAGCGTACCAAAGAAACCAACTTTTATTTGACTTCTCACGAATAGGATCTATATATATATATATATAGAAGCATTACAGCCAGTAGAATCAAATCTTTCTCTAATGGCTTCTAAACCTTTTGTGCCTATTCTTCTTCTGTTGCTTCTTCACCTTGTCCTCCATATTGAATATGGAGCAGCATATAGAATCCATGATTTAAGCCCCAACGGTAAAGCCCTCCAGAGCAAGAAGTATCCTCAAGACATGAGCAGTGCATTCCTAGAAGTACACAAGTTGCCCAGGTTTGAACGCCCAAGGTTTGGTTTCCTCCCAAAAGCCTCACCAATTCCACCTTCTGGCCCTTCAAAGCGACACAACCGGCACGTTAAGGGCGATGTTCGGACGGGTTCAGGATGGAAGGCGAGGGGTCGGAAAATATTGTCATGATTTATGGAAGAAAAAATGTACTTGTAGAAAATCAAAGGTGAACGTGAAAGAAAAGTTCACTAAATCAATACAGGCGCTTGTTGGTAGTACGATTTCAGCCTAACTATCTGGTTTTCTGCTAATCCTTCTGGCGCTTCATCATCATCATGCATGCAAGCGTATCATTTAAATTGATAGCCCCTAAGAAAAGAAAAAAAATGAGTTTCATGTTTTGTTAATGAAAACAATCGTGGTGCTCATGATGTAGTTCAGATTTCCTTTGTCTTTGCTTCCGAATTATACGAATCATGTATTTGTGATGTTTTCATATATATATATATATATTGGAGAAAATAGTGTTTGAAGTGACTTGCGCCAGTAGTACTCTTTATACCTAAGAAGGATTCAACGTAGGATGTAGTAATGCTTGGTGTTTGGAAAGAAATTTTAATTTTCTTAATTCCGATATATGCTACCGATAAAACCGACCGATAGTTTTTTAAATTATTTTTTAATAATTAAAGAAGTGATTATTATTAAATTTATATATTTTCTAAAAAACATGTTTACATATGCTTAAAAAATATTTGAAAAAAAGTTTATAAATGCAGCGATCAGTCTATTCTATCGGTTGGTTTTATCGGTTCATGTAGCGCTGTCCAAAATATTTTATGAAGTCTCTTTCCTAAAGTGGGAAGACAAAAAGTAAGCATTAAATTTTCGGAGGGTCTTTTCCGCTATGAAACCGAGTAGTAAAAGCTCGTTGCGAGTTTTCGGAATACTTCACTCCAAGAGTGAAGGTTGCCTTTTCACTAGCCAGTGCATAGGTATTGGTAATGAGAAATAATATTCACACGATACATTTCACAAGATATATTTTAAAATGAGAGTATTTATATAAAGTGACGTTATTTTTATAAGTTATTTTATAAAAATATTCCTTATTTTAAAATATAGTTGTGTAAAACCATGAGAAGGTTAATTTTTAGATTTTTCCAATGTTGCGAATTCACGATGGAAATATCAAAGTGTAAAATATAATTCGTTGAACATATAATGCAATTGTTAATACGAACATTACAATTGGGTTCAAAACCCATTATAGCTTAATTAAGGTTTTCATTTTGAGTTCTTTTTTTATTATTATTATTAGATGAAGTTCTTTTCTCAACATATTGAAATCACATTGACTCATTGAGACATTATTCCGGCGGGGGGAGAGAGAGAGAGAGAGATAGAGAGAGCGGGGTGTGGGGTCCAGCAGGGTCCCCTACCACTCTGGCAGCCACGTACTGGCAAAGCATATTAGCTTAAAAGACTGCGCTAGACGTTAGAAGAGGCGTAAGCATATATAGTGTTACTATGTATGTGTCTACAATTTACTTTTTCTTGGCGAGGGAGTCCTTGAGGCCAGTTTGGATTTCAAATTGAATATTGCTGCTCATTACCTTCGTACACTATATATTTTATATTTTTTATTTTTTTAAATTTTTTTAAATTTTTTTTAGATTTATTATTTTTAAACTAATTTAATTTTTATATTCATATACTAAACATTTGATAAAAGAAAAAAATAAAAAAATTTAAAAAAATAGATGCTGTGTAGTGTACGGGCTTATGTTTAGAATTTTTCTTTCAAATTTATCTAAATTTATTTTAATTTAATTTACTTAATTATTATAATTTTTTTAAATTTTAATATAAAATATAATAAATAATTTATTTTTTTTAATTTTTAAAAAAATAATATTAAAAAATAATATTATAATAATATTTTATTTAACTTTCATTTCAATTCAACTCAAATCAGCTTAACGTCCAAATGCAATCTAAATCTACCGAACATGAGTTTCAAATTTGTACCTCGATTTTTTTATTTACTTAATAATTAAGAAACTAGTTTTTAGTGATGTTATGAATTTTTTATTTTAAAAAAAAATACTTAAGAATATAAAAAATAAATAAAAGATATCAAAACAATTGAAAAAAAACAAAAAAACTCTTCTAGAAGTCGGAGCTCAGAGGATGTAGCACTGCTCTTCTTATTGCTTATATTTTTTTATAAATAAAAAATTAATAATAACTAACATGTTTATTGAAAATCATTAACTTTTTAAGCAAGATAATGATATTATGAAAAAATTTAATTACAAGCACAAATATGTACTAATATCTGTAATAATCTAATGTGATTAATCAAAAAATATATTTTATTAAAAATAATACTAATTTAAATTTTGAATATAAAAGAATTAATATCAATAGGCCTATACATAAAATGCAGTGGGTCGATCCGTCCGTAAGAACCGTTTTGAGCCCACCCGCCAAAACTCGGGTTATTCGGATCCACATCATTAACTGGTTGAACCAAATTAATATCAGTCGAAACCGATACTGCCGTTAGTGCGTTTTGAACCAAGCCAGATCTCTTCTTCCCTTCGTTTCATAAACCCTAGCCAGTGCACCACTCCATTGGGCATCGCAGTTCGTCGTCGCCGTCGTCTTCACCGTTCATCATCGCCGTCCAAGCCAGTGAGTCCCTCTATTTAACGTATTTCCCCCAAAACTGAAAACTGAAAATATGATTTTCTACTTGGTTTTGCTTCGTGTGATTTATCTTTGTGATTTTGTGCTGGGTTTTGCTTAGAGGATGAACGATGCTTGTATTTCTCTTCAAGATAAGGGTTTGGTTGAAGTGGGTTTTGATTTTTTGCTGGGTTTTGGTTGGAGTTATTGAAGTGGGCGATGGTGCTTTGTTGGGTTCTGCAATTGGCTTTGGTTTTGAAGTTCTTTAATGGTGGATAGTAGGAAGGATAAGTGCTAAAGTACCTTAGTTTAGATCTGCATTTTTTTTTTTTCTAACTGATAACCAGCTTGTGAATTTTGTCATAAACACCTAGATGTTAAGTGGAAGAGAAAGAAGTATGAGAAAATAAAATGGATTTGGTTTGGTTTGTATAATTTGAAATCGTTCTTTTTGTTAGATCTAGATATTCGTTCTGGACTTTGAACAGAGATGACCATTATGGCCTAATGCTATACATAAATATATAGGAGTAGGGTTTTTGAATGTTGTCTGGATCCCAACATTCTGATAAAGAAAGGTGGAAGGCCTTGACTTGGTGTCCTTCGGTAGAATGCCAGAGGCATATCTTTGATTGTTTTTAAACAACTAGACTTGTCCCTGGATAAAAGATCAACTAGAAACATTAAGGTGTTTTCACTTTTCAGGAATCTCAAAGGCAACAGTGGGACATAGCTTCACTCACTGAAAGGCTTGGACAAAAGCCTCCTACATTAATGTCCTGCATCATTCTATGACCCTTTGGATTTTTTTTATTTAACTGTTAATTTCTGAGAGAAAGGGAGATAAAAAGGAAAGGAAAAAAAATAGCTAGTTCTTTAATATCCCTTTAAGTAGATCCTAATTCCAGTCATAGTCCATTCTTAAGACTGCAATTCTGATACCATGTCAATTCGGGTGCTCAAATAGAACAACTACAACAACAAATCAAACTCTAGAAACCCAACATGTATCTCAATCATATTCAACCATTCTTGTCTTTTGGTTTTTTTTTTTTTTTTTTTTTTTTTTTTTGCGCTACCTTTGAATACAGAGGACTGGGCATGGCTAATGGGCTAATATTTTATGAGTTCTTTTTTTTTTTTTTTTTTTTTAAACAAGAAATGAAGATGCTTTAATTTGCTACTGTTTTTTCTTTAAACAAGTAATAAATTAATGAATCCAATAAATAAATTAGTTTATTTATTTGTTAATCTAAACAGCTGAAAACTATGATTTTCATTTTTACTCATTTGTATATGATTTTCATGAATTAAAATTTCTGATTTGATTTTCCCTAATGTTAGTTTCTAAACATTTGATATTAGATTTGTAGATTCACTTGCAAAATGGTGGATTAAAATGGGATGCAGGGGAATTTCATTGCTGCCTTCTCAACAAATTATGGAATTGGTTTTAATAGTTTGGTAGAGGTTTTAATGGTTTTAACAGTAATTGTATAGAAAAATATGTTTGTTTTGCAGTTTTTCTCTTGATAGTTTTTTACTAGTGATTTGCTCACTTCTTAGTAATAAAATGATATTGATTTGTATGGAAAAGAAACAAAATAGATAGAGTGGGTGCGTGCAGAATTTCATCAAAACAGAACAAAAACTAGAGAGAGAGAGAGAGAGAGAGGAAAAAAAAACGATCCGTCCGTACAACCCGTCATGTACGGACTGGTCGGGTCGGGTTGGCGCGTTTTGGATAGCTGGGTCGGATCGGACCATGCACAGAACCGGCTTTGGTTCACGGGTTATAAGCCTAAGTATTGGTATGCAGATTAATACGTAATTTTACTTGTACGTAGCAAAACTTTAACATTATTATTAAAATGAGAAATACAATACGAATAGGCAGAGAGATTAAAATAAAAATAAAAATAATTGATCAGGCCTTAGGTTTACTATCCAATGGTCACTAGTTCGAGTCTCCTCAGATCCACTGGAGGTTTACCTGACCATTAACTTCAGAATCTCATGGGATTAGTTGAGGTGTGCACAAGCTGGTCCAGACACCCAAGGATATCAAAAAATAAAAATAAACCAAAGTAGTAAATATAATGCTGAAAATAAAAAATTCGAGAGATTTGTATAAAATAAATTAAAGAAATTGATTTTTGCCCTAATATTAAGAGAAAAAAAAAAAATCTCACATCAAAGAAATTAATTTCTCGAATAGTCTACGGAATTATGAACATGATTGCTGTGTAACGTCAACCATATGAAATTCTTGACGGAAAGGTGTATATTGTCTTGAACTACATCATCTTGATAGCAAAAGATCTCCTCTCTCGCATATTTTTATATTCTTGAAAGATGTTAGCATTGTGTATATAGCATTACTCGATGAGAAATACTTTTTGCAGTCAGCAGATGCAGTCGGCGTGCAATTGACTGCCAAAAAAAAATTAATACGAGACCTACATGAAAAAAAAAATTATTTTTATAACTTTTTATAATTCATGTAAGTCCTCCTGAATATAAAAAAAATTTTTTATAATTTTTTTTTATTTATTCTGTACAGCCGACTGCACGTCGATTGCATCTGGCGACTGTATGTAGTAAAGCCATAGCAAATATTCTCAACGTTTTTCTTTTCTTTTTCGGTTCTTTTCCCGAATAAAGATAGCAAAAAGTTAGGTCATGTCTAGTAACTAACATGTTCGTTGAAAATCATTACAATGAGAAATACAAAAAGAGAAGCCAGATAGATAGATATATAAATATATATATATATATATATATATATATATATATATATATATATATATATATATATATATAATACAGAAAATAAAAGAATCGAGACATTTGTATCAAATAAAAGGCTTTACCTCATGATTTTTGAGTATTTCCCTTTTTGGCTAATATCAAGAAAAAATCTCCTATAAAGAAAATAAATTCTCGAATAGTCTACCTAACGATGCCTAATTACGTAAATGATATCGATAGATCATGAAAAACATACCACTATTTTTCCTTTTCAGCCAATACCTTAACAATTTATGTTGAAGATATAGTCATGAATAAGAGTAAAATGAAAAAAAATTAATTAATTAATTAATTAATTAAAGAGAGTAAAGGAAATGCAAAAAGTAATACGTCATGATCGGGATAAACTTTCAATTTTTTTTATTTTTTTTTTTGAAAAGGCATAGCTTTTACAATATTTTGGTTAAATTGAATTTTAACAAAAAATTATATGTATATTGTTAAAGTCGTGTTTCGTATACTTTTAGACCAAGTTCTAATGACTCAAATCTTCAATCTTGGACCTGCACACTCGAGAAAACTCTGAGAATCGAGAATCTTAATAGAGGCCTAGAAATTTCCGATGCTTAAATATGTATCACCTTAATAGTTCGTGCAAAAGAGTAAAAGTATCAGAGTTCTTCGTACTTGGAGATTGGCTTTTATACTAGGTTTCTGATAGTCAACTGCTCATATCTTATATCAGGGGGATGTATCCCCTCAACAGTTCCTTTAGTCAGATTCATTTAATGCACCGTGACTTCTTGGATAGCAAAATTAATGCAACGTAGCTCCTTGTCCTTTCTATCCTAAACATGTAAGTTGTCAAGCTCCTCCTCCCTTACCTGTCAGAAGATCAAAGACTCCCCGTGTTTCCCACCCACCTACTTATACAATGCTATCTGAAGCTAGGCATTATAGGGAAATACTAGGATAATGTGTCCCCTCTTTCCTTACATTTTGAAAACTTCTAGTGTCATTATGGTCATAGGCCGACCTCTGCTTCAAGACTAGGTACCTCTAATTGGCCAAGAGGTCACCCAGCCGGACTGGGCTCCCCATATTTTGAGCTTGTCTTCTGGACTTTCAACGCAAGGAAATAAAATTCCCTTATACCTATATTATTTAAATTTTTTTGGGGAGACGTAGTGCTTTTTAAATTTCTAAGGATAGGAGGTATTTTAGGTTTTTTGATGTCCAAAGAATTTTTTTAGAACTTTTAAGCGAGTAGGGAGCTTGTTTAAGGGGTTAGTTCAAACTTTTTGGCATTTTAGTACCTTTTTTTAGCCATACGGCCACTAAAACAGAAAAATCAAGTACAAATATAATTAATCCTGGCAAGAGCAAGCTGTTCGGATAATAGAATGGATAGTGATTTCAACAGAACTGAGGCACATACTTTTATCCCAAGAATTGCAACCAGAAAATCCATTAAAATGAATCTAGTGGCCTCAGACTAGCTTTTTGTCAAGTCTTCATCACTTTTTAGAAGCTGCTTCGTTGGGGGTTCGGGTAGTCATTTGGTCAACTGCATGCACTGTGCTCTGAAGCTCCTCCCAGATGGCTTTATACACCATCCTCTGCCTGTTAACAGCTGACTGTCCCTCAAAGGCTGAAGAGACAACATCAATGCTGCAAGCACATGGCAGATTGGATCAGTCTCATGGCTAAATAATGCCACATCTAACATATACATGCTACATGATCCAAGTTCTGATGTTCACGCAGTTGGGGATATCTTAACATGCATGAAGCGGATTCCTTAGGTCAAAAGAAAAAAAAGGTTAATGCAGCCGTGAAGTGCCTTATGCATAAACATTTTTGGGTGGATAGTTTAATCAATTACATCTTGCAAGCATTGTTGATCGAACCTGTTAGACTGGGGACTTAAAACATTGGGGGACTTAAACATTTCAATTTACCTGCATCGCTTCATGTTATACAATTGAATTAATTGAACGAGTAAATATAAATATCATATTCTCAAGTGCATGACACCACAAAGTGAGTCAAAAAAATGCTGAGGGGGTCAATCATTTTCAAGAGATTGAATTCATATGGAAATACAAGGTTTCTATGCAAAATAAGAACACTGATGCTCTCTGAAGCGGAAACCTCACTACTGTTTATCATGTATTCTGCTCTGATAGCATTAATCATGAAGATTCATTTTCAAAAGTACAATGGTATCTTTTAAATTCTTCTTCAGGGGGAAAACGCCTGGGTGATGACCTATACAACAGTCCAGTCAAATTCTTTTTGAGCAGAAAATCATGGGTTCTTTTTTCGTTTTGATATACCGTATGGAGAACACTAGTGTTAATAAGAGCATGCCATCACTAAAACGTTCAGAAAGCTCGATGTCATCAATAATAACGCCTTTTTTTGGATACCGTACTAAATGTACTGTCATGTACATACAACAGTAAATATGGGGAATTGCCATTAATCCCCAGCAAATTCCATTCACTTCTTATATTGAAAATCATATATCAATCGATTGATAAAAGAATCCAGCAAAATTGAATAAAGTTTTTCCATTATGATCTTAGTTTTCCAGATATATAGACATAAGCCAACAAGCACATGAGCTTACCTCACATGCCGTCCATCACCAGAAGCATCTTTTACAGTGACTAATTCTGCATTTAGATGTTCCTTGATCTGTTGAAGCATGCCACACATCATTTGTAAAGAGGGCAGGCAACTTCATTTAATTATTGAAAAAAAAAAAAACAAGAAGAAGCTTTTGGATGGAGGTGGACAAGCACAATCAACTCTAAAAAGTAACGGGATCAGAAATAACAACTACAGAAAATATATAGATAATCCGATCTTGGCATATTGGAACATCCCCCACCCACAAACAACAAACACGTCTCTGGAGTAATTGTTTACATAGGGATTTCCAAATCACGAATCAATGGTAATTTTTTCTGTGACTGATGACAGAAAGAGCCACTGTCAAAATCATGCCCAAACTGATGACATAGTCTCTCTCTCTCTCTCTCTCTCTCTCTCTCTCTCTCTCTCTCACACACACACACACACACACACACACACAAAATAAGAAGACTACACATCCCTCTCTCTCTTCAATTTCCCACGAGCAGAATAAGTGGAGTATTTCTGCATCCTTGTTTAGTCACTCTTAGACCTCCAGAATAAATAATGATGGAAATATTTAATGAGAAGAGGATTAAAACCATCACCTTGTATACCATAAATTGGTTCAGGTTCGTATTAATAACCTAAAAGAAATAGGAACCTTGAAAATCCTTTTGGAAAAAAGTAAGCAGATGTGATGATGTATAGACCAGAATGCCATCTAAAGAAGAAGACGGCAGATTAGGAATTCATTCACTGTGATTCAATATCTGCCCATTGTGCTAGCGGCTATTCAGAATGGAGTATCTTCTTGAAAAGGATCTCGAGATAGAATTGCCAATAAGATTATCGTTTCCTAATCCAAGGTGTCAAATCCTTAAAGAACCATATAGGAACAGTTTCAATTTTGTAGTCTTTGAACAGAAAATTCTCTTGCTTCTTCCCCCTTTTCCCTCTTCCTTTTATTTTTTAAAACGTCTATTATTGTTTCTCATAGGGAATTTCTTATTTTATGGTAAAGTCGGCTTGTTCAGCCTCTTTTCCAAAAAAATCATTCCTAATTACTCACTATAAACCATTCTGAAAAAGAGCCTGAACTTGCATATACATTTAGGTTCAAGGGCAATTTTACCCATTTCAAATTTTCAAGACTTGAAAGCTCAGTTTTGATTGAATACAGGAATGAACGAAAACAAAACGAATCAAATTCCAAATCTCAAATGCTAAAACTGCATCCAATTACTAATTCAACAATCAAAGCAAAAAATATTTTCCCGGAAAGAAATCCAATAAAAGCACAACACTTAACGTTGCTTACCTTTTTCTCCATGGACTGCATGAGCGGGGATTCTACGGAGCCAGCATCGTTCACGTGCGCGGCTGGTGAGCTGAAGCACCGACCACCCACCGGCGGAAACCCGAACCCAGATGACCTTCCATTACCATAAGCTTCTCCAATACCATCTTTACTATGACTTCGGAGTTTGGTGTGCGCTCTAGTGAATAGTACGGCGGAGACAAAGGGTTTTGTTGGCTGGGCTTGGCGGAGGAAGAGACTCCTTGCCGCGCGCGACGAGGCTGCGAAAACGTACGGGCGCACTATCAGCGTCTGGGCCATCGCTCTGACTCTGGTTAGTGGTTCCCCAGTTATGGAGCTCCGCTCGCCCTCGAAGCGGTAACAAATAACGGCCACGAAAGAGGAGAGGGATGGGCTTTAACTTGGGCCGAGAATGCCTAAAATTTTAGACGTCACGATTAGAAAGGTTATTCGGCCTCAGATCTCACCGCACTGCCGATATTCGTCTCGTTTGTTTTTACCATATATCTTTTTTAATTATTATAATTTTATTATATTTTTATATAAAATAAAATAAATAACTTAATTT
Source organism: Carya illinoinensis (assembly GCF_018687715.1). NCBI lineage: Eukaryota > Viridiplantae > Streptophyta > Magnoliopsida > Fagales > Juglandaceae > Carya > Carya illinoinensis. Next base: position 39,833,656 of record NC_056756.1, read on the forward strand.
TTTAATTTTAAAATAATAATATTATTAAAAAAATATATTTTAATAATATTTTATTTAATTTTTAATTTTTAAATAATAGATAAAATGGTAGTTTATAACTTAACTTACCCAAGACCCATTTGACCATTCCAACACAAGAGGTAACGAATAAAGAGAAAGTGTCGTATCTATAAAAGGATTTTATAAAAATAATTTTATAAATTAATATAATTTTATATAATATATTAAATCTATTTATAATAAAAATAAATTTACGGTAGTCATTTTATAAAATATTTTTACCTGTAAAGTGAATATCCAAATTCAAAAGAACCCATTTAGCTCTAAAGCCAATTACCTTCTGAACTGCCCAAGTGGAATAAACGCACTGCAAGAATCAGGTACACCAGAGTGCAGAAAGTTTTTTTCGCATTATACCAAAAGGGTATAAAAGTAACGAAAGTGCAAACCAGACAAGCACACACTATTGTTGCATATAATACTAATAAAAAATAATAATACATCACCACGTGGATGGGACTGGCCCCTCTCTCTCTGTCTTATCTTACAACAAGCAGCCATCTTGGTAAAAGTTTGGGATCACAGGCTAGAGGCAATGAAAGTGGATTTCTTCCCACTATCTTGCTCTTCCTTCAATAAGGAATCCATCTCCTTCGCAAATCTTTCCATGGCTGCCGCAGGCAAGCATATTGGCATCACTATTCCATCCTGTCCCTTACTGTTCTTAAATGGAATATAAAAGCTCGCCACTCCTGGAATGGCTCCTACCCCACCTTTGGCTGGCCCACCGTAAGCAGCCTTGCCCCATCCGAAATCAACCTCTCCAAACCCGGCACGTGTCACGTCCGATACGAGATACGTCCTCACCACCGTGAAGTGGGGTCGGCCTCTAAGTACAATCAGATCCGCCACAGACCTCATGTAGTCCTCGTCCACGTTGTTCTTGGCCTTCCTCACCAGTTCCAAAGCATAGCCCAAAGGATTCTCGCAGAGCTTTCCGGCGGTCGTGAGCGCCACGGAGAAAGCGAAAACGTTGCCGTAGTAGCCGGTCGGCAATGGAGGGTTGAATCTGGAACGCGCATTGACGATGCACAGAATTCGCACCTCCTCGTCGCGGTCGGGCTGGAGTGCCATGGTACGGCAACGCCAGAGGCAGGCGGTGAGTATCTCGAACGTGGAACACTGACTGAGGTGGTGCGGCACCAACCTGCGGAGGGCGGAAACCTCGGTGGGGCCGAAGAAGAAAGAGCGATGAGCCATGTCGTCGAGGGGGATGATGGTCCCTTTCGTGTCGGCCACTTCATCGTACTCATGGAGCGTGCGCGACAAGCGCGGTGGGTCCCTCGCGTTGAGGAGATGCCTCTGCCACACTGGCGGGATGGAGGGGGCCCTTGCGCCGCGAGCTATCTCTCCCACGGCCGCCATGAACTGGACCAGGCCAGCAGCATCGCTCATGGTGTGGTTGAGGCGCAGCGCAAAGATGAACCCGCCGCACTTGAGACGTGTCACCTTCAAGTCGGATATCCCATTAGAATGATTCAACACAGTAACACAGTAATTTCTAATATATATGTAAATTTCAAAATCCTTAACGAGTTCTCTAGTCGAATATGTACCTGAATAAGCAGTAATGGGCAATCAAGGACTCCTCCGGATCCCGGAACATCAAAAAGAAGTTCCTCCAAGCATGGAAATGGAGGTTGAAGAGCATCACCAAACTGTTTCAGAGTCAAGTCGGCATCGGCCTCGATGAACAAGACACCCTCACCCGTGCATTCAACTACAAGTTTCCGGCCAGGTCCTTCCCTAAGCCTACCGGCAAATGGGTAGTAGAACACCAGAGTTTCTGCAAGTGCCTCTCTGATGACTTTCACTGGATCGCTTTCTTTCATCAAGGGATCATATCTGTAGAACTGAATCACCGGGATTTGGAACCGAAGACCCTCTTGGTCGTCGATATCAGAAAGTTGCTTGAATTCGTGGGGTGTGGGCTTAGATGGAGAAACCAGTTCTGGTTCGCTCCTTCGTACTGTGAAAACCAGAGAGCCAGCCATGCCGAGAAGATTGGTTTGATCAGAGGAAGAAAGTGATCAGGGAGCTAGCTTTGGTGGTTGGCTGTAGAATTGGTGGGTGCTTGTGTGCTATGATGCGATTTCTGAAGTGGGATTTATAGAGAAAAAGAGAGAGAGGGACAAAAGAGGGTGTCGTTAGCAGAGTGGGGTACTAGTGGTGGTTGTGAGAAAGTGCAGAGTGATTTTCATGGCTGCATGGAATTCCAAACTGTTCCATAAATAATGACTTGACTAAACAGGGATTCATCAGCTTATCAACTGGCTTAGAGCATTGCCTTCATCAAATTTATTTTTTAAATTTAATAAAAAATAAATATTTTTCTTAAATTCAAAACCTCCCTAATTATAACTCCATATTATATTAATGATTAAATTCATCAAAATAATAATATAATATTAATTTTCTATTAATAATATTTTTAATTTATTTTTCATATTTTACAATTTCACTAACTATATATTAATTAATAATTTAATTTGATACTTAAATTATTATTTTCTAACTAATTTATTTTTTTCTCAACCTAAGTAATCCAACTAAAAGAATTCAATAAACATCTACCATTGCTTGGTTGCTAAGAGATTTCTCAGCAACCAAGCAAAACAAAAAATTAGCATGCTGAACGAATGCGGGAACGTCGTAAAATGCACATACATTTCAGATCAACAAATGAAGAATAATAATGAAAACGAAAAAAAAAAAAATAGAACAAAGAGAAGCAAAGCTCTTTTGTAATTACCAAAGTGGTAAAAAAGTATAAACTTACTGTTTCACAAAATTAAATTTATAAATTAACGTGGTTTAATGTGATATTAAGCTTATAAAATTATTTTTATTATAAAATAAATCAAACAAATCTCATCAAACGATATCAGTTTGTAAATTTATTTTTGTGTAATTTTATTTTTAAAATTACAATTTTATTATTATTAGTTTGTAATATTATTATTTCTCAACATGCTTATATTTTTATCGTTTGGATTATAATTCTAAACGTATGCCCATATTTATCATGGTAAAATTTATAATATTGATTTTATTATAAGTTAAAATTCAAAGAATATTGATAATTTTTTATTAATAAGTAGTCTTATTTTTTTTTTAATTATTATGACTATTAATAAATATAAATTTTACATTTTATGTAAAATTATATCAATTAGGTCAAATAGATTATGCATGTTAGTTCAATTCATTTATACTAAATAGATTGAAACTAGTGATGTTGTGTTGACCTATTTCTAATTAATTATTAAACGTGCTAGAATGATTGATACAACACGACCTGTTATTTAAATGCATCGGATTAGAGTTTGAAATTTTAACACGTTTAGCTTAACAAGTCATAATTAAATTGATCTATATAATTAAATATTCATGACTTAACATAAACCCGCAAACACATGCTGCAACCCTATCTCGTCTAATTAAAAATATTTTTAAATAAATATATGGAATCTTAATGGCGACATGGATTGTCGATGTTAGTGATTGATTTGTAAAATCTATAGAGGGTTGCTACGCTTTTGGTAAACATTTACACGTGGATAATTAAGTTTGGCAGTCCACATTTCATGCGCAAGAAACGATTATCTTTATGTTTATAAATTAAATATAAATTAAATATTATGAGTTTGGGTAGTGTGAAGTATTGAGAAATGTTATAAATAATAAAAAAAAATATGTGAAAAATAATAATAAAATATTAAATAGTAATAAAAAGTAATAAATAGTAATAAAAAGTATATAAAAAATAATAATAAAATAATAAATAATAATTAAGTATATTGAAAAATATTGAGATACTTTTAATATCTAAACATAGCTAATACGTGATATCCTATCTTTGTAGTTTATTATTTTAATACGATAGAAGAAAATTTAGAGGAAAAAAACAAAAAAACTGGCAACTAATGACCTGCCTTATTCTTGTATTTTGTTAAACTTAATTGGACCGACCAAAAAAAATCAAAATATTAAGAATAAATAAATAGAAGCCATGGAAAGAACGTGTAAGAGTTTTTCCATGTTCTAACACTTACGGATGTATTTGAGACTATTTAATTCTAAAATTCGGGCTTCACCTTTTTTTGGTTTGCCATGTTTAAAACAAGTGTTTGTGGAATGATCAAACTACTATTTACTAAATATCTTCTGGTTTCCCACTCACTTAATTATAATAACTAATAAATTTGGTATTTGATTAGACTGTGGGGTTATTGGACAACTTAGATAATTGTCTTGCCTATGTTGAGAGCTATATAACTGTAAAATCTCATCATTAGCTACTAAATAAGGAAGTATACTTTTATGGATTCCACTACTATAAAGTAAGGTTAAACTTAACTTTGAAGGTGTGTCGTTTCAATCTTTTGATCGTGTTGGACTTGGGGTGATTATCCCTAATGATAAAGGAGAGGTTTTATTTGTGTGCTTGATGTTGATGAAATAGAAGCTATGGCTGCATTTCAAGGCTTGCAGATGGTTTTGTGTGTAAGTTTTTCTTATTTAATATTATAAGGAGATTGCTTGGTTGTTATTAATTTAATTTGAGGAATTGATGCTACTTTATCAAGTCAGAATTCTTTGACAAGGTAGATTTAGCTTTTCCTTCGTAGGTTCATGGCTTATTAAGTGATTCATGTTGGACGACAATGGAATGATGCAACTCATTTATTAGCTTAACATGCATGACTTATTGATGATAGTATACAATGGCATCAATGTCTAGATTTTCTCTTGGCTCGAGTCGGTTTTTTTTTTTTTTTTTTTTTTTTTTTTTTTTTTTTTTTTTGAGGGAATGTAATGTGTTATCTACCTGGATGTATACATTGTCATTATGAATGAAATCTATGATATTATCAAAAAATAAATAAATTTGCAAATTTGATAAGAATATGATGTTAGATTAAAAAACTTGAGAATAAGCGATTAATTAATTGATCGATTTCATATTAATCTGCTTAATTCACAATTGACCCACATAGCATCTTTAATTCAATTAAGATTTTTCACTACAATATTAATAACTAATGATATGTTTAAGGTTATTACTCTCTTGCGCAAATAAATTTTAACGGCCATCATCAAGCTTAGAGGATGTTCACTTAAATTATTTGAGGTACACTTGTGAAAGTCATGTCATTGTCGAAAGACTGCGCACCTCTGCCTGTGCATTCAGTTGTAACTTCGTTTTTGGACACTCTACAAATAAAACCAAAAAAAAAAAAAAAAAAAAATAGTGAGAGACTTTTTCACGTTGAAATGTAATATAATTCTCTTTCTTTTGGTTTTTTGTTGTTGTATTCGTTTGTTTAGAGGTGTAGTTTGAGAAGTAAGACATCTCTAATATTAATGAATGAAGGGTCCTAATCGTCAATCTGAATTATTGACGGACGCCCTCATTAATTCAAAACATTTGACTGGCGTACCATCCTAGGAAGTTCTCATTTATGTGAACGTAGATCTGAAAGTATGGGTCATGTAACACATGATCAGTATTAAAAGGACAACCAACGAGATGCATATTTAATATATCAAAAATTTTATATATAGTTATTTTTATATATTTATTTATTTATTTCAATAATATAATTATATGTAACATAACTCCTAAAGGATACGGCCCAGTATTATCCTTGAATATAATTAATTAATCAAGGATCCAAGGTCTTACTTTCTCAAATAATAAAAAATAATTTAAAAATTATATACACAACACTACTATCCCACTATATAAAATGTATTACATTTATTATCATTAGATGTCTTTTATTGAATGATTATTTATCATCCAATAGTGATGGATATTTCATATCTAATATAGTTAAATGAAAGTGTGATAGTAGTGCAGTGTATAATATTACTCAAAATAATTTGTACAAAAATTATGGTATCTAATCAAAATTTAAATAAAAAATTTTATTTTCAAGTAGTCAATGCATGTGTATAGCACACCTAATAAAGTGTTCACATGACGTAATTTAATTTGAAACATAAATTTCAAATTTTTAAATATTACAAATTAAATCTTACAATTTAAATGATATAGATAATATAGTCTATATACCGACTTGATAATAGAATAAATCTATTTAAATACCGACTAAAATCGGCCAAAATTAACAAATGTTTTTAAAAAAAAATTAAGAAAAATAAGTGAATTAACTAAATTGGTTTAGCATTAGTCATTGCAATAAAAGAAAACTAGTTTTGGTTTTTTTCAATCGCAAAACAGGATAGTTATTTTAGAATTTTTTTTACGTATTTTTTTTTATACTAAACTAATGTGATTAGTCAAAATAATTATTTAATATTAAAAAAATGATACAACTAATGAAATTATTTAATATTAAAAAAATGATACAACTAATGATATTATTAAAACATATAAAGAGTTCGTAAAATTGACTGTATCTAAAATTTTTGTTTATTCTATTATAAATTAAAGAATATCTCAATTTTATTTAGATTAATATATAGATAAGTATTGATATTTTAAGATCACTACACCCTTCATTACTTATATGATATAATTTGATTTAAAAAATAAAATTTAAATTTAAATATTACAAATTAAATATTACAATTTAAATAATTTGAATTGTGTGTTTTATATACTAACTTGAAAATAAAATAACCATATGTGTACATATATATATATATATATATATATATATATATATATATATGTGGTTATTATTTATTTATTGAGCTATTGGAGTTGGGGCCAATGAATATAAATGCATATGATATTGGAGCCACTTGTATTATTAGGTCACTCATGTGAACAGTCGAAGTCAACATGTCCTTTGAAAAATATATAGAGTACGATCGATGTTGAAATAAAGGAGAGATGTATGCTAAAATTGGTCGTGCCCTTTAAGATAGCACTAAATAAAGTGTCAACTAAATTTTATAAGCATCCACCATAGGAAAAAAAATGCTAAGGAGAGGACCTAAAAGGCAAAAGAGAAGTCAAGCCACTTCTCAAATCATATCTCTGAGAATTGGAGCTTACACCGAAGGAAACCACGCATTTCTTGGCAAATAATACACACTTTCCTGGCATCTTCGTACCAGATCCACCAACTACTTGCCTTTTTTGTTTTTTATTTTATTTTATTTTATTCTATTCTTAAATAATGATAAATACAGTAATGTTTAAATATTTTTAATCTACTTAATTGATCATTAAAATAATCATTTTATATTAAAATAAAATATAAAAAATACGTAAAAATAACTGTATATAATATATTTATTTAATCATTCAGAATATCGAAAATAAAAATTTTATGTGTAATTATTTTTACGTACTCTATTAATATAATTAGCTGCATTATTATTTTTTTAATATAAAATAATTATTTTAACCAATCATATCAGTAAAGTGTGTAAGGAGTAGTAAAAATGATTGTATGTAGTAAAACTCTATTAAAAAATCATAGTTTCAAAATCCAAATTTAAATTATTTTATCCAAACAAAATCTAGTAAATTTCAAAATGCTAGATGCCACAGCTAGAAATTATTTTATCTGCACTGTATTATTCATTGTACTGAAGATGATTAAAATATAATTTCTGTTACAGGTATAATTAAGTAATTAAAGGAGATTAGGTTAGTCAACTCTTGATCTTAAACATGATATATATCTTGGGAATCCACTTCTTTTTTAATTGGTTCTTTCGAGTTTCATTATTAGTATAATTGAATTAGCTTGGAATACTTGGCATTTGATTTTGAATATTTTATGACTAAGACTTTAGAGTAGTCAGTGATTCACTTTAGACTAGTATGTGATTCAATAATAAAATAAAAATGATATTTATAATTAAAAATTAAATCACGTAATCTTTTTTTAAAAAATAAATAAATATAAAATTTATATAAAAATTAATTTTTTAATAATATATTTCAATATTTTTTTAAAATAATTATATAATATTTATATGATTATATATAATATTACTTATAATAAAATTTTTCCTAAATGACAAAAAGATGTTAAGTGGCCAATAACTACTCTTTTGGTTGTTGGATTTTCAAGGTCAAGTTGTGGATTGGAAACCTAGAAATATTTAGTGAATGGTCATTTTCAATCAAAATGGGGACGGACATCAAGTAATATAAAACACCCTGTTGGCACTATTAAAAACCCAAAACATGATTTCAACTATCATTATTTTGTCATTTATATAATGACGTGGCATTTGTCGATCACAGATATGGGATTGGTATAAAGTCGAGTAATTATTAAATATTCTCTAAATACTAAGAGTATTGATAATGGATTAATCATCGTCAAATCTAAAATAAAATTTTAATATAATCTTTTGATTATAATATATACTTTTAAATAAATTAGTCAACATTAAATTAACTGTCTTAATTTTAAATAATAATATAATATTATTTACTTTAATAATATTTGATAAGTTTTTTTTAATATTTTATAAATATATTTTATATATTAATTATTAAAAAATAAAATTATTATTTTTTAATTATTTTTTACTCAACTTAATTATTTAATAAAAAATAACTGTAGGGTGATGGGGGAAGAACCTAGGAGACTAGAAGTGATAGAAGGATGGGAAAAATATCACGATTAGATGAAGAAACCAGAAAAAAGAGAGAAAAAAAAAAGCGGGAAGAACCTAGAAGACTAGGAGTGATAGAAGGATGGGAAAAACATCACGATTAGATGAAGAAATCATAAAAGAGTAAAAAACAAAAAGCTTATGCTCCAGTGGGGACAAACCAAGAAAACAGCAAGTACAGGATAAAGAAATGATAAAATACTCTTGTAATCCTTGTACAGGAACTCTCCAAACATGAAGAGAAACTAACATTTACTGTAGCATAAAATTTAAATTTTATAAATTTAATTAGGCCAATATAATGTTTTTTAAAACATTTCTCATTAATTTGTACTTGTATTAGGTAATAACTAGACCATTGGCATTGTTCTAACACAACACATGTTACTCTCATTTTATCAGAGTGTCATGTCAATTAATATTAATATTTATATAAATAATTTTAATTACATGACATATTATAATAGATCATATAAAAAAATAACTAATAATTTTGTTACAAAATCTTATGATCTTATCACTTAACAGATGGAACTCATAGATTAAAGTATGCATGCATTCAAGATTATGTGCTAATATTAATATAATATTATTTTTAGGATGGAAAAAAATATTTATAATTATAAATTATGTAACTGTCGCATAATCATATTAAAAATAAAAAATAAAATAGAAAAAATTACTTTACTCTCTCAAAAGGTGGAATGAAACACATGTTGATGCTGTACACCTTTTTCATTTTTCATTGATCTAATCTGACGTTATTTGGATTTTAGGAGCATGCACAACAAAAGTAATAAAAGCGGAAAAGAAAGTCCAAGTGAAAGGACAATAATTTCACGAACAAGAAGAAGGTAGATTGGCTGATTGTGCATGTGCCATGCACTTTTTTCCTTTTTTTTTTCTTTTTTTTAATGAATGGAGATTTTTATTAAAAATTTATTTTTTACATGAATTATATATTTATTTAAATTTTTTAAAAATAAATATTTGATATTTATATATTTCATGACTATAAATATTATTTTTCTATTTCAAATGATACCAAGAAAAATTACAATGATGCCAACCTCTCTTTTTCAAGTCTTTAATATTTATTATGAAAATAATTCTAAATATAACTTTAGAGTGTGTGAATTTTATATTATAATTATAAAAAAAAAAAAATTACCATAAATGGGTATACGAAAATGAAAGGTAATTAAAAAACAAATATGTATATGAAAAATGATCTTTTATTTTATTTACTTATTTTGATCGTTTATATATTTATTTTTTTATTTAATAATTAAAGAAGGGATTATTAATGTATTAAAATATTTTTATTTTTTAAAAATATTTAAAAAAATGAAATTTAGCCTCGGAGCCACGCCCGTGACTATTGCTGGACGGTACCCTAACGTACTCTATGTCATTGATACCGAGCACTCGTGTTGTGTTGAATCAGCCATGACACGTTAATATTATGTATTGTCTTACTAACAAATTGATACCACGGACCAAGCATGGGTCTGTGCACGAAATTCAATAAATTCTTGTTTGATGTCCAATTCATCCAATAATCTTGCCAACCAAACATCTTCATTAATCACGTGGAGAGTCGTACAAGTTTTCTAGACATTTCTGTCTCTTCCGTCTTACAAAGTACATAAATGCTTTGTATGTTAAAGTTTTGCACAGGATTTTCACAAGATAGTTGGCTAAACGGTAAGAAAATCTTCAACCAGATTCTGAAAATTCCTTGGAAAACTCTAGTGGATGTAATGTTCTACATGACATCTGGTTAACTACCCGTGTCTTCCATGTCAATCTCTTCTGCTAAAAGAGGTCTTCTTGTTGCAAGTTGCAACATTACCTTCAACAATCATGTCATTTAATAATAATAATAATAATAATAAAATTGATATTTGCAATACTAATCATAAAACGTGTAAATGCTACGCAGTTTTTAAAAAATAATAAGTAAATATTATATTTTATAAGAAAAATTAATTTTTCAATCATCGATCTTTTTCTATTTAAACTTGCGACGCTTATACAACTTATAATTGTATCTATTATATAGCATTACTCGAGTACATTTTATACCGTCAAACTATCATCTTTTTTCAGTTTACATTACAAACCGTCCAAATCTTCCATTTGCATTCTCTACATAATTACATTTTAAAATTAGGATATTTTTGTGAAATAATAATTATTTTATTAATTATCTTATAAAAATAATGTTTATTTAAAATATAATTGTATAAAGAGTTACGAAAATAATTCCGTGTTTATTTCGATGAATTATACAGAATTCTGGTTTAGCACGTGAGAGGTATGATGATGTGGACAGGTGTCTGATGGGCTATATATGGGCTGGACAGTATACACTCACAGTCATATTACTAGGCTTCACCTTGACTTTCTCTGGGCTCAAGTTTTCAAACAAGTTACAACACCCACAACCATACCGACATGGCGACATGCCCTATATATTTGGGATTTCTGTTCAAATTTTCAGACTTTCCTATCAAATTATGATTGAGATTGAATTTCGATCTTTTTGTGCAACAAATGAATGTGAGTTTTATATAGATAAATGTATGGCCTACATAAGAATATTCTAACAAAAATTTTACAAATTGACGTAATTTTGTTACAAGAGTCGGATTATATAAGACGTAAATTATTTAGTGGGTAATATAACTTTTGGTTTAAAACATATAGCTATTGAGGTTAAAGTAAGAAGCACTATTATTAAAAATTTATTTACTGTTTGGTAATTATATACCCAAAACACTTTCAAACATGTTATATTTATTTAGAAATAAATTAAAAAAATACTTTTTGAAGTAAAAATGATATAAAATATCATTTTATTTTTCAAAGATGGAAAATTCTATATATACTTTAAATTTTATTTACATAACCATACATACTGATGTGTCAACTACTGAAAATGATAAATATTTTAAAATTAGAATTTTGAAATTCAAATTAAACTAGAAAATATTGATAAAATGGAACTGTTACTCAATAATATAAGACAATGGCAAAGATGTAAATATTTAAAAATTATATAAATATTTTTACCTATTAACAATTTTTCAAAAGTGAAACTACGTTCCATAAAATTTGAAAAAATACGTTTGGAGAAAAGTTGAAACATACTATTTAGCTTTTTTATATTAAAAAATACTTTAAGATAAATCAATCAAACAAAACTAATCTTATCATTAAAATATTTTTAAAATTATTTAAACAGATCCAATGAACCATGAAGAAGTAGTGAGAGTGAAGCAGTAAACATGATGCACGCACAATAATAGAACCAACAGATGCCACAGAGGATGTTTAGAGCAATTGGTGCAGCAATTGAAGTTATGTCGAATAAGGTGGACCAAAGTGTAAAGGCCCAACGAAGGAGGCCTTTTTCAATTTGAGGCCACCATGACTCAATGGAAGCCCTCGTTCGGTTGAGTCAAACGTCAATGGCAAAATCCTTCATTGCTCACTTCGATGCCAAGATCCTTTAGATCAATTAATAATATCTTATTAAGAAAATTAACAATCGAATCTCCCTTCTCATGTTTCAAAAATATTTAAAGAACTCAAATATTATAGTTAGCATGGACACATAAAGACCTTGTTTGGATCTCATCTAATCAGCATAATTTTTTTAAAATTTTTAAATAAAATATAATAACTTTTATATATTCAATCGAATATCTTGACTATCAAATCAACTCATAAAATTTTTATTTTAATTAAGGTTAAGATTTGAATTCAATACTTCTATTATAATATCACCTTAAATCAACATTTACTTTAAAATCTTGAATCGGTAAAATAAATTTAATTATTTAAATGATTAGTCTATAGGCTATAGCCTTCTAATAATTTAAATATTGGTCTATTTTTTTATTTTTTTTAAAATAAATATTGGTCGTTGCGGTGGATTTGAATAAGAAACATGATGATTATACTTAAAAAAATAAATATAAAATTTATATAAAAAAGTAATTTTTTAATAATAAATTCTATTTTTTTAAAATTAATTTTAAAATACTTACACGTTTTCCAATTATACGGAACATTGCTCTTGAGTAAAGGGTCCGAACGCTCTACGAGATTGCTGAGGGTTTTTCTTTTCAGCAGACTGGAAAATCTGATCAAAGTCGAGGTGCTTATGACGGGATATATATATATATATATATATATATAACGGTTCGTCTTGAAAAATAACGTAGAATAGGCCATAGGGAGGGAGAGTGCTTCCTGTCCTAAACAACAGCGGTCTGTCTCCTCGAAGGCTCGAACAACCAATTCTCACACACGCACTCTCTCCGTCTCTTTCATTTCCCCCATAATTTCTTCTCCCATCAAGCCTGGGTCGCTAATTTATATAATTTGTTATAGTCTATTTCGTATTATTGATATCTGATTCAAGTTGTTGTTGTTGTTGTTGTTCTTCTTCTTCTTCTTCTTCTTCTTCTTCTACCGGTTGTTGCTGCTTTCTTTTCAGTTTTACTTCGAGAGATTTTCTTTGATTGTAAAATCTTTAAATTGATCATCAATCTAATAGATTATGATCGTCGTAAGTGATCTTTTGGGAGTTGGTATGTTGCAAGACCCATTTTTGTGAATGAAGAAGGATGGGATTGGAATCGGTTGGGGTTGAATTCGTTGAATTGGAAGAGAAGCTCGACACTCAATTAGACAATCGGGTTGGCGAGTTGGTCCGATCAGTAATCGGTTAATTGAATCTTTTTGGGGTTCTCTTTATTTTGTTGCTTGTAAAGAAGCCTATGGTGGAATCGATGTTGGAGGCATTGGGCGAGGTCAATTTCCGGGTCTGTCCTTGATTTTGGGGTTTCTGGGTCTGGGTCATGGATGAGGTCGGCCCAAGCAATGGACAAAAAGAATCGGCCGGTGGTGGTGCCGAGGAATTATCATCGTCATCGGCGGCGGTGCCAGTGGCTTTTGATTGGAGGCCGAAGCAGCTCGTTTTTAGTCCATATGAGACTGTGGACAAGACGCAAGCTTTGCGCGTTGTTGTGCGGAAACCGGTTAGTTTTTTGACCTTTTGATTTGTTTCAAGAAGTCTCTTTAGCTTCATTTTCAGTTGGCATTTGAAAATACGAGGTTTGGGCATTGGGTCTGCTGGTACTTAAAAAGGGAAAAGGAGAGTCTTTTATGTGCTTATGAGTTGAAAACTTCATTGGCATGATTAAGAAAGAGCTAGCTGCCTTGACAAATGAGATGCCCTTACAAATTAAAGGTGGGTCAGTTTTAAGGGGATTTGTTGCTAGATGAAGGGTTTAGGATATCCCAGTTCACAAAATGCAAGTTGGAGTTTGGTAATTTTTTGTTTCCATTTAAGCAAGACCATTTCCCTGGCATTTGAAAAAAAAAAAGCTGTAATAATATCACGAGTAATGATGTAAGCAATTTCCTTGTTTTTAAATTATTCCTAAATGCCTTTTTAATTGCTAAGTAATGTATGGATCGCATGAGATTGCAACCTATGAACTCGCCATTCCATCCTAGTGTTTTTTTTTTTGGTGAATGCCGGGGGGCAGGGGATGGACATGCCATTTGACCAAAAGGCCACAAAAATGATCCCCTCAATGTGCAAGAATGTATAGGAAGAATATTTTTAATGAGTGGCCATTCCTATCTCGAGCATTTTCATCAATGGAGGTATTTTAGAAAGAAGGGACAGAATGTTTGAGATAGTTAGGCAACTTGGGTTTAGAGGAGACCCTGTTTTACAACAGGAAAGGATTATGATCCAATTGTAATTTGTGGCTAGTTTGTATCAATTGCAACATGAGATCATTAATACTTAAATCACTACAGATCCAACTTTGAATTTCATTGACCTTTTGCTCCCATTCAATCAATGATGTCTACAGAAAAGTTGATAAAGGGAGGTAAGTATCTATCCGTTCAGCATACTTATCCAAAAAAAAAAAAAAAAAAATGATCATGCGTATGGCCCTCTGAACTCTCCTCTTCAGGATGTTAGAATATGCTTGTAAAAAAAGAGATACGAGATAACTATATAAGAGACAGTAGAACGTAATATGGCAGTCTCCTTTATTTGTTTATTCTAATAATTTTTTTGATAAGTTGTTTATTCTAATAATTAAATGATGTAAAATGTGCTTAATTCAACCTCACCACCATGAATGATAATGCCTATAACCTTTCTGAACTCTCCTCTTCAGGATTGAGTTAGGTATACATGATGCCCACATTTTGCTATACATATCTAAAGGTTTTCATGTAAACATCTCCTGGCTGACAGTTAATTTGACTTAAAGTCCCATTATCTACTTCCTCCTGGCCTTATCTTACTTAAAGTGACGTTAAACCACAGTATACTTAGTCTACATGAAATATAGATCAAGTTCCCACAGGTTGCATAGTCTTGGCCCTGTCCTCTACCTTCCCACTGGATGTCAATATGCTTGTTCCTTTTTTTTTTTAAACTGTGATTCCAAGAGACAGTGTTACCTCCACAAAGGTACACCAGGCTTAGAACTCCTACTTGCTTAGTCTTCTATAAAGGCCGTGGTATCGAGATTATTAAGAGGGTTCATTCAAAGAGCATTATCCTAAGTTGGCATCTTAGGGGTTGCATGAATTGACTCATTACGCATACATCACAAATAAGATTAGGCTTAGTGGCAGTCAAGTAAATTAGTTACCCAGAAGCCTTCTATCATTCCCTGGATTAGTTTACTGCATCCTCATCTTTTGAAGCTTAATTTAAGGGTAGAGGTCTATCAGAATGCTCGTGTTCTTTAGCTTTTAAATAATTTCACAGCAATTTTTTCAATTAACTCATCATTTTATTCAAATTTTGCATCATGATAGCATATGATATAGCTCAAATTGTACAAAGGCACTGACCGGACAGCTTTCATAAATCAAACAGAATGTGTGGCATGAGTCACATGCTAATCACTCATAGCAGATGACCAGAATTTATCAACAAGGTCTATCAGGGAATTTTGACAAAGTAGTAAGAATGTAATTCAAAATACTCGACAACAACTATGAACTCACATTGCTAAAAAAATGATATAGCTCAAATTGTAAATAGTTTTGATTGTCTTTTTTAACCTCAAAGACTTGAGTTCCTTTAAGAGTTTAAAACCTTCTCATGTGAATTGTGGGGTATTAAACTTATAGTCTAGTTTGAGTCTTACATAAATATAAAAAATCTTGGGAAGGAAAGTGAGCATGCAACTTAACTAGTAAACCTTGCATTAAAGAAAACATAGGGGATTTTAAACTCAGAATGTGTGGATTGGGCAAAGGTGGTTATCGCCCCAATTAGCCTTGTCAATTTTTGAACTATTTAGGATTATCATTTCTCTTAGCTGCTAATTTGTAGTATGGAACAACCTATGAAATAGGCAGGCTAGTGTGACCTTTCCATTCTTGTCTAATCTTAAGGTTTATCTGAATTTGTTTATGGATACAATTGTGATTGCATTAGTGTTACACTTAACTGCCCATGTAATATACAACAAATTAATGCAGTCTAGCCTGATCCTTCAATCTTTTTTTTTTTTTTTTTTCTCTTGAAGTACATTTATTTGAAAGAATTAAAAGCTACAACACAGGTACACAGGATGTATACAAAAGAATGTCTATCTGGAAGTAGCAAAATACAACAAAATCATGAAAGTTAAGCCTACTAAAGTCTATAATAACTGTTCAAAGGAAGAGTATTGAAATAGAAAATATGTAAGTCTGAACTTTAGACTTACAGAATGTTTGGATGCTAGAAAGGAAAAGTGATTTTTTTTGGGGGGGGGGGGCGAAACTTGGGGTTCATTTGCCTGATTGGTTATGGTATTTTAATGGGCGGAGATTCCCTTAGAACACCACTCTGTTGTTCTGCCAGAAGTGGGTAAAATCCTTGATTCCTCTTGTTAAGTTGTATGTAATCTTATTTGCACCCTTCAGTCAATGAAATAGATATAAAATAAAGGATATAATATCCAAATTATTCCTTCTGCATTCCTTGCTCTTTGTTATATCACATAGTGAATCAGTTGCCACTTTTCTTATTAGTACACTCACACAACGGACATAATTCTAATAGTATAGCAGCCTTTGACATTTAATTTAGTTTGAAGAATGTCTAGATCTGAGTTGTGTGAAATTTGTGATGACATGTTTTTAATTGTGCAGTTGGTGGCAAGACTAACCAAGGGCTTAGTTGAGACGTACCAAATATGCAATCCGCAGTTTAAGTATTCAGAGGAACTAAATCCGAAGAGATATTTGACCAGCCCATTCCTTGGAGTCCTAAATGATGGCTATGATAATGCGAACTCAGATCTTATTCTGACTCTGAACTGTGTCTTAATCAATTCAGGAACACAACGAAGGTTTGCTATTCTTTAATATCTTTTTAATCCATTTTCCTTTCATCTCTTTGTTTAAACCCTTTTCTCCTTTTGCCATACTACAAGCTACAAAGGGCGTTCCTGATTTTATTTGGATGTGAAAGCACTTGAGATCGTCTTCTTGCCTGTTAATATGGTTATTTGTGTGATGGCGAAGTGTTACACGTGTTCGGGGTTTAACTGGGTTTAAAGACATGCTGCGTTTGTAGGGTCTCCAGGATTCCTCGTCATAAACAAAATAGTGTTCAGCACTGCAAATTACAACTTATTAGGTTGAATCTAGAGAAGCTATATCTCAACATCAATTGTAAGCAAGACAATTCATCCCCGTAGTACATACTTTTGCTGATCTATATAATATAAATAATCAGCCTCTGTAGGTATTGCAAGTGT
This sequence comes from Carya illinoinensis, assembly GCF_018687715.1. Taxonomy (NCBI): domain Eukaryota; kingdom Viridiplantae; phylum Streptophyta; class Magnoliopsida; order Fagales; family Juglandaceae; genus Carya; species Carya illinoinensis. The sequence goes on from NC_056756.1 coordinate 39,851,142, forward strand.
TGGCTCTGTTTCTGGTCAGTGAACTTACTGATTTGAAGCCTTTTTTCTTTTTTTAATCAATTGAGATCTAATAGATGATAGATGCAATCAGAGGGTTCTGGCTCCGTCCAACCTGGAGTGCCTTCCCCCACGTTCCTATTTCAGAGTAGGATTTTTAATTTTCAATGTGAACCACATCAAATAATTTTCTATTTGGTCTTTTGAATATACCATATTGATCTATGGATGGGAATTGAGCAGAGCAAATGGATGGATAAGGAAATGCTGGATAAGGAAATGCAGGAAGAACTTTCTTTAATGAAATCAAACTATTCATATAGTCTGAAATGCTCATTTGGTGTGTTTGATCTCAATGCCTGAGACTGAATTAAAGTTTCTTTGGTCAGTGTTCATCCCAGGAGTTAGGAATGCTGTTGTCTAATCGTTGTCGGTGCTGCACTCGGCATAGTTTTTGAAGATACTTCTGTGAAGTTGCTAACAATGTAATGAAATAAAAATTTTTCTGATAGATTACTCACTGGAAGTAAACTTGTAAATTCCTTAAGTTGTATCTGATGCTTGCTTGCACTCGTCTACTAGCGCTGCTGCCTAATAATCATGCATCAGTTACTGGAAGCAAACAGATATAATTGGTTATGGATAAATGAAGATAAGTGGATATAGATACCTAAGGGTAACCTTTGCACGCCCCTGTTTCCCTTTGGAAGGCCACATCTGTTACTGGAAACAAATAGATATGATTGGCTTTGGACGATTGAAAATAAGTGGATATAGGAGCCCACATAAGCTTTGCATGCCTCTGTTTTCTTTTGGGAGGCCAGGGTTGTATGCCCCATAGAAACTATCTACCTAAGGCTGTAACTTGAACTATAGGTCTTGCATGTGGTTAAAATTCTACTCTTTTTCATCTCATTGGTATCCCATAGAAACTATCTACCTAAGGCAGCTTCTTTGACCTCCACCTAAGTTGCACTTTAAAAAATGTTGACTGATCCATAGGCAGGGACGAATTATTGTAATTCATTCCAATTTGTGAAGTAAGCAGAGACAAGGATAATCTTTCTGAACTAAACCTCAAGTTACTGGTATGAAGGCTAAACCATAGTTTCTTTCCTGTGGATGATGAGCCGTTACAGGGATTCAGATGTTCTGTTAACACAAAGGGTAAGCAGACCTAGGGAGATGAAACAAACCTATCAGACAATTGGAAGCTGGAAAGATAGTGATGAATAGGTCAAGCAGCTATCCTTGACTCACCTATATATCCATCGAAAACCCACCCTAGAACAAGCACAAGATTTATTACTCAGAACAACATTCATGAGTGAGAAAAAAAATAGTACCTGCAGCCCCATGGACTCATCAATTTTTAAAAGGAGAGGAAGGGATCTCTATTTTAAGTCACAGAAAACAGTTGCATGTATAAGTCACAGGGAGCTAGGAATAGGAGAGATCAACGACAAAGCTGCTAGCTGCTGACTTTCATATTGATGGCTTTATAAGGCCTGGATCAAGCGCTTCCTTATAAGTTATTTAAAAGGCTGGAACTTCTTTGTGAATGGTTTTTGATCCTGTGACCAGGTCTAGTTGATCGGAGTCGAATTGAAGGTCTTGAACTTGAGACATAATTGTTAGCTTGCCATCATCTTGTGTGGTAGGCAAAAGTTCGTCTTCGTGCAAAGGTTGATTCATTTGAACAAACTACATTGCATTTCAATGCGAAAACCCATATTATATTTTTTAAAAGGTTGAGCATATGTTGTGTTTAAAACTTCAATTTAGTCTTTTATCTATTTGGTTTCTCCTTCTTGCATTAAATATTCAATTGGAATGCCATGATCATTTGCAGATACATTGTCAACGATGTTCTTGGTCATGGGACATTTGGGCAGGTGGCTAAATGCTGGGATGCAGAAACAAACTGTTTTATTGCTGTGAAGATTATCAAAAATCAACCTGCCTACTATCAACAGGCACTGGTCGAAGTATCTATATTGACAACAGTAATTATTTCCTCCCTTAGCGAAATGTTTCTTGTGGTAGTGACGTTGATGGTGAAGCTTCTGTCTTACTTGTCAAAAGAAAATTAGCGTTGAAATGTGTGCATTTATGCTTGTCTTTTGCAGTTGAATAAGAAGTATGATCCTGAGGATAAGCATCATATTGTTCGGATTTTTGATTACTTTGTATATCAACGACATTTGTGCATCTGCTTTGAACTGCTTGACACCAATCTGTAAGTTACAGGGTCTACCATATCTTATCATCTATTTAACTAGACATATACAATTTTTTTTTAAAAAAAAAAAATTTGTGTGGATCATGGTTATGACATGCTTTTTTTTTTCCCCCTCCAGGTATGAGCTTATAAAAATAAATCAGTTTAGGGGATTGTCTTTGAGCATTGTCCAAATGTTTTCTAAACAGGTATCGCATTTATTGCATGGGATTGGATATTGTGGTGTAATGTATCATCTTAGGGTAGATTTTGTATATTCCTTGATCTATTCACATCTTGCTCTTTGGTTTTCTTTTTCTGAATATAGATTTTATGTGGACTGGCTCTGTTAAAAGATGCTAGGATCATTCATTGTGATCTGAAGCCAGAAAACATCCTTTTGTGCACGAGGTAAGTTACTTTTGACCATGGTCTAGGACTTCAACTGTGAAATGGATATATATATTTTTTTCCTGAAATGGGTTTTCCTGTCTTGTGAACAATAGTGTGAAGCCAGCAGAAATTAAAATTATCGACTTTGGATCAGCATGCATGGAAGATCGCACCGTTTACTCCTATATTCAGGTTTGCAGTTATGCTTACTCCCCGGGTGTTTTTTTTTTTTTTTTTTTTTTCATGTGGTGGATGATCTCATAATTACATTTTTTTTTTTATTTTTGTACAGAGTCGTTACTACAGGTCTCCTGAAGTTCTTCTTGGGTATCAGTATCCTTCTCAATGAAGTGGTTGCTCCACGTCAGTATAGTGGTTGCTCCCTGTTTGCTCTTTTCCTAGCCTGCAACTTTGTTGGAATCAAAATGATCTGCTAGATTTAAGCTAAACTCTCAGAGTCTATGTTGGGAAGGGATTGAAGATAGAACCCCACTACTATTGAGCACAGGTTCAGTTGTGGCACTCATGCAAGTCCTCCAATGACCTCTAATTTTTTACAAATTTTGACTTAGATATGCAGGCTGAACGATTTACAAAAGTTAACCAAAGTTAATCCAACTGGAGCCACTTATAGAGTTGGCTATTAGGTCCCAGTCAACTGGAAATGCATATTTTACATGTGGTACTCTCAACTGAGAAGATTCGATGACTGATCCATTAGAATGTCTGTTTTTGAAATTAATTATTGAATGATTCTTTTGCTAATATTTTTGATAAGTAATAAGAAATTTTATTGACTAGTAAATAGGCATAGCCCAAGTATGTAGGAAGTATATAAGAGAAAACACCTAAATACAATTTAGGAGCTAGAGTAGGCTAAAAGCAAATCATGAAGATATCTCCATTCAATACAAGAACCTTAGCCCAGATACACAAAATACTAAAGAAAAACTCTCTAAGTTCTCTCATCGAGCGTTCTTTATCTTCAAAGCACTGCCCATTCCTTTCCTACCATAACAACCACATCAAACATGAAGGAATCATCTTCCATATTGCAACAATGCTATGATTCCCCTTCGAGCATAATTCTTTTGCTACAATTTATGTTCCAAGAGAGGTAAGTTCTGTGTTTGGTGCATTAGAAATCTTAATCTTGATTTCATTTTTCCGAGTTGTCTGTTTGGTCCTTAGCCCTTTCTTCAGATATACTACAGCTATCGATATGTGGTCATTTGGCTGCATTGTTGCTGAATTGTTTCTAGGCTTGCCATTGTTCCCAGGAGCTTCAGAATTTGACCTCCTTAGTCGAATGATTGAAATACTCGGGTATGCCCTTCTTTTTTTCTTGGTGATTCATAAGCAATTGTATGCATTTAAGTTATATTTCCATCAGTCTACTTTATTGGGGAGTTTACTCCCAAGGTCTTTGATTGTTGCCTTCAAATATGTTTTTGTAGTCTGTGGTAGAAAATTGGAATAATTAGTTTAAGGCAATGTAGTGGAGCTTGTTATTGTCATGTACAATTAGGAATTGTTGCAGAGTCATCCTTTTTAACCCCTTTTAACACTAAAAAGTTTAAAGAGAATGTCTTACCTTTTAAGTTTTTTCCCCTGAATAAATCTACACAAGAATTGGTATTATGGTGATCGCCGGCCGCTGAAGCTAGAGAATCAAGAGTTAGAAAGTTCTAAAATCATTATTTTCCTTTCTTTCGGCTTGACTTTTAAGTTTCTCTCTCTGTTTTTAAAGTATGATTTGCCGTGAATGTTCTCAATTGGTGGATAGCGTCACAAATTTAGCAAAGAATGGACTGCTGTATGAGGATAAGGGATTCTGTTTCAAATTTCAGAATGAAGGTTGTGCACAAGGATAAAGGAACATAGTGTTTTGGAAACTCAAATGAACTGAAGTATATCCATTTGAAATTGCCTATGCAAAATTTCAAGAATGGGCGACTACAACCTTTTTAGATGCAGATGTCATGATTGCTTAGATTAATTCCTTATTTTATGTCCTTTCTTAATCTTCTGAAAGTCATGGAGCCCTCGGCATGCCAAGATGTTTCAAACATATCTACACTTGACATATAGATGGCTGCAAGAAAGATGCTCCAAAATTAGGAGCATCTAGACTTGATTGCAAAGGCAATGAAGGAAGCTCAAAATTTATACCATGTTCACACCATAATAGATTTTATGTTAACATGGAACCAAAACGAGGGAGGGAGGGAGACATTTCTACCTTGTTCAGAGGAAGGGAAAGTTCTAACTTGTTCACACCATACTAGATTTTATGTTAAGTTAACATGGAACCAAAATGAGGGAGGGAGGCCTTCTATAAAAGGCAAGAATTTCTCCTTTTGGAGTGTTTGGGGATTTTATTCACCACCCTCTCATTCTATTACAATCTCCTCCCTTTATCGCTGCCTTGTTGAGCCTTTTCATCATTGGTAGCACGGCTCAAATCCCATTTTTGTTTGAAATGACCCGATACATCTAGGCATATATTCCATAAGGATGAACCTTCTACTTCACTTGGTTGTAAGATTGATCAGATTGATCCATCTATAAGAGATGTTGCATTACTTTTTTTTTTTGATAAGTAAACGATTATATTGATATGAATAGGCATAGCCTAAGTACACAAGATGGTATACAAAAGGTCACACCTATTTAGAGAGAAGTAATAGAAACAAGAAAATCATGAAAATTGAGGCCACGACAATCTACAGCTGTGGCCCAAAGAAAAAGAGTGCTAACAAAAAAAAATCTAAGTTCTTCTAATGAGCACTACTTGTCTTCAATGCCCGATCATTTCGCTCCTTCCATAGGTACCGCATGATGCAAATCGGGACCATTTTCTACACTGCTAAGATTTGTTGGAGATCTCGAAGATTTATCCAGCTGGCCATGAGCTCTGTCACTATGGCAAGCATAACCCAATCTAACTCCATTCTATTAAATACTTCATTCCATAACGTTCCAACCATCTCACAATGCAACAGTAAATGATCCATAGTTTCACCATTTTTCCGATACATACAACACCAATCTAATATGATCACCTTACGTCTTCGTAGATTATCCGTCGTCAAAATCTTACATAATGCTTCTGTCTATACAAAGAATGCTGCTTTGGGAGGCGCCTTGTTTCTCCATATCTCTCTCCAAGGGAATTGCACATTCTATGGTTGTGTAAGCGACTTATAAAAAGAACGGACCGAGAATGTACCTTTACTGGTGGGTATCCACATCTCATTTGCTCCTTGGGTTTTCGGCATCATAGTGTATAGAAGGCCAAAGAACTCCTCAATGCTGCCAAGTTCCCAATCTTGGGCAGCTCTAGTGAAATTCACGTTCCATTGGACTAGCTCCCTAGATAACTCCATGCAATTAGCTACTGAGGCATCTTTCTCACTTGCAATCCTAAAAACTGATGGGAATGCATCCTTTAGGGCTTGATCTCCACACCACAAATCAATCCAGAACTTTACTAGATCCATCGCCCAACACCAATCTAGTATGCCTATTAAAGATTCCCCACCCTATTCGAATGTGTTTCCAAATTCCCACTCCATAAACCCCTGTGAACCTCCTTAGTGTGCCCCCCCTCCCCGGGGGGGCCCCCCTGCCTTCACATGCCTCCATATTTGCAATCGATCACTGATTTCCATTGGGCTTTCGGTTCCATATTATATATCCCCAACCACTTCCCAAGCAAGGCTCGATTGAAAATCCTCAAATTTCTAATATCTAACCCACCCGAAGAGATTGGAGAGCATACCTTATCCCTCTTGAGTAGATGAAAACTTGAATTCTTCTCCTATCCCATTCCGAAGAAAATTACGGTATAGCTTCTCAATACAGTTTGCCACACTTGTTGGAATTGGGAATATAAATAGAAAATACATTGGTAGATAAGAAAGAGTACTTTTGATAAGGATGATCCTACCACTCTTTGAGAGATATAATCTCTTCCAACCTGCCAATTTGCGTTCAATCTTCTTCACCACTGTATCACAAATCAACATAGATCTTGTAGTTGCCCCCAAAGGAAGACCAAGGTAATTCATGGGAAGAGAGGAAACCTTACATCCAAGGATATTAGCTAGTTGCTGGATGTTACAAACATTGCCCACTGGCACCAATTCTGATTTATCAAAATTCACTTTTGACCCGGATGCCGCTTCAAAACAAAGTAGTAATGCCCTCAATGTACAAATTTGGTTTTGTTCTGTCTCACACAAAATCGGTGTATCATCTGCAAACAATAAATGAGATAAGTTAATGGTGCCCCTATTAGGATTGCCCACCGAGAATCCCTCGACAAAGCCATTGTTCACCAAGGCTAGAATCATTTTACTAAGTGGCTCCTGACAAGAACAAATAGGAGTGGGGATAAAGGATCTCCTTGTCTTAGGCCTCTAGAGCTGTTAAAGAAACCACTTGGGCTGCCATTCACCAATACTGAAAACCTCATCGTTGAAATACACCATCTAATCCATGAGCACCATTTCTCTCCAAAACCGCACCTCCCAAGCACAGAGTAAGAATTTCCAATTAACACGATCATACGCCTTCTCCATATCTAACTTGCATAGGATTCCCAGCTGGTTAGATTTTAGCCTACTGTCTAGGCACGTAGAGTAATGATCCTCCCCAAAACCTCTCCCAAGCGATTGACAAGCACCTTAGAAATAATCTTTATATATCCCATTCACAAGGCTAATGGGCCGGTAATCTTTCACCTCTGATGCTGCATTACTACCAATGAATGTTTGATACATGTTAGTGGAAATCCCACGTGTGCCATGTGTATTAAAAAATAAAAACATTATAAAAACTCCAGAAAATTAAAAAAAAAAAAAAAACAACTGCAAAATAGAAACATTTACACACAAAATTTACAAATCTTAAAAATCTTAAACTAACTAAAGAACCTAACAAAACAATGAAAAAACACAAAAAATATTGAAAGTGAAAAAAGAAAAACAAAACAAAGGGAGGCCTGTCATGTTAAAAATTATTTTTTAAAAATGTTTTCTAAAGTTTTTGTTTTTAATTTTTAACACATGGCATGCCATGTTAGCATGTTAACAATTTATTAATGGGAAATTGACAAAGAAATCAATTTATCAATCTTACAACTAGAGGGAATAAAAAGTTCAACTGAAAATATGGTGCAATTTGACTTAAGATCAATTGTTAGGACCAATTTAGTATTTAACCTTTTTAGCTTTTCAGATTTTTTTAATGGTTTTTTCTCTTATTCTCTTATTCTCTTTTGCACTTCTTGTGTCCTAAGGTTGATTCCCTCTTGTGTTTTTTAATGCATTTACATTACTCATATAAAAAAAAGTTGCTTTCCATGCACGTAGATTGGTCTGAAATATTTTCTTAAATTTCAATTGTTGTTCTACATGTCATTTTTTCATTTATGTTGTTATGTTGGCATTTGCAAAACCTCTTTTTATGGCTTTTCAACCAGTCTTGATTCTAACTTGGCCTGGTGGCACTTCGGTGAATAGGAATCACTGGGGACACAAGCCTATCCTATTAAAAAGGCATGTTTGAGTTCTTCAGGTTAATAATGTCCTGAAATTGGTTTATCATTTGGACCATCTGTAATTTTTCCAATATTTGAGCCACATGCAGGACTCTTTTATTTGCTTGTGCTTTATCATCGATCTAAAATGGAATTGAAATTATTTTGGTTTTATATTGTGGAGACTAGTGATTCCTTCAGTGATGTAAAATGTTTAGAATTAGTTGGATAAACACTAATGTTTTTGTTTTCCATCCTTGAGCTAATGAATTGTGTAATAAAATAGATATGAAAGGTATTGATATGTTTTTTATCCTCCTGCCATTACTTTCTGAGATTGAGTTTGGGCACTTCGATTGTATTCTTTTTTTTTTGGTGCATTTTCTAGGTAAATGAGTACTCAAAAGTTTTTGGCATTTTCTTTTGCTCAGTTTCAATAAAATTTATTATCAGATTTATGTATGTGAACCGGAGAATTTTCTTATTAGTCATTATTTTTTTGTATGTTGTTGCAATTGATTAAAAAATTGGACAATGTTTGATATATAGTCAACATTTTGTAGAGGACAACCCCCAGATTATGTATTAAAGGAGGCTAAAAACACAAGTAAGTTTTTCAAGTGCATTGGGAGTGTCCACAATATAGAGGGTGGTGAAGTTTCGACAAATGGCAGAAGTGCTTACCGAGTATTAACAGAAGAAGAATATGAAGTTGTAAGTGTTCATATTATACTTTTCTTTAATAAGAAATTTAAAGTAGAAGTGAAAATACTGATTATCAGACTTATCCAAAATAATAACAAAATATTGACAATAATGATGTATACTTTCTTTCATATTTGGCCCTTTTGGAAAGATTCTATTTATGTTGTAATTTTTTTCTGTTTGATTATTGTGTTGCTGGTTTTTGTTCAGAGAGAGAAGAAAAAGCCAGTGATTGGAAAAGAGTATTTCAAACATATGAATCTTGAAGCAATTGTCAGAAACTATCCTTGCAGAAAGAACTTGCCTGAGGAAGATATTTTAAAAGGTTAGGTTGTATCTGTCTGAAGTAGCAGACGCTAACATTTTAGCTAAATGTTGCTACTAGCTTTTGATTGTGTGACTGATGGTTGTCTGATCATGAACTTGTGGCAGAAAGGCAAATAAGATTAGCTTTGATTGATTTCTTGAGGGGTCTTGTTGACTTTGATCCTGCAAAGCGGTGGTCGCCTTTACAGGTTAGGTTATAGAATTTTGATTCATCTGTTGCACTTTTTTTGTCTCCTATACTAGATTTCCTATGGGTTGCAATACATAATTCAAGCTTTTGAAATTAGACTTTGAAATCTGCGTGCATGCAGGCTTCAAAACATCCTTTTGTCACGGGAGAACCTTTCACATGCCCTTACAAGCCTCCCGCAGAGACCCCTCGCGTTGTAAGTTGATCTGTTCAACAAATTTTAACCCAAGGTTTTTACTCGTCCAAAAAAAAAAAAAGAAAAAAAAAATATAACCCAAGTTTTTGCCATTGTGTTTCAGTCTCCCAGTTATTCTTAATGCTCTACCACTTTTGCAAAGTACTTTTCTGTAAAGTCCAAGTCTGAAATTTCATATGCAATTGCTCTTTATATCCTTACACCATACTTTACCCATTTTTTTTTTTTTTCGACAAGTGATTCTTCTACACTACAGATAATATTTCCCTAGTTAGATTTTGGTATATCTTGTCTTCTCTTTTTTCCTCTCTCTCTCTCTCTCTCTAAATCCTTATCTTTTTAAATTTGTTTCCCCATAACGTTATGTGCTTTCTATTCTGTTACTGGTTCCTGACATGTGATTTATTCAAATAGAGAGAGAGAAGAGTATGAAGTGTTTAGCAAGCAAAATCTTAATTTTTCAACATTCAGAACCACTATTTCTTTTGGAGTTCACAATGCGTTAATGTGAATTTTAGTTGTTCTTCTACTCTCTTATGGATAATAATTTGAGTCCTAAATGATTATTTATAATTCTTTAAACATTTTATGAGTATGGAAGTTCCTGGATTGTGTAGAATAAGAGTTGTATCAAAGGCATATAAAATAATATATTGTGCTTTTAATTAAAATATCTATTTAGCCGTGAGGTTGGCTCCAATTGAAAGATCTATGAAAGATGGTTTACCCAATGTAGATGAAGACCGATGACTGGTCTAATGAGAAAGAGGTGGAATAAAACTGGGTAGGGGCTGGCAGGAGGCTTCAGTATTATGGATTGCCACAGTGGAGGAAGGTATGCGATAGATGGGAGGAGCTGACGCAATGTATGATACAGATAAGATATAACGGTAGAATTGGATATGTTGAGCCAACCTCAATTAATTGAAAAAGGATATATACTTGGGCTCTTGCCTATTCCTATGATCAATAAAATTTTATTTACTGATAAAAAAAATTTAAATGGAGAGCACAGATCAATTGGACTCTTGTATGATTGGATGTGTGTGATATTCAGTTTCTTCCCACTTCTATTCTTCTTTTTTGAATCGTTGATTTTATGAAGTTTAGATTGAGTTATTTTAGGAATACTTTTGTACATATTATCTGCTTATATAAAGGCTTTGCTGAGTTGAGACTATTAGGATTTTAAGAAACAACATTGTTTTCTCCATCCTTTTCTAACATTGAGTCTCAAGAGTTTGGCTCTCTCGCTCACACAGTCAAACCACAATGTGGCACACACTTATCAATAGGCCTGTGCTCCAACTTTGACGGAGTTGGAAGAGTCCCTTCTGACTTTTGACTCCGACTTGAGTTGGAGTCCAAAATTCATTCTGATTTCGACTCCGAATGGAATTAGAGCTCGACTCTGATCGGAAATTGGAATTCCGACCTCCGATCGGAGGTCGGATTTTTGATTTTTGATTGGAACTCCGACTTCTAAATGGGAATAAATAAATTAAAAAAAATATAATTAATGTAAATACATCATTCAGAGAGTCCTATACAATGGTTCAAAACATTGATAATAGAAAAAACAGTCCATTTCAAAGTTTGATTTAAACAGTCCATAAGAAGAAACATATTGATTCAACTAAAAGGAAAAATATCATCTTCAGCACCGTGCTTGGTTGTTCATCATACCTGAAATTAAGATAACAAGTCCTCAATCAATAAAAGGACCAAAATTGATTCAGAAAATTGAATATAGTAAAAGTAGAATTTAATTACCATTTATTACCAATAAAGATTAAAGTTAGTTCTGTTATCAACTTATCCTTATCCATACTCCATTAGTCGTCGGCAATTATGCTAGGGTTCACAATTAAATCTGTAAAATCATAAAAAGTATAAGTTAAATAGATTTATGGTTTAGTAAAAAGAATTAAAGAATCATTGAAATACTTAAATAATTATTGCAATAAATTTTAATAATAAAAAAAAGTAAAATAAGGTTACGCGATTCAAGCCTATAGCTCTCAGAGTCAATGCCAATGCTATCTAGTCCAAGGGGGGTATCACCGAACCAGTTCTTTGTGCAAATGAGGGCCTTTACGGTTGACGGTGACAATGAACTTTGGAAAGCATCCAATACTTGATCTCCAGTGCTAAACGCCGACTTAGATGCAACAGTAATGATAGGAATGGTTATCACGTCTTGGGCAATACAGGAAATGATTGGATGTTTTGCAGAATTAGCCTTCCACCAAGTTAGTATTTGAAATACAGAGCACTAGGTGCCTTGACCTCTTCCATAAATACCGTTCAACCTCAGAAGTACACTGCATAATATTCCTCGATGCAATAGGTTGATGATACTCACTCTGTTATAACCTTGACGGAGTGGACGTAATGCTCCATCTGGGCTAAAGTCATCGGAGGGAGGTGTCGAAGTCGAGTGTGAGGTACCCGCTGTGGATGAAGGTTGACCACCATTACTATAGTGGTTGTATAAGTCATCGAGATCAGTTTTAAGCGCTCTAACAAACGACCCAGCCTTCACTACCCAGAGGATATAATTTGCCCAAAATTCTATCATGGCCAACTTGACTCAGGGGTCAAGGATCGCACCTACAAAGAGTAATCTATTTATCTTATCAACTTGGCTTCAATATTTATTATATTTGGTCTGCATCCTCTGAGCCATACCATATAACAGCCCACTAGGGTCATCACAACCTTCTTGCAAGTGGTGGTGTAGCGTTGAGACCTCGCTGAACCACAAGTTTATAGTCGTATATGCGGATCCAGATATCCGCATAGTAATGTCATAAAAAATCTACAAAAATGTGACAAAGTATCCCACACTCGTCTGGTGGACCGAGCCCCTTTTTTGCAGGCTCCAGCAAAGCCCTCATCCTCCACTCTCAAATATTTTTTCTTACTTCTGTGCCACATCCAACATCGTGTATGTAGAGTTACATTGAGTCGAAATGTCCAAGCACAGCATCCTAGAACATGAAATCCCAAGCTATTATGCTATTGCCCTGAACTTTTTGAGTCTTTGGAGGGAAGCCCTGACGTACTGCACGATGTTGCGGTTTTTAGTAATGGAATTGTCAACCTCTTTTAACCCTTTAGTAACAATCAGATTGATGATATGAGCACAACATCGAATATAGATAAACTCGTGGCCTTGAATGACATCATCTCTCACCCTTGTATTCCGCTTGAACCATTTAATTGTAGTGTCATTGGCTCTAGCATTGTCAACTATAATGTATGAAACTTTTTGAATTCCTCAATCCTTCGAATAATCATCCATCTTCTCCCCAATCGATGCCCATTATGATCAACAATTTCTTTGAATCTAATAATCCTTTTTTTCAAATTCCATTCCTTGTCAATGTAGTGTGCTGTGATACACATGTAGGAAACGTTCTATACGGATGTCCATGTGTCAGTCATAAATGATACTTTCTGGCTAGTGGTGACAAACATCTTTCTCATCTCAGCCTTGTCTTTTAAATATCTCTTCATACAATCTCGCATTACTGTATACCGTGATGACAATGGAAATCGTGGCTCAAGCAGATTGATGAACTTTTAGAATCCTCTTTTTTCGATTGTAGTAAAAGACATCTCATCTTCAGTTATCATCTTTGCAAATGCGTCCTTTAACATCTTCTCACTGTATTGAGGGATGACCATTTTCTTAAGTTGTGTATCATCAGTAGCTGTAGAAGTTTCGTAACTAAGCTTGGTCTGATTTTTGGCCTCCAATCCCTTCGCTATCTTATACCTCTGGCAATCATTAAAATGTGATATCAAACAAGCGGTGCCTTGCTTCTTTGAATGAAATCCAACGTGTGAACCACAATGGCTACAACACACTTGCAGTTCCTCAGGCTTACCGTCGACCTTGGTGAAATGTTCCCACGTCCATGACCTTTTTTTATTTGATCGTGGTGGCCTCGTAGATGGAGGTGGTACATCTGGCTCGTCCCAATAGCCATCTTATCTTCTTCATTAAATGCATCCTCATCTTTTATGTTTACTGGGAGTGGGAATCAACTACTTGCACACGAAGTTTATACTTTGGAAGTAGGTCTAGATCACGGTGCTTGGGATAGAATTGTGGGATCCTAATTCAATTCTGGAGTCCCACTAGGTGAAGCATCCATATCTAGAATATGACACGTATAAAAAAATCAGTCACAAAATATATATTATAATTCTCAAGATCACGGAATAACAAAGAAGAATAACAATGCAAGATGGTTAAAGAAATAAGATAAGCAGGTTCAGACAGTCAAACAGGACCATAACCAGAAAACTAAAATATTGTTAATTAAGACAAATATTGAAAGTGCTTCAGTAATTGATGGCTTCTTCCATCCGCTTTGATAAGGTTTAGGATTGTGGGAATGTTCTTTGAAAATAACACTAGTGTGCTGCTAATGAATATAGATTGTTATAGAGACTAGGAACACTGAATTAACCTGATAGTTTATAATATTGCTGCAGTATCTATGCTACAGACCAATTTCTAATTTTCTATAGCCTTTTGCAGTTCCAATATGTCCTATCTACTTTTCACTCCTATAAGACCTGCCTAACACCAAAGATTCATAATAAAACAAAAGAAAACAAACCCATTAATTAAGAGTCTTTGTCGAGCATTGATTTTCACAAATTCACAAGGTAGTAAGTATATATGTATGTATATATGTATTTCTAGTATGGTATCTGTCACCTGTTGTATGATGCATGCCATGCATACATAACTTAAACTCACGAACCAGCTTAAAGAGTTGCTTTATGGAAGTAAGTAGGCATATCCAATCTAATAAATCTATTATCTAGATGTAGTGGTTTGCAGTTGGTCTTTTTAGAAATCTTTCCATAAATCAAGATTTCATTCATCTTGCTTTTGCAAAGCTTCTATGTTCTCATCACTTGGGTCTAGAGTTTTCTCACCCAGTTCTTATTCATATAGATTGTACCAAGGGATCACAAAACTCACGATCAGTCCAACCTAGATAGCTAGGGCTTTGATAAAAACTAATGCAATTGGATAAGATGAGTATGATGAGCAGTACTATATAAAAGAACCAGTAGAAAATTGGAAAAATTCGAACCTAAGCTAAAATAATTAATATTGTAAATAAGTTCTGCCTCTGGGAATATACACATTTCTGTAAATTAACTCCTGCAGAGTGCAGAGCAGCAGAAGGTACCATAGACAACCCCTAAAAAAGTATTTATACAACTCTAAACCCATTTTCTGTATGCAATCCATAAAGAAATTTCAACTCAAATACTGGTATATTGATATTCCATAGATAATTTGTCTCTGGATGATGAGCCATGCATATAACTGGCGATCGAGGTAGACAGATACCAGCTACCAACAGATTTCAAGGTGAGCCACAGCCTAAAACCATTTTCAGATGGCATGCGCCATTGACTCAACAAAAAAAAAAAAAAAAAAAAAAAATGAACCGACTTTGCATATATTAAAAAAGGCCATATACAAATGGACTTAACTAAATATTGTGATTTACTAAAAAAATATCTTTTATGAAGTTTTCTTTTGAATTTTTCTAAGTGACATTTCCACAAACACCGATTGCTCACTGTCCAAAATCAAGAACTTCAACAAAGTTCATCACAACCAATTCCTCAATTCAAAATTACACACAATTATACAATCTACACAATCCAAATTCCAAAATCAATAACCAATGTGAATAAGAAATAATAATAAAAAATTCGGAAAAACTAAAATTCCTAAATTTAAAACCCTAAAAATTAAAATTACCAATTGGGGGCGGCGTGAAGGCGGCATTGCAGCGATGGCAGCGTGAAGCAATCTACGGCGTGAAGAGGGCACTGCAGTGTGTGGCGTGAATTGTGAAGAAGCGAAGAGCGAGGTCTAAGAGACTGAGAGAGAAGAGAATCGTGAGTCTTGAGAAGTTGAGAGCTGATAGAAAGAGGGAAGAAAATCAGAAATGAAGAAGAGTCGTGAGCCTTGAGAGCTGACAGAAAGAAGAAAACGACGTCGTTCCTATTTAAATGGAATGGCGTCGTTTATGTTAGTAGTTAAAATCATCACAGATGCAAAACGGCGTCGTTTTTGCATCTGTGATTTTTTTTTAAATATTTGGAAGACCGACTCCAACTCCAATTTCGGAGTTGGAGTTACTCCTATTCCGACTCTGATTTCTGAACACTCCAACTCTGTCGGAGTCGGAATCAGAGCGGGTATCTGTCGGAATCGGAACCCTCGGAATTTTGCACACCCCCTACTTATCAACCGTATAAACAATTTCTTATTGTTATAAAGTGTTCACTGTTTGACCTGATGTAGTTCCCTAAATTGTCTATATAATGTGATATGCATATTGGTTAGATTGTTTTCATATTGATTTTACCGATTTGTTTTCACCGTTTTGACCTTATGAAGTTCTCTCGTTTAATATAAGTATGCAGTATTGATTCGATTATTTTATGAACTTTCTGTTCCAATATATTTTTCATACTTAGGTATTGCTCAATCACCAGTTCTGTAGCAGATGATATACAGTTAACTGTTATTTCTCTTGTCCATGTGGGTGTTTAGCCTGTAGCTCAAAATATTAAGGTGGACCACCACCCGGGTGGAGGGCATTGGTTTGCTGCTGGTCTCTCTCCTAATGTGAGCTTTGCTGTGCCTTTGATCATGCCTTAATTTTAATCATTGTTGGTTGTTTATTTCTAATTCTTTTCTTATCAGCATTTACTACAATATTCTCTCACTGAAGGATATCTATGTCATGTAGATTCCTGGCAGGAATAGAGTCGCTCTTCATAATAGCCCACACTTTCAGATGGTGCCATATCAACATGCCAACAGTTATGGCAGTGTTGGAAGCTACGGTAGCTATAATGATGGTACAGGGCTTGGAAGCAGCTATGGAAGTTATGGAGATAGTAGCAATGTATTTGCATATTATTCGCCTGTTGGTCCATCTGGAATGAACATGCATCCACATAGCAATGTGTCAATGCTAGGAAGTAGTCCTGATACAAGAAGAAGGGTTATGCAATACCCACATGGAAATGGACTTGGTATAAGTCCCTCGGCAGGAAATTTTGCGCCACTGCCTCTTGGCACTAGCCCATCACAATTTACTCCACCAAACTCCTATAGTCAAGTTTCTGCTGCCTTTCCTGGACAATATGGTCCAACCTCTCCAGCAAGAGGTAGTCATGGATCGTCTTTAGGAAAGATGGCTGCAGTTAGCCACTTCAATAGAAGAAAAAGTTCGGGATATTCTGGAAATTCTCAATCTCAAGAGAGCTTGTCATCTTCTCATTGGCAAGGGCAATTTAGCGAGGGCTCCAGCTCTTCACATGCTGAACTTGGTGGTTTTCCATCGCATCTGCAATCAAACTTCAATGCTGCAAGCTGGAAGCAACATCAAGGAGGCACCGGAATCTCAGCTGGTTACCCTGCTTTTCAGAGCATGCCAGGAACCTCTACACCTGGCTCTCATATGCAATCGGCACAAAATGCAGGAGCAGCTAAAGACAAGCCTGAGGCTAACCTCTCACTGCCTGACCCCCGAGATTGGGATCCCAACTATAGGTAAGCAGACGAGATATTTGAGATAGCAATCTAGATTTTCATATACATGCTTTAGGTAGGATGTATTTTGATTAAAAGGGTGTATGCGCCACTAACAGAACACCTAACTCTGCCTGTAATTTTGTAATTTGATGTTTGTATACAAATTTTTTTTTTTTTTTTGATAAGTCGTTGTTTGTATACGAATTTACCATAAAAAAGCGTCTTTGTAAGTCAAACTGGTACAGGTAACTGCCCAACAGGTCAACACAAGTTTTTGTTATGGGGTGTGGTGACTTGTTTTCCTTTTAACCAAATCGTAATTATTCCTTAGTTTTTATATGAGTCTAGTTGATTGTCATTTGTTGTATCATACTCCTATGATGAATTTACTAGAAGGCTACTGATAAAAAAAAGAATGATGAATTTAATTCAAGACTAATTTTTGTATTGGTTACTTGGGGGGGTACTTTCTAATTCAAGAAGCTGGATCAATGACGTTTTTACTCCTTGGCCAAAGAAACATTGCCCTTGTTTGAATTGGAGGCAGATTCCAGATCATTAGACTGAGCGGTGGTTGAAAATGGATTAGGCAATAATGTAGCCATGCGTATGAATTTTCAATAATAACATGCATTTTGAACCTAATGGATGACATAGTATACTTATCAAGATAACAAAATGGTTAAAGAAATCAACTAGAACTAAGACGTGCAAATTATTCTGTCATTATTATCATCGCCCAGACCATTATTGGTTAATCTATAGAAAACTAGTCAATGTTATGCATGTAAAGAATGTGTAAGTTTTATTTCAAATCATCATCAAGCTAGATTTGAAGATCTTGCTTAGATTTTCTGAAGTCCTTATGTCCTATGACAAACTTGAGGTTGTCGACTATTAGTTTGACATTTGCATATTTCTGTTTTAGTGATGATCTTCTTCTGCAAGAGGACAGTTTGGATGTGAGCGAGATGACAACCGACTTCAGAAAAAACATGCGTCTTGTATCTGCAGATGGAAGATTCAATTATGTCTCAAATACAGTTTCAATTTCATCCATACAGAGGTAGGTTGTGCCCTGTTTAACTATTCACAAAGTTGCACCAGAAAATCTATTTGAGAGAAGTTGCCCGGCATTTATATTTCCTGAATGTAGCTTATATATTCACTAGAGTTATTTTTTTATTCCATTTGCTTCACAAGTCTAAAAAATCTTCAACTGGATTAGATGTTCTCAATTATGAAGTACTAAATTTACTACTAACTTGACTTTATTTCCTTCTTTTTTTTTTTTTTTGGGGGGGGGGGGGGGGGGGGGTGTTAATTGGTAAATTGAGGGATCGTCTTCCAATTTCATTCTCTTTTCAATTCTTTGTTTTGATTACGGTTTTACTTATGTGCTTCAGACAAAATGGACCTGTTCAAGCATTTTCACAAATGGAGGTGGGTAGTCCTCCTTCAGGTCATGATCCACATCCTGGAGGATATGTCCGCCCCATGTCAAAGCCTTCTCACATTGCATCTCATATCTCACCAAACTCTCCTAGCCGTTTGGGTCAGCAAACTGTTCAGCAGTTGAATAATGGACGACCCCCCAACAGTCGGACTGATGAATGGAATCATATGAATGTTCACCCCCCTTTCTCCAGCTTTACCTCTGGGGGTCCACGTTCTCCTGGAAATAGCTCATTGAACAATGGCATGTCATGGGGTATTTTCTGACTTGACTGTGCAGCCACATCAACATTTCTTAGTTTCCTTTCCGGCTCATAAATTCTAATTACAAATGTTGTGGTAAAAAATATAAAAGAAATGATAGTTGCAGTCGTGAGTGTGCAAGCGCCGCACAATCACTTTGACAAAAGTGAATAAATAGGGATCCACATGAAAAAAATTATTTTTTTAATAGTGGATCTCACTCTTTTTCAAAGCGATTGTATGGCATTTGTGTACTATACGACTATATGTAATATTATTCATATAAAAGAATATATCAGTCTGTATATTTTATGTCTCTGTGGAGGGTCAATAGAGGGGATGGGATGAACTCTAATAACATTTTGACTGATCTTGGCATTCTTTTGTAGGTCGTAGGAGTAATCATCCTATTACAAACATGCCACCAACATCCCGTGGAAGGAATGGAAGGATTGCTTAATGTTGAATCAGCTTATTCTTTTTACCGTGAGGGATCTTGTCTGTGAGTTGGAAGAAGGTTGTACTCAATAGTTCAGCTGCCCAATGGGCTCATGTTACAGAAATCCTTCAGACCATGCTCATTCATTGTGCTTGCATAATATAATTTATGATACGGTTTATCTTGTCTACTTACGTATCCATGCAATCAATATTCTTTTTGACTCACCTTCAAGGTCTTGATTGTTGCATCTGTATCTTGAGTGCCTGATCTTTAAGTTCAAATGTTGTACTGGTACTTTGATTTTTTCCCCTTTCCCAGTTTGTAGGAATCTAACCTTATTATTAAGTATTTTTCATTGCAGCTGCCGAAATGAATTCCAACAAGGTATAAGTTGTTCTAAGAGTAGCAAGTGGGTCGCGTGGCTGATGGCGTGATCGTAAACAGACATTTGAAAAAGATATATTTTCCATGTTTAATTATTTCTGGTTGTCAAGCCGAATAGGTTACTTGCAGATATCCCGAGCCATCAGCTAAATCCGGTACACCAAGCATGTAAATTAAACAAGTTTTTCAGCCCTTCAAATATGAAGATTATGCTAATGATTTTTATCGAGTGTGAATGAACAAGAATTGATAGCTAGACTGAACAAACAAAACAAAATGTAAGTTTTAGGTTTGCCTATATGATGATATATTTGAATACAGAAGGCTGCAGTCAACTGCGCATATTCTTACTTTTGACTGAAGAGGTGGGGAACAACTAACAAACAGTCAAGTGATAGAGAAATGACCTATTACTGGTGTGCATGAGTTGTGTCACCTTTATTATCAATTATACATTATTTCCGTCACCTTTCTTCTCAATTTTTGTGAAGCTTTTCCAGAGCCTGTTATCTCCCTATAACTAGAAGTTTTGGTTATGATGGGGGACTCATTGTTAAAGAGCATTCAGGTGCAGAGTTCATGACCTTTTTTTCTTTTCTCGCAATGGCAATGCCAACTGCACTTTGCATTGCCCATTATAACACCATGAATGATGTTCTATATTCTCTGAAACGTGAAGACGTCCGTCCCTTGCAATTAATATCTGCATCTCATGCTAGCTTCTTGTTTACTTTTAATCTTGAAGATGTCAGCAAACTCAGGTTATCGAATCTGATGATTAATGGACATATGGAATCAAAGAAAAATACTGTATATGAGCTTTCACTACACATAAGTTCACACATCACACACTATCTTTTTTTATTTTTTAAATTTTTTGGGGTTTATTTTTCTTAGACTAATTGAATTCTTTTACTTATTATCCATATACCAAAAATTTGGTATAAAAATAAAAAATAAAAAAAATGTGATATATTGACTTATGTTTAGAGTTTTTCAACTATATATTACACTCATTTCATTCATCTTTTACTGTATTGATGTCTATTTAAAAAATAAAAATTAATAAGAAAAAAAAATTTAATCAAGGAAAATGATAAATGCACAAATCATTTTTTCAGACACGTCGGTTGAAATGCATCGTTAAACGGTGACGTATCAAGATGGTGGACATAGTCACGTAGGTCCCACACTTCCTAGATTATTTCTCCGAAATTGAGTGAATGTTCAATGCAAGCAGTTTTGCTTTGGTTTTTGTGTTTCAGTTAGGTGGCGAGTGGCTCACCAAATCCCAAACACATTTTTGCATAGAAAATAGGCAAATATTAGAGAGACTTGCAAAACAAGAAAAAAAGAAAGTGACCCATCCAAAAAATCAACCCAAATTGAGATTGGATTGGGAGAGAGAGACAGAGGAAAGAGCATAGAATGGCACATTCTGCACCACTCGAACCTGGACCCAATATCTCTTCCAGCCAATGGCATCTCTCCCTTCCATATCTTCAACTTTCTTCTACTACCCATTTCCATTTTTCCATAACAAATACAAAAATAAAATACAAATATTGTTAAAGATAATATATATGACCGGAAAACAAGATGACAGAAACAAGAAAAGTTTTCAGTTTCATTCATGCAAATAAAATAAAATAAAAGCAGAGTCGGTTGAAGCTTAACTGGCTGTCCTACTATTTCTCCTTACTTCGGATTCATCGTCTCTTCCTTCTTCTCCTTCTTCTCGACTGGCTGAAAAAGTTTCCATCTTGGGCTCTGCCTTTCTCTATCGTGGATTCCGGTATGCCATTCTTGAACACCCACAGAGCCTTTTTTTTTTCCTTCCTTTAATGGATATATTTCTAAAATAGTAACTAGATTTAATTCAGTTGGAACCACTTTGCTGCTCTGCCTTCAAAATTACAATCCTAAATGTTGAGACTGTTGCAAGCTTAAATCATCGTCTTCCGTTTTCCTTGGTTAATGACTAGTTGGATGATTGGATCTTCTTCCTTGGGTTCACGATCCAGTTGGGACGTAAAGAGAAGGGATCCCAGACAGAGAAACCATATGATTAGAATATGGCATTCCCATGTGTTCATTTCAGATAGAACGACCCTTCGTTCTTAATACCAAAACTGTTCATTCATGGAATCTAAGCTGTAAATATTGGTTTCTGTACAGAATTTAGTTTAGTATTCGCATATGTTTGGAACTTTGGATACCTGTTATTCTGCAATTCATGAGACGCATTACATTTATGAGTTGTATCATATCTATGTATGAAATGCTGAATTGGTGTTCCTCTTATGGGAAGAGGGAGAAAGTTCCTTGACAGATATAGACGGATATACATTATATGTAATTTTTCTTTTTCTTTCACAAAGAAAGAGGAAATCCTCGATCATCAGTACTTATTAGAAGCTAAATATGCTGTGAAAAAGATGTTTAGTTTATTCAATATGATATTCGCCTGGTTGTACTTATCAAAAGAAAAGGATATTTGCCTAGTTATCAAACTCATAGTTCACCTCATAGAGGTCTGCATAAGTTGGATACACTCCTTATACCCTATGCGTTAAACCAATTTTGTAAACCAGTTCTTTGAGAAAAGAGTTAAAACGGTTACCATTAAGGAAACTTATGATACTCAACGTGACAGCCCACAATACCAGCAGAGTGCAACGTGATTCTAGGTCCTTACCTCACGCAGCGATAGCAGCTGCATCCTTGTTTGTAATCCCTGTAATTATGGTCCATTATGATCCCTGTAAATCTGGTCTGATTGATATGTTCTGGGCATGATTCTAGGAGAATCAGTTGTACTTAGTTTAGTCTATAAATCTGTAAATTCTGATCATATACACACGACAGTTTTACCCAAGAATATTTCCTTCTTTATAGGTACATATTGGAGAGCAATCTTAACAATTCACCGGGGCTGTTGAAGGAAGCACAGTAGAAGAAATAATTGCGTGTATTTGGTTTGACAAAATTGTTAAAGACGTGTTATGTTATTTGTACATACGTCAGAAGAAGCCATATGATGGCCGCGGCTGCAGTAATTGGGCTTAGTTCAGGGAAGAGGCTCTTGAGTTCCTCCTACTATTACTCAGATCTCGTGGAAAAGATCCCGTATGCCAATGATCATGCAGGAGCGCACTATCAAATAACTTCATCCAAGAAAGTGATAAGTGCAAAAAAATCAGCTAATTTTACTCCTGGTTTTCCGTCAGCTATTCAACAAACACAGTCTATCAAGGCTGTCAAAGAACATGTGGATATTGTTTCTTCTTCTCCTTCAACTGCAGAGCCATGGTTGCAGAGATCCATTGAACTTGAAGAGGAAAGTTCTGATCTTCATTATTCAATGGAGGCACTTCTTTTGCTGCAAAAGTCTATGCTGGAAAAGCAATGGAATCTTTCTTTCGAGCCGAAGGTACTAACTGATTCACCAACAGGAAAAAATCATAGGAAGATACCCGTCACTTGTTCTGGAGTATCTGCTCGGCAAAGGAGAGTGAATACTAGGAATAAAATTCTGAACAAAAATGGTTGTCTGATGCAACCTTCTAGCGGTAAGCAGTTGAGATCCATGATCAGTCCAGAGCTGCTTCAGAGCCATTCAAAGGGTTATGTCAAGGGTGTAGTAAGTGAAGAATTGCTTACTCATGCAGATGTAGTATGCCTGTCAAAGAAAATTAGTGTTGGTCTTTCCTTAGAGGAGCACAAATTGAGGTGATTACATATCTCTCTATCTGAAGAATAATTCTAATTTGGTGAACTTTCTTAATGTATTTAAGACATTAGCCTTTTTCAAGAAAGACGATCAGTTTTCTCCTTTACTTATTGATCCACGCGTTGAGAAGTTTAACCCATAGTAAGTGATGAAGATTTGACCTTAGGATACATTTAGTTTTCCCAATAGTAGAATAACTGATGATGGTATGATATTTGAATAATTCCAATGTGTTCATATCATTTGCATAACAATATCAAGTGTGCTTGCATTCTTCCCTTTTTATTTCTATCTTTTGCATAACAAAACATTGTTTGTTCCTATTCTATTCCTTCAACATTATGTGAATAGAATTCATTACACCTGTTAACTAGTTCCATGGGAAGCCCTTAAAATCGTCAAATTATGGCATTCATAATCACAAATAGAAGATTGAAAGAGAATGAGACAAGTGTGTGAGTGAGATAGAGAGAGAGAGAGAGAGAGTCATTAGTTTATACTTTTACATCATTTCTGGCCGGAGGAAATCTCTTATGTCTTTCTTCTAATTTTTATAAATGGAACATCCAGATTGAAGGAGAGGTTAGGATGTGAGCCATCTGATGACCAACTTGCAACTTCTTTGAGGATTCCTCTCACGCAATTACGGTCAAAATTCATGGAGTGTTCTTTAGCAAGGGAGAAGTTGGCAATGAGCAACGTTCGTCTGGTCATGTCTATTGCTCAAAGATATGAAAACATGGGCGTAGAAATGTCTGACCTTGTTCAGGTGATTTTCTGGTTCTCGTATGACTTCAAATCAGGCATATCAATTTTTGATGTATCATAAACTAAACTACAGCATGTAATGTGGATTTTTATTATAGATAAATATTGTTATTTTTTATGTAGGGTGGTCTGATTGGACTGCTGCGTGGAATTGAGAAATTTGATTCTTCAAAAGGGTGCAGAATTTCAACCTATGTTTATTGGTGGATACGTCAGGTAGGGCTAATATTTCCCTGCTTAGATTGTAATTAACGCAACCTACGGAGAAACTCAAAAATTGTCATGTGTTAGAGACTAGAACTCAATGCAATCAACTGTGTTGAATTGCTTACCCTTAGGAGTTAACCAAGTATAGTTTCTAGTTCCATTTTATCATGGATGAAACAATAACAGCTCAAGATAGCCATGCCTAGACCATCCGCACTAAAACAATCAAGATGCATAGATATTCCAAAAACAGATACCATATGAGAATATTATCTACCTCAAGATTTGGATACACGTCCATTTTTAAAGTTCATACTGACAAAAGCTCTTAATTATTGAGTCGACGTTCTAGTTGTTTACTCCTGATCATCTTATTTGACACTGATGTGTAAGAGCAGTACAGTGCAAAATGCTGATCACATCAAATTTTGGAGGAAGAAAATAATCAAATTGCTTCTTTTCTGTTTTTTTCCTTGGGAATTTATATTTTATATATCGAGTCAGGAATATCTGTTATATGACATTTTTGTTGTAGTATAAGTCGATTACTGGTATAAATTATGTCTTCCTGCTCATGGCTTCAAAACCAATTCCTTCATCAGTTATGGAAAAGCTAAAACCGGCTTTCTTACCAGGGGGTTTCACGAACATTGGTTGAGAATTCCAGGACCTTGAGATTACCTACCCATTTGCATGAAAGGTTAGGTTTAATCCGGAATGCAAAAGTTAGACTGGAAGAGAAAGGAATAACTCCATCAATTGATGTAAGTTTTCTACCATTATAAGAATTACATTTACTACATTTTAACCTTTGCATACTAAAATATCAATCAACATGCCTGATACCACCTATCATAAATGAGGCACAATATAAGCTGCTTTACATGTTTGTTATTTTCATCTTGCCTACCAATTATCTTGTTGTTTCCACCTTTTTCACAGAGGATTGCAGAATGCCTGAACATGTCAAAAAAGAAAGTCAGGAATGCTACACAGGTACTAAATGTTTGAAATTGTACATTGTCTAATACATCATGCTTGGTTAAATTGTACAAGCATGCTCATTGTATGGTGTCATTTCATGCAGGCAATGAGTAAGGTCATCTCTCTTGATAGGGAAGCATTTCCCTCTCTGAATGGTCTTCCAGGAGAAACGCATCATAGTGTAAGTATTGTTGATGAAACCTTACTTCTGCAAACCCAATTGTGGAAACTTTTCCAATGTTGCAAAACTGCTTCCCTATGCTCTTCGTTGACCTCCTTTTCTTTTTTTTTTTTTTTTTTTGTCCTCTTTACCATTTCAGTACATTGCAGATAATCGCCCTGAGAATAACCCATGGCATGGAGTAGACGAGTGGGCACTCAAGGTAAATAAACTAAAAGTTGAAAATATACAAGTGAGAATGTATGTAAGTAAGCGGTAATTCAAACACCTTTTAATGATTCTCTTGAAGGTGTTCCAAATCAAACTGGATTTGTAGATATTAATTATTGTAATCTCCAAAGTATTTACAAATCCATTTTAATTTTATTCTCAGGGCCTCATCTTAAACCCTATGGCACAATCTTGGAGCTTGAGTCACCCAAACATCTAGGTGTTAACACCATTAGTCACAATCCTCATCCCTTTACCGAGTCTTTTTCTTTATTGTTCCTAGGCAATGTTTGAGTCATGTATAGCCCCAGTGCATGGGGGTTTCTACGCCCAGACCCTTACACCAACCGCACCATAAGTACCATTAGGCCAATGGCCTATTGGCCCTTTACCGAGGATCTTATTTTAAAGTATACTAATACCTCATATCATTTCTCCACAGAAAATGTTTTAACTCCAAAGCTGAAACTTTGTATCAAGTTTCTGGGCGCATTCAAAGTTTTCTTAAATAACCTTAGTAATATTTGGGAGTACTATCTGTTTTCAGACTACTTAAGTAAAACTTGTGATACTTATGTCATGATATTTATGTTAACATCTACTTTTAGCAATGAAGATTTAGTCAAATAGAATAGGGGAATGATGATTAAGGATCTCCTTTGCCAAATAATTGTGCTACAACTTTTATCATGCAATCCAAGATGAATTATATGCAAAGTGCATGACCTCTTTCTGTGTATGGTGTTTGCGTGCTTGTTTGCTTAAACAGAGACTTTATTCATATTCCATGCTACTGAAGAAAAAAGTAAATAATATTACTTGAAATGTATTTGCAGGATGAAGTAAACAAGCTCATTAATATGACACTTGGGGAACGGGAGAGAGAGATTATACGTCTTTACCATGGTCTGGATAATGAATGTCTTACATGGGAGGATATTAGTAAACGGTAAGTGCAAAAACTAGACAGTATTACATAGTAAACACTAAACAAGCACAGCTAAAATCTGCATCATTATCTTCTTTAGTCACCAAAAATCCTTTCCTATTGACCACTCTTCAGATACATGTGGATGTTTTTTCAAAAATAAACTGCACATGTTTACCAATGGTATATATCCCGTGGCCTTAAAATCGGATCAAACAGATGACCTGTAGCTCTCTGATTGAAAGATTACGGTTTCAATTTCTGGACACGAGTGTCTTTCAAATGAAAACATGTTTTAGATCACTATCATCCATTGTGGTTTGAAGATTTGTATGCTTCTGGGATCCTTTTCTTGCATGCAGAATTGCATTATTAATATTCTCCAGTTGGTTTTGATGAATATATATTGTGCTTACTCTTCAGCATAGGTTTGTCCAGAGAAAGGGTGAGGCAAGTCGGACTTGTTGCATTTGAAAGACTAAAACATGCCGCGAGGAAGAGCAAGTTGGAGGCTATGCTGTTGAAACATTAGTTTGCTGTGTTTCATCAAAGACGCCATGATAAGATGCATGGCTGTATATAGAGAGAAAACAATTTGTTTTTCCCATCAGGTAAAAAAAAAAAAAAAAAAATTATAGAAGATTATGCCAAGTTGCCAACTTTCTGTAACAACAAAACACTAATTAAGAGCTTGTAATTGGGAGCGGAAATTCTTTATGTATCAAATTTTAAGAGACAAAATCTCTTATGTGAAGCACATCTCATTATCTTTGGTGACGATAATAAACCAAGAATTTCATTGAGGACCTTGAACTACAAGTCTAATTACTTTTCTTTAATTACTTTTATTTTCTTTTTCTTTGTGCAATCAATCTCTTTTATTGAAGCACTCCTTTACCAACATTGGAAATGTTCAAATGTAATGCTCACAAAGTAGAGAGATCTATTGAATGACCAGTGGGCATTTAGCATTGTGGGTAGAGTTCTTCTTACCTTTTTGATGCAGTAAAAATACTCTATAAACTTAAACTGAGTCCAGTCATGGTTGGAGCCGAGGAATGGAGCAGATTTGCTCAATGAGTGCTTGTCATGCCTCAGATTTGCACAAACGCATCGCAAACTAGGAAAGTGAAACTACCATGGATAGAACATAGTTTGGATCAATAGAAACAATGTTCATTTTGCAGATGATCACTCACTCACTCAATTATTTTCTAAACTAAGGCTAAGACAACTATTTAAGATACTTTGCAACACATTCTTATTGCAACTCGATCAAGTTCCTCAACAAGTTGACACTGGATAACAGGATTCAAACCACTAAGAACTGAAGCATCTAGCCCACTCCTATGCTATACAGATTGTCTTGGAAGGAAGAGAATGTCGAGACACAAGGTAAATTCATATAAACATGTTAATGCACCTTCAACTAAAAAGAAAAGACTCAGGATGCAAGTGGTCCTCCATGGACTACACTCTTTTGTACATCCCACAAAGGTATTAAGCCATCGTCTTATCATAGTCATTAGACTCGAGCGATGGCCACAACCAACAGTGTGTGAGAAGTTATAGAATAGCATAATACGACTAGATTCCAAAGTCTCCTATTCATCTATC
Organism: Carya illinoinensis; assembly: GCF_018687715.1. Lineage (NCBI taxonomy): Eukaryota > Viridiplantae > Streptophyta > Magnoliopsida > Fagales > Juglandaceae > Carya > Carya illinoinensis. The sequence continues at coordinate 39,879,465 of NC_056756.1, forward strand.
TAGACGGCACTGCTCTCTGTACGATAAACAGTCATATGACCAGAGTGTTGGCTTAGCCGAAGCAAAGTCGTAGGATGAGGAAACTAGATACGGTCCTACCATTAAGTGACAGTGATTTGGGCAGAAAATGGCCATTTCCAAGAACGGAATCCACGCAATTATACTTGACAGCCACAAAATTGCTAAAAGCATTTTCAACTGCAAAACCAATTAAAATGACAGCATAGTAGATAAAAGGCCACAAAGCACCCGTGGATGTAGCGCCAATGGGTTTTTTTTTTTTTTATAGGTAAATGGTAATATTAATAAGAATAGGCAAAGCCCAAGTATATAAGATGTATTACAAGAGATAAGACCTATCTAGTTCACTAAAGAAGAAAGAAGAAACTCGCGTACATTTTGGCCATTAAAATCTAAAGCAATGGCCCAAATAAATAAAGTGGTGAAAAAAAGAGAGCGAAGCTCCTCTATTGCCCACTCCTTATCCTCAAAGGTCCTTTCATTGCGCTCTCGCCAGATGCACCACATGATGCATATAGGGACCATCTTCCACATAGCTTTAATCTGTGGTAGTCCTCCCGGTATCCTCCAACAAGCCAAAACATCAATTACCCTAGCAGACATCACCCAGTTTAACCCAATTCTGCTAAACACTTCACACCACAGAGCTCTAGTTGTCTCACAATGTAACAAGAGATGATCAACTGATTCACCGGCTTTCTTACACATACAGCACCAGTCCGCAATAATTATCCGACGCTTTCGCAAGTTATTGGTAGTCAAAATCTTACCCAAGGCTGCCGTCTAGGTGAAGAAAAGTGCTTTGGGAGATGCCTTATTCCTCCATAATTTTTTCCAAGGGAAGTGTGAGTTTGGTGTTGTTGAAAGAATCTTGTAGAAGGATCTTACCGAGAGAATTCCTTTACTCGCAGGTGTCCACCACAACTTATCTTCCTGCCGGCCATTTAGCTTCAAAGAGTGAAGTAGGCTAAAAAAAGCCTCAAAATTATCAACTTCCCAATCTTGGGCTGCTCTACTAAAGATAATGTTCCAAAGGATTTGATCCCCTAAACGAATAAAAAGGTCTGCCACCGAAGCATCTGGCTCACAAGCCATTCGGAACACAGCTGGAAAAGTCTCCTTCAACGCCTCATCCCCACACCAGATGTCCCTCCAGAAATTTATACAAGTCCCATCCCCCACTAGGAATCTAGTGTGATTAGCAAATACACCCCACCCTTGTCTAATATGTTTCCAAATTCCCACCCCATGAGGCTCAGTCCCCTCTCTAGTACACCAACCCCCCCATGATCTGCCATACCTGCAGTCAATTACTAGTTTCCATAGTGCTTCTGGTTCCATATTGTATCTTCAAAGCCATTTCCCAAGAAGTGTCCGGTTAAACGTTCTTAAATTCTTTATCCCCATCCCCCCTGATTGTAGTGGTCTGCACACCTTATCCCACCTGACTAGGTGGAATTTGAATTCCTCCCCCATCCCACTCCATAGGAAATCTCTGTAAAGTTTTTCAATGCGTGCCGCCACACATGCTGGAATAGGGAATAGAGACAAAAAGTAGGTTTGTAAGTTAGAAAGAGTACTTTTGATAAGAGTCACACGCCCTCCTTCCGACAAATAAAGCCTCTTCCACCCTGCCAGCTTTCTTTCTACTTTCTCAATGACTGGATCCCAGATAGATAAGGATCGTGAAGTAGCTCCCAACGGTAATCCCAGATAAGTTATAGGGAGGGAAGTAACCTTACAACCAAGTGTGCTAGCCAACTGCTAAGTATCTCTGACCCTCCCGACGAGCACTAATTCTGATTTATCAAAATTCACTCTCAGGCCTAATGCAGCTTCGAAGTATAGAAAAAGGGCCTTCAACGCCCTAAGTTGTTCATTATCTACCTCACAGAAAATTAATGTGTTATATGCAAAAAGCAAGTGAGAAATAGAGATAATGCCACGATTCACATCACCCACTGAGAAACCAGTCATAAAGCCATTAGTAACCAGTGTTGTTAACATCCTACTTAGGGCATCCATGATGATAACAAAAAGAAGTGCGAACAAAGGATCTCCTTGTCATAAACCTCGGGAACTGTCGAAGAAACCCTCCGAGCTGCCATTGATCAAAATTGAGAATCTTGCTGTTGAAATACACCATCCATCTGATCCACATACACCATTTCTCCCCAAAACCACACCTCCGCAACAGATAAAGGAGGAAGTCCCAATTAACATGATCATAAGCCTTTTCCATATCTAGCTTGCAAATAATCCCAGCCACACCAGATTTCAATTTACTATCCAGGCATTCATTAGCAATTAGCACATAATCCAGAAATTTGTCGGCCCCTTACAAAGGCATTTTGGGGCTTTGAGATTATCTTGCTTAGGACTTCCCCTAGTCTATTAGCTAGTACCTTAGACAAGATTTTGTAGATCCCATTAATGAGACTAATGGGTCTAAAGTCCTTCACATCCGAAGCCCCAGTTTTCTTCGAAATAAGAGCAATGAAAGTAGAATTCAGACTTTTTTTAAATTTCCCAGTGGAGAAAAATTCTTTGAAAACATTCATGATGTCCTCTTTCACAATCTCCCAACAAGTTTGAAAGAAACCCATAGAAAAACCATCTGGTCCAGGTGCTTTATCTTTCCCCATTCTCCTAACAACTTCATACACCTAATATTCTTCAAAAGCTCTTTCTAACCAAAATGCCGACTGAAGTTCAATAGAATCAAAACCAAGTCCATCCACAGATAGTCACCAACCCTCTTGTTTTGAAAATAACTGTTCAAAAAAACTCACCACATGTTCCCGGATCATATGCGCGTCTGTGCAATCTCTACCATTGATTTTTAGCATTTCAATAGTATTGTTTCTCATATGAGAGTTAGCCACACTATGGAAATATTTCGTACTTCGGTCCCCTTCTTTTAGCCAAATGGCTCTTGACTTCTGACGCCAGGAGATCTCCTCTAGAGATAATATCCTTTCCAATTCTGATCCTAACTCTGCCTTACGCGATAATTCCTCAAGGGTGAGAGTTCTACCTTCGGAGATCCTATCAAAGTTTTGAATCTCCTCCAACATGGATTTCTTTTGTACCCTTACATTTCCAAAGATTTGAGAATTCCAAAGTTTTAAGTCATTCTTTAAGACTTTTAATTTAGCTACAAAAACATAGGATGGAGTACCCTGAAACTGATAAGCTTTCCACCAACTCCCTAACCTCTCCATGAAGCCCTCACTTTTGTCCGCTGCGAATATTGCATAATGTTAGATGCATATTAGGAACATTGCATCTTATATGTCATGAACGGGGGCAGGTAACCTTGTGTTGTATGTCTCGACGGTTCAAATGTCCGTCCGATCCCAAACGGAATTTGGGGGCGTCACACTAGTCACCAATTTTAATTTAGTTTCTTGTAAGCAAACTATATCCGCCCTCCAATCTCGAAGTAGATTTTTTATTCGGAGACGCTTATTGAACTCATTCAGCCCCCTGACAATCCAAGACACAATTTTTGGCTTCATAAGGAAACAACAGTACCCTTTCCTTTGCTCCTATCACAACTTGAACTCCCCTCATTCAGAGACCAATTAAGTTTCTCGAGTTCCCTCTATTTTTTAGATCCCAATTTCTTAGATTGTGCATGACCCGCCTCTATGGCCGTAAGAAGTGCCATAAATTGGTCTTCATAACCTACACATTTCATTCCTACAATATGCTGGATATCCTTTACCTTTTTGAAAACCCAGTCTGACATCTCAAACTCACTGGGTAGTAAACAGTTCAGCGGGTAAGGATTCCTGTCACCACCATCCGAGTCATCTCCAAACAGCTTAATACCTCCCCACTCGATCACCTGACCCACTTGATTCTCAATCTCAACAGTAACCAGTTGTGTATCAGGAATGAGACTGATATCTGAGAGCTGTTGTGAAAATTCCTCGAAGTGTACAGCCTTCTCCCTAAACTCCATAACTGACTCAACTCCATCTTCCGAACAAAGCTCCAAGTGGTCCTCCGAAACTATTGGGACAGATACATGAGGGACACCTTCCACGTGCTTATCGGAAGCTACATGGATATCTTCCGAAGACAGAACAACTACAGCATGCGTCGAGTTAGGGCCCAGATGAGCATGCGATGGGTCAGGACCCAAAACCGAGTTGTTCTGTGGGTGAGAGATAGAGGGAATATCAAATGCTGCACTAGGAGCCTCCATCGATCTGGTCTGTGCGTGAATCTCTGGAAGGAAAGGAGAAAAATGCAGGATTTCACCTTGTTCAGCAACGCGCGACGGCAAGATCTACTCCACCAAGTTCGCCTGCTTCGCTTGAGGGGAAAACTCCGATCGACCCGATTTCTCCAACCCCATTTCCGACGTATCTGGGTTGAGAACCGGGTCTTTACCCGTTAAGATGGAAACACCTTGTTCAGCAACGCGCGATGGCAAGATTTGCTCCACCAAGTTCGCCGGTGTCGTCTGCTTCGCCTGAGGGGAAAACTCCGATCGACCTGATTTATCTGACCCTATTTCCGACGTATCTGGGTTGAGAACTGGGTCTTTACCCGTTAAGATAGAACCCGGAGCCCCGACAACAACACCCTCTTCGTTGGACAGCCCCTGGGATGGGGGTGGGCTCAACAGTTGGGCCCTAACTGGGCTCGAAGGTAACTGGACCGAGAGGCCCTGAGAGGGCTGTAACGGGCCCTTTAATTGATTAGAAGGTCCATGAGCCTTCAGAACCGACGGGCCTTCTGATTGGCCCAAGCCCATATCATAACTACTGCTCTCCTCAACGCATCGTTTCAGTAGATGCATATTAGACTGTAGAACACTCACCTGCTTTTCCATTTTAGCAATAGCATGCAACAGGTTTCCCATTAATGGCCCCGACATTCCCCTGCCAACCGTAACACCCATCTGATCTTTGCCCACATTCGAAAGATCTTTTGCAATTTCTGTGATTTTTGGCGCTTGAGACAACGCCTCTTTGTATGAAAAATTGTGGTATTCTTGTGACGGAGGTAAGGCCTTCCCTGAGCTGCTTCCTCTGTTTTTTCCCCCCAGAACATGATGCTCTGTCGATAATTCCTGCAGCATTTCTCCAAAATTCCTCCAGCCTACACCCTTGTTTCCTTCAGGAATTATGATCATTCCGCGGCATTTAACCTGACCAAATTCTAAAATGGAGAAGAATCTCCCATAAGAATTTCTCTGTCTCATCAGCACCAGGACATGAGGTCCTCTTCTCCGAGTTTTAAAGAAGTTAGCAGTTCCTCCATCAGCTATGCCTTCTTTTACCATGGCAGCCAACCACCCCATAGAAGCTTGGTTTATTAAGATGTGGTTCACAGCGCGACAGCTACTCTCAGTGCACCTCCACAACCACTCATTCATCTTCTTAAACTCAAAGCATTTCTGATCTATAGTGACATTCCTAATCGAATCCATGCCACTCTAAAACAAATAAAAATCTAACACAAAAAGTACGTAAACCAAAGGATCACCTCTGGCGAGAAGCGCCAAAGATGAGGGAAAGGGAGAGAACGGGTGTACGGAGAGAAAACATTTATATATATATATATAATCTGTTAGTGCTATTACAATTTTTGCATTCTCCTTTAGTCTCAGAGGAGAGGATTGTTTTGAAAAACTAGTGCCAATGGTAACAGGGATAATGTCATACCAAAACCTTCTTGGCATTTCAAGATGGGCTGTATGATCAAGTAACTGAAAAACTAGAGGTTTGATAGGGATCAACCACTATTCATGTTGCACACCACACACTTATAGGTTTTTATAGGGTGTAGAGATGCTTTTTATAAGATATATAGATGTTTTTTATAGGGTGTGTGGTGTGCAGTGGTTAATAGTGACTGCTCCCAATATTTTCTCGAAAAACTATGTTTATGTTTTCCAAAGAGGAAGTCTAACCAACTAGAGTAGAACTCCCATATCAAATTAACATATAACACCAAATCCCTTCCGAGTTTTATTCAACTACAGGGCTATGCACAGGAAAAACAGCAATCATCTATGATTCGTGGCTCCGGAGTCTATGAGGTACAACACATGGAGAGCCTCATTTTTCATTTTCTATAGCCTATGTATCTTCAATGCAGTTAACCCCTAGGGGTTGGCTCAGGTAGTAAAGGCCTTGGGGTTGGGGGCATGCTACCCCCAGGTTTACGATTCAAATTTCCTTGGGTGTAAACAATCTCTAGGGACTATCGGACTAGGGGATTTTTCCCTTGAATCACCCAAGGTGCACTTGCGGAAAACTCATTGCTGAGGGCCTGTATGCCCTTGGGATTAGTTGGGATGCTGATCCTGGACACCCGGTGCCAATAAAATAAAAATGTATCTTCAATGCAGTTGTTTTATCTTTCCTATTAGCATTACTACCACCTATAATGTAAATGCACCTACTGTACTTTTCCAAGAATGATATGATGTATATCACAACTACGAAGATGGCAATTTATTCATTGATCTTCAAAGCAATGTCAATTTCAATGATAACGCAGACAAAAAATAATTACATGCTTGTGTTTGTTGTGGCTTTATCACCTCTAGACATAAGTGCTGACCAACTAGCATCCAGGTAGATAAACAAGAATTCCAGAATATTGGGAATATATTTTGAAAGTAAAGTACTGCATGTAATGCACATCTCACAAACAGGACGATGCCACGACCGTGAAAAGAAGTTCGTGCCTTCGTTGGGAGAGGCATCAAGGGGGCACAAACTACATTCACAAAGTCTAGGTTCCTCTAGTAGAAGGAGCCTTACAAAATGATATCTGCTTAACCCAGTAAATGACTACAAGCAAAAGCTTTTTATCACGAAAATTTAGCTAAAACAAGCACGTTTCAAGTCCCAGCCTGCTATAAAAAGAAAAGGTCACTAGATTAGCAGCTGAGATAATGCTCTTATATATGTCCTGTATTCTTGGGCTCTTGCCTATTCTTTCATGATTAATAATATTTGTTTACCGATAAAAAATAAAGAAAAGGCACATATTTTAAGTGAGCTTAGTGCAGTGGGTAAATTTAGAGCGAAAAATTGATTAATTATAACCAAGTATATAACTCAAAATGACACTTTTTTGGACATATATGCATTAACTCTTAAAATATCATTAAAAATACTTTTTAATTCACAAAACAATATTGCAATATTGTATTGACAGAAAATGCCCAAGTTCAATAATCTGCTAATGATGGCACCAATCCACGCCACAAATACAGTCATACAGGTTCCTAGGAAGGTCAAATGCAAATGCACGACAATGTGATTTTGCTCTAGTTGACAACAGATTGTTCTTATTAAGAGGCTCAACTAACATACTTCATAATAAGTTTCAATTACCAACACAAGGTTCAAAGTTTGATATTGAATAAGAAATATAGCGGATAAAGTAAATCATTTGCTAGAAGATATGCAGACGTCTTGGGAAACATCAAACTTGGCCTTATTTATGATACATATCAACAAAGAATGCCATCGATATCTGGAGGAGATAAACTTTACAACTTTGTTGAAAGCAACATCACCTTCAACTTTAAAGACTTCTTGCTCTTAAAAGTTGATATTTTTGGTGAATATTTGGATTCTAAAGCTTCTAGAGAACGATAAAAACGCACTACAAAGGCTCTGTAGTAACCTTTCCTATGGGTCAGGGAAGTCCTTTTTGCTGTGCTATATGGAGGTGTAGATGAAACTCCCATGGTGAGGTGGTGAGGTGTTTCCGGTATTCATTTAATATATACTGCGTAGTATGCTTCCCAATAAATTAGTAATTAATACCAGTATTACATAACCATCTCTATTGAAATAGTATTCAAATTGTACAGATGACGATCCAGTCACAACTATGGATGCATTTCAATGAATGTATCTACTATCTATTAAACAAGGTACCTTAAGACCTAATATCGTTAACACGAAGAAGATCCGTATTTACAAGACCAGAAAAAGGGACAAAAGCAAAATGAAAACCTATGTTAAAGTCACTTTTCCAAAAAAAAAAAAAAAAAAAAAAAAAAAAAGAGAAAAACTATGCTGGTGTCAAGGAAAATTAGACTTGCAATTTCAATTCGTACAACAAAAATCCTAGCCACCACAAGCTGGAAGAATCAGGACAAGCTAACCTTTTAAGTCCTGAATCTATGCATAATGAATAAGGCCTACAAATCAGAAACACTGCTCCACCTCAGCACAGAGTTTCTTCACAACCTAACAACTTTTTGAAGGGCACTCTACAACTCAGCGTCTCTTTGTAAGAAAACTATTGTGCTTGTCCAGCAAATCTTGAAGGGATACAAGGGACCACGCTTCATCGGTTTGGGCATACACCTTTTGATTCAAAGAGTCAATTATAATGCTTACATTACCGAAACCGTATATCTGGTGACCATTGTGCATCCTGGCAGGTTTAGGCTTAAACAGTAATCCATGCTGTTGGGCATGGGCCTCAATAACTTCTTTCAAGCTCATGTCAACGGCACCACCCATACCATCCATATTTGCAACACCACTGAGGCTTGCAGCTGCTTGCTGTGCCGCTGCTTTCTGCTGAGCCTCAAATTGCCTTTGCTCAAGTACCCTAAAGTAGCTGATATTCTCTTTCAGACCAGGTTGGACCACCTCCAAACCTTCTACAGCCTGGTTCATCATCTCAAGACCAAGGTTAAGCTGATACCGGATGCTTTCATTGGCCAGCAGCTCCTTTGGAAGAAGTTCCTTCCAGCCCAGGTACCATTTTGTAATCTCCTCAAAGTTTGGGTTCGACTGTAACCAGTGATATAAGACCAGTAGCCACTTGGGAAAAAATAACTTCTCCAACATATCAACCATAAGATGAATTGGTACATCAGAAGCCCAGTTCATAACCCAATAAAATTCATCAAGCTTCTGAATTGACGGGTTTACTTGGAATTCCTGAAGAACAAGCTGCAACTTTGGAACTATAAATCTACGCATAAGCTGCTCCCAACTCACTGAATCAAACACAGTCCTCCAAGGTGACAATATAGTATACGCAGACACATCACTCGGGTGCCAAGCACCAAGAATTTGACTCAACTTGACACGTATCGTCTGATACATACCCTCCAATTTGTGTCCCAAATACGGTAACCATGGATGCATCCAAATGTGGATCGGAACAGTTTCCCGCAGTGGTTCCCAAGAGCCCACAGCACTACTCAATTTCGGCATCACAATGTTATCCAAGATATATTGGAGAACTGAAGGAGGTAACAACTTGTCCCAGGAATCCAAAAACCGTAGCATCGGTTCTGGGTCTCTGGCCTGCCAAGTATTGACGCCAGAAATTCTCACAGCCGGTAACACAACTTCAGATACCAATTGGGCATAAGGCGAAGAACCAGTATCCCAGATATCGTGAGAATTTTCACCCTGAAGCAAAGTCTTCCACAAAGACACAACCTCCAACCCGTGAAAGGGATTCTGAAGAGGGTCCCATCCCTGAAACACTCTAATAAACAAAGGCAAAGCATATGAGCATGCAATGCAGGACAAGTTACATATCTTATAATCATCAGGAAATTTTCTCTGTAAATCCCCGAAACACTTCGCAAGCGAGTCCAACGTCAACTTTCCCATCGAATTCTCATCTCCTAAACGGTCCAACACGCCCAATATCTCTTCCATACTACCCAACTGCTGCTTCTGCCTCTCGGCCTCAACAACCAACTTCTCCTTCTGATTGCTCAGCATCTCCACCGCCTCCTTCTCGTGCCTCAAGTCCCTGTCAATCTTCTCAATTTCGAGCTCCGCTAAGTCCACAACTAACCTCAAATTGTGCTGAAGCTCCGGCATCGGCACGTCTTCCTCCCTCGCCTTCTCCTCTGCATTCAAATTCTCCAAATTAGTAAGCACCCGGACCTGCGGACCCCTCATATCATAAACCTTCTGAACCACTTCACCGAACCCCTGCTCCGCCTTCCTTTCCAACAACTCTTTGGCAGTCACATACTCCTCCTTCTTCTTCCTGGCCTGCTTCGACCACCGCCTCTCCTTCACTCTCCCCACATTCTCAGCAACACCCCCCGAACCCTTCTTCTCCTCGAGCTCCTTCAACGCCGGCGGCAACTTCGTCTCCTTATAATCGTTGAACCCCATGCCCATATTCTTAGGCCGCAACTTCGCCTCAATTGGCGCCACAATCCCTTGCGCATTCTTGCCTAGCCCACCGCCCTTGTACCCCATTTTCTCCAACAACTTCATCCCAATCCCCTTCGTGTGCTTCTCAAACCCACCAACATCGCTCCCACCTACAAACCCTTGATCTTTCACTCTCTTACCCTTATCCACTTTCGACTTCTCCGCTCTCTCCTTCTCCCTCCTCATAGCCCCTTCCTTAATCTTTTTCCCAAACGCCGATGGCAAAAAAATGTCATCGTCATCATTTTCACCTCCACTATTACCCTTGTTACCATTACCGTACTCTTCATTCTTACGAACCCCGTTAGAACTCGAATTGAACCCTAGACCCAGCCCAGAGCTAGCCGAACCGAACCCAAGCCCCAACCCAGGTTTGTCGTCGTCGTTCTCATAATCATCGTTGTTTTCTTTCTTGGAATTCTGATCGATTTCCTGTGTGGGCAATACGGTCCCGGTGGAAATGAAATTGACGGGCTTGGAGAGGTCGGCCTTCTTGTAGAGATTGGGATCTCTACGGCGCTTTTTGGTGGAGTAATCACCGTCAGAATCGGAGCCGGAGTCAGCGAAGACACCGTAGAGTACGTCGTCTTTGGTCTGAGTGCGCTTCTCCTTGCGCTTCCTGTAGTAGAACTCGCCGCCGATCCATTGCCCGTCCTCGAAGTCGTTCTCCGTCCCGAACCTCTCCATCTCCTGGTAATCATCCATCTTGACGAAAAACCAAAAACAAGAAAAAGATCTAGGACTTGAATATCCTACAAACCAAAACCCTAATTCTGTACGCAGAGCCGGAGATTGGCACTCGGCTTCATCAGATTTCTTGCCTGAAAATGGATTGTTATAGTATTCTTCGTCTTGAATAATGCGGATCCAGCTGATCCAAAACCGACTACCGTGTGAAATGGGCTTCGTCTTGCCTTTGGGCTTGGGCTTGAAATATAATAATTGTCTTCTATATTATTCATCACAGTTATAAAATAATTAAATATTTTTAAATGAAATGTTATAAGACAGCTTTATATTATACACATCAATCTAATTAATATGTGATTTATTATTATTTTTATTTTATTTAAATACACATATATTTAACCATTAATATAAAATAATAAAAATAATAAATCTCATAACAATTAGGTGAAAGTATGTACTGTAAAATTTTTATATAATTTGTTTAATTGTCAACCATTTGACGTTACGTCAAGAAATTATAAAATAATAATGAAATGATAAATAACATATTTGATGTGATGAGACAATTAATTCATTTACAAGTTAGTATGAAAAACACATTATACATATAACATGTTAAAATAAATAAATAAATTTTAAATTTCTCTAACAAATCAATTTATTTCATAATAATCAAAATTGAAACCTACTGGTTTATCAAGGGAATCGAATGCTTTGATTTTTGATTTTTAGTTCGGTTTGGTTCAAATTTTATGCATTTTTTCATTTTTCTCCTAAATTGTTTTTACATTGTATAAATGAAGTTTCTTAATCTAATTGTGTGTAATAATATGTTAATTTCATGATACTCTCTAAGATATTAAATTACTAATATGTAGAGGAGCATATAATGGAAGTCGAGTTATACTTATATAACTTAAGGTTTAATATATCATTTAATTAATGAGTACTATATAATATGTAGTATTTATTACATATTAAGATATGCAAGTGCATCAAGTAAATGGTAGGCGATAAATTTAATAAATACTACCGGGTAACCATTAATAGTAGCATATTAATATCTTAAGAATAATGCTACGTACAAGTTCTAAATGTACAATTTTTACGCAATTTTTTTTATAAAAAAAATGGATCCTACTGTACAAAAGTGTGAAAAATTCACTAAGGTACCATTTGATTACATAGATGAGATGAAATTTTTTTTAAGAAAAATTTTAAACATAAGTCCATACACCACACACTATCTATTTTTTTAGATTTTTTTATTTTATCAAATATTTGATATATGAATAATAAATAGAAAAATTGAATTAGTTTAAAAAGAATAAATCTAAAACAAAATTTTAAAAAATTTTAAAAAATAAAAAATATGAGGTGTGTGGTGTATGAGACTTATGAGTAGCAATGCTCTTTTTTTAAAAGTTAAATAAAATATTATTATAATATAATTTTTTAATGTTAGTTTTTTTTTTTGAAATTTGAAAAAATTGAATTGTTTATTATATTTTGTGTAAAAATTTATAAAAATTATAATAATGAGATGATATAAGATGAGATATTTTAATTAAACAATTAAGGCTTAATATTAAAAACTTTTGTATTTAGATCTTCCCTCATCAATACCTTTATGCTAATATTAGTATTAAGTAATTATAAATAAAAAAGTTAAGATTTCACGATACAATTAAAAGAATTGTTACATATATAAAAAAGTTATATAAAATAAATCTATAAATTAATATAATTTTATAGAATTTGTTAAATTTATTTTATAATAAAAATAATTTTACAATTTAAAATATAAAATCTGTTAATTTATAAATTTATTTTTATATAATTTTTAATTGTCAAAATATTTTCCTATAATAATTAATATCTGTTTAATATATATAATTTTAACGACTTCTTTCCACGTGTCCTCTCCGCACTCCCACATTTCTCGCTACCCAATCTGCAGTGAACAACTTTTCCCGCTGCCACCCTTCTCTCCCTCTCTCTGTCTCTCTCGCTCTCCATCAATCTCCGTTCGTTCTTCTGTATCGAACGACATAATCCTATCCTTAATACTTCTTCAATGGCCAAGTCTCTCGTGGTTTCCTTTGGTAGTCAGGCGCCGGTTGGTCCTCAACATCCTTCTTTGTCCCCAAACTACTGCCACTCGCTGCCACCACCAAAGCCCTTCCTCTCTTCCACTCTCCAAAGCCCCCTCTCTTTTAAGTATGATTCTTTCACTCCTTTGCTTCACCGCCGACTCATCCGTTTTCCGGCTCCTTCCGCTCTTGACTCCGACGTCCCACATCCCCTTCACGAGGTACTTCCACTCCGACTCCGAGCTCCTTGTGTTTTAGTCTACAGGTTTAGCCAATGCAGTGTTTGCCGGGCCGAGAAAATGGAATGAGTTTACCGATAAAGAAGAGAAATCCCGAACAATTTCGGGCTTTCCATTTCTCATTCTCTAATTCACAATTTCAAGCAAAATCAATAGATAATCGGTATTTATTTTGTCGTGGTTGGGGGATAGACAGTTTACAGAAGACCGATATCATTAATCCAAGCTAGTCAGCTGAATAATCGTTGTACTCACTTTTCCAAAAGATTCGATTTAGTTAACGTGGCGTAGTGGAAGAGCCATTTGGTTAATCTCAAGAAATTAATACCTAAGCAAATTTCTGGTTGAGATTTTCTTTTTGGTGGCGGAGGGGTACGTACAGGACCGGTCAGTTGAGCAAAATGATTGTTGACACCTAGTTGAGTAGGATCTCGCTTTTCAAAAGATTCAATTTCCTATCTCCTTTTTCACAGTTGGTGCTAAAGGAAAAGCTAATAGATATGATGTTATAACAACTAAAGCTTTGGTTATAGGAATTTTCTTGTTCTTTTTTTGGCTTTTTGCTTTGATATATAACATTGTATAAGATGTTAATGAAATTCTAATTCTCAGTACTGTATTTGGTTGAAATTAATTTGAGGCCTTACATCTTGTGTTCTCTTTTTCCTAATAGAAGCTCAACTTAGTTGAGCTGAAAAATGAGTAGAGGCTCAATTAATACTCACATTTTCTAGAACCAAAAACAAATTGTGCTCCTATGATGTTGCATTTTTCATTTTTCATTTTCCTCTTATCCTATGGCTGAGCTATAAGCCCTTGGTTTTAATTCAATTTACTGATGGATTCCATTTGGGGGTTTTGAAAGGGATCAGTGAAATATGGGGGCAGTAAGAGCTTTGAGCAATGGGATTCGTTAACTGCAAAGTTCTCTGGAGCATCAAATATCCCATTTCTGTTACTGCAAATGCCTCAGATCATCCTTAACGCTCGCAATCTTTTGGCTGGTAACAAAACAGCCCTTTTAGCCGTCCCATGGCTGGTAAATCATTACAGCAGTGTCTTTGTTATTTATAGCAATACTATGTAATTTTGTCATGCTCAGCTGAGTGATGTCTCAATCCTCTTCCATGGCTTTGTTATGCTCAGCTGAGTGATGTCTCAATCCTCTTCCATTATTACATCATGGAGAGTCCAAGATTCAAAACTTCAAACAATTTTATTTTGCTATTTTTTATAATCAACCAGGCAGATAATTTGCCTTTGAACTTAAGGAACCTAATGTTGCAAATGCAGGGGATGTTTACTGGTTTGCTGGGAAACCTTTCACTCCTCTCATATTTTACAAAGAAGAAGGAGAATGAGGTGATCGTTGTACAAACATTAGGCGTGCTATCACAATATGTGGTATTTGCACAGCTTGCACTGGCTGAAGCCATGCCTCTGCCTTATTTTGTGGTCACTTCAGTTGTTGTCGCAGCAGGACTTGTATTGAATTTCATGAATTATTTTGAATGGCTCAATTCTGGATTATGGCGTCTTTGGGAAGATTTTATTACTATTGGCGGGCTGTCTGCACTTCCCCAAGTAATCCCCCCCCCTCTTTCTATCAACCTCTCTATTAGCACCCCCAAACACACGAACATCAAGTATTTATTTTGGTATTTAGATAATGATGATGTTTCTAAAATTTGGGTTCAATATTGACAATGAAAATATTTAATGCAGATTATGTGGTCTACCTTTGTCCCATATATACCAAACAGTATCTTGCCTGGGGCAATAGCTTTTGTTATAGCAGTGGCGGCCGTTATTATGGTAAGTTTACACTACCTGTGGGCTGTTTATTTGTTTTTATTTACGTCAAACTGATGGGTTATGAGTCATACATGAGGAAAGCATTGGCACACAGCTCAGTTTAATTCTAGGTGCATAAAGTTTCCTTTCTTTTGTCTATGGTGTTGGTAAATTAATATTCTTACTCATGAAGGAGGAGAGAAACCCATCCCTAAGAAACCATGCTTTAAGAGTTGACAGAGACATTGTGGACACTGTCTTCCAACATGATTAAACTTTTTTTGCTGGACAATGAGTGAAACTCTTCACCAAAACAATCAATACATTTAATAACTCTTCATTGTTAGATTCCTTAACTTTTCACATTGTTGAACTCATCGACCAAGACGTACTTTAGAGTCACTTTCCAAACCATAAGAGTTCCTTCCCTTTCTTATTTTCAAAGGGATTTTTCAATATTGTTCCCTGTCATGCGAATAGAATCATGGATAGATGTACTTCTTGTTATCACGTATTTATTTCATGTCAAAGATTACCAAAGAAAAATGCATGATATGATTTGTAGATAATCAGTCACAAAGAAATATTGCTCAATTTCAAATGTGTTCAAACTAAAATTAAATTCATTAATAATAGATTTTTTATCGGTAAACTATATTTTTTTGATCATTAATAATAGATTTTTACAAATACATGCCTCATTCTTTTTTCTACCTTCCCTTTGTGAGCCAAATCAGGCACACGCTAATGTGACCTGGCCTTGTCCAGTGCAGTTCTAAGCATAGTATGCAGGGGTGTGTGTGTGCGCGCGTGCGCGTTGATCTTTATTTTTGTGATCTAGAGCCCCAAAGGATCTGTAAGGTCTTTCCCTCTGGGTGTTTACCTGAGTCACTCAAAGGTTTCCATAACTGCTGTCTATGTAATGTGGATCAAGCTCCCCAATACAAGGAACAAAAGCTGTCATTCTCAAATAGTCATGCTTGGTAATGTGCCAATGTTTTTTTTTTTTTTTTGATAAGTAAGCACAATCTTATTAATAATAATAGGCATAGCCCAAGTACACAAGATGGTATACAAGAGATAAGACCTATCTAGTTGGCTATGGTAGTCACTAGTCATGTACATTTTGTCCATTGAAGTCTATAGCTAGAGACCACATGAATAAAGTATTGAAAAATAAGATATGAATCTCCTCCGTAGTCTGCTCCTTATCTTCAAATGTTCGTTCATTATACTTTTGCCACACATAATGCAGATCGGTACCATCTTCCACACAACTTTGATTTTTGGATCTCCTCCCGGCATCACCCAGCTGGCTAATAATTCCACTACTGACTTCGGCATCACCCAATTTAGTCCTACTCGGCTGAATACTTCACACCACAAGACTCTAGCTGTCTCATAATGTAGCAGGAGATGATTCACTGACTCACCATCTTTCTTACACATACAACACCAATCAGTAATGATTACCCGACGCTTTCGCAAGTTATCGGTAGTCAATATTTTACCCAGGGCTGCTATCCAAATGAAGAAAAGTGTTTTGGGAGGTGCCTGATTCCTCCACAATCTTCTCCATGGAAACGAAGAGTTTGGTATAACTGTAAGAGCCTTATAATAAGAGCGAGTCGAGAAAGTACCTTTACCCGTAGGTTTCCACCATAGCTTATCTTCCTACAAACCATTTGGCTTCATAGAATACAGTAGGTTAAAAAGCTCCGTGAAAGTGTTTACTTCCCAATCATGTGCTGCTCTACAAAAAGTGACGTTCCAAATAACTTGATCCCTTGAGTGAACCACTAGGTCCGCCACCGAAGCTTCTTGATCACAAGCCACTTGGTATACCGATGGAAAATAATCCTTTAGTACCTCCTCCCCACACCAAATGTCTCTCCAAAATCTTGTACGTGTGCCCTCCCTCACCAAGAGTTTAGTATGATTGGCAAACATCCCCCACCCTCTTCTTATTTGCTTCCAGATCCCCACTCCATACGATCCATTCCCCTCTCTAGTACACCAGCCCCCCCATAGACTGCCATGTTTACTATCCGCTACTAATTTCCATAATGCTTCCGACTCCATATTATATCTCCACAACCATTTCCCTAGGAGTGCCCGATTGAAGGTTCTCGAGTTCTTTATCCCCAATCCACCTGAAGAAATTAGTCTGCACACCTTATTCCAACTGATTAGGTGAAACTTGAATTCATCCCCCAACCCACTCCAAAGGAAATTATGATACAGTTTTTCGATCCTTGTAGCCATAGAAGCTGGAATTGGGAATAAAGACAGAAAATAAGTGGGTAAGTTAAAGAGAGTACTCTTTATCAGGGTCACTCAGCCTCCTTTCAACAAGTACAATCTTTTCCATCCAACTAATCTTTTTTCTATTTTCTCGATAACTATATCCCAGATAGCTATGGCTTGTGAAGCTGCCCCCAATGGTAAACCCAGATATGTCATAGGAAGGGTGGCTACCTTACACCCTAGTATGCTAGCCAACTGTCGAGCTCTACTAACATTCCCAACTGGGACTAGTTCTGATTTATCAAAATTCACTCTCAAACCCGATGCTGCTTCAAAACATAATAGTAGCGTTTTTAGTGTCCTCAGTTGTTCTTGTTCAGCCTCACAGAAAATTAGAGTGTCATCTGCAAAAAGTAAGAGAGAGATCGAGGTAAAGCCCCTATTCAAATCACCCACTGAAAATCCAGCTAGCATACCATTGGTAACAATCGCCATTAACATTCTACTTAAGGCCTCCATGATGATAACAAAGAGGAGTGGGGACAATGGATCCCCTTGTCTTAAGCCTCTTGAGCTGTTAAAGAATCCTTCTAGACTGCCATTAATTAGAACTGAAAATTTTGCCGTTGAAATGCACCATTTGATCCACCTACACCATTTTTTTCCAAAGCCACACCTCATCAGTAGGTAAATCAGGAAGTCCCAATTTACATAGTCATATGCCTTTTCCATGTCTAACTTACAAATAATCCCTGCAATACTAGATTTTAGTCTACTATTCAAACACTCATTGGCTATTAATACCAAATCCAGTATTTGACGACCCCTAACAAATGCATTTTGTGGTTTTGAGATTATCTTACCAATGGCCGCCCCCAACCTGTTTGCCAGAACCTTTGAGATAATTTTATAGACCCCGTTAATGAGGCTAACGGGCCTAAAGTCCTTCACTTCCACAGCCTCGGTCTTCTTCGAAATTAATGCACTAAAAGTCGTATTTAAACTTTTCATGAATTTCCCAGACGAGAATAGTTCTTGGAATACCTTCAATATATCCTCTTTTACCACCTCCCAAGAAGTTTGGAAGAACCCCATCGAAAAGCCGTCTGGTCCTAGTGCTTTGTCTTGCCCCATACGTCTGAACATTTCATATATCTCCTCTTCCTCAAACGCTCTTTCCAGCCATGCCGCGGTCTGTGACTCAATGGAATCAAATACAAGTCCATCCACTTTTGGCGTCCATCCCTCTCTTTCTGTAAATAGCTATTCGAAAAAATTCAGCACATGTTCCCGTCACAGGTGCCTCATTGTACTCTCTACCATTGATATTCAGCATCTCAATAGTGTTATTCCTCCTATAAGAGTGGCACTACCATTGATATTCAGCATCTCAATGGTGTTATTCCTCCTATGAGAGTTTGCCACTCTATGGAAGAATTTTGTACTTCGGTCCCCTTCTTTCAACCACAATGCTCTTGATTTCTGTCGCCAAGATATCTCTTCAAGTGATAAAACTCTTTCCAGCTCTGAGGTCAATTATGCCTTTCTTGATCTTTCCTCTGTGGTGAGAGATCTACCTTCATTGATCCTTTCAAGAACCTGTAACTCCTCCATCATGTTTTTCTTTTGCTCCCCTAAATCACCAAAAGATTGGGAATTCCAGAGCTTTAAAACTTCCTTTAAAGCTTTTAGTTTGCCTGCAAGAATATAAGGAGTACCATTAGACTGGTAAGAGGACCACCAATGCCTTACCCTTTCCACAAAGCCCTCGCTTTTAAGCTACATGTTTTCAAACTTGAAGTACCGCCTCCCACTTTGAATGCCTCCTCCATCCAGTAAAATTGGAAAGTGATTTGAGCATATACGCGGCAATCTCCTCTGACTGACCTCTGGATACTGACATTCCCACTCTGGCAATATTAAGAATCTATCCAACCGTGACCACGTCTGGCTATTGGACCAAGTAATAGGGCCACCAATGAGTGGTAGATCCACCAGGTTCAATTCAAAAATACAATCGGAAAACTCTGTCATTGCTGGACGTAGACGACTGTCACCCGATCTTTCACTGGGGAACCTTATGATGTTAAAGTCCCCTCCTATGCACCACGGAAGGTCCCACCAGTTGTGAACCCCCGCAAGTTCCTCCCATAGATGGTGTCTGATGTTGTCAACATTTGGTCCATAGATTCCTGCAAAAGCCCATAAGAAGTTATCCTCCACCATCTTTAAAGAAACAACCACCATATATTCCCCTATAAATTCCTCAATCTTCATCACCATCCTTTTGTCGCACATCACAAGGATATCCCCCGAAGCCCCATTCGAAGCCAAATAGACCCAATCTACATAAGGGCAATGCCACACACTTTTCACTATTTTTCTGGTCACCAGTTTCAATTTGGTTTCTTGTAGACACACAATATCCGCCCGCCATTTCCGTAATAAGTTTTTATGCAAGAGTGCTTGTTATACT
The DNA here is from genome assembly GCF_018687715.1 of Carya illinoinensis. Classification (NCBI taxonomy): domain Eukaryota; kingdom Viridiplantae; phylum Streptophyta; class Magnoliopsida; order Fagales; family Juglandaceae; genus Carya; species Carya illinoinensis. Next base: position 39,899,215 of record NC_056756.1, read on the forward strand.
CATTTAGCCCTCGAACATTCCAAGACACTATTTTTGGCTTCACAACGAAACAAATGTACCCTTCCCTTTGGTCCTATCTCGGTTTGAACTACCCTCATTCAATGACTAACTAATCCAATCTCTTAAGCTCCCTTTGTTTATTGGCTCCTTTATTCTTAGAATGCGAGTGACCCGCCTCAATGTCCGTGAGGAGAGCCAGAAATTGTTCTTCATAGCCCACACACTTCATACCCACTATATGCTGAATATCTTTCACCTTTTTGAAAACCCAATCCGATATCTCACACTCATTTGGTAAAAGATAGTCTAGAGGGAACGGATTCTTGTCCCCCTGCCCTACACCCTGATTATGACCTTCCCATTCTACCATTGTGTTCACTGCCTCCACACCATCTGATATGTGTTCAGATGGAATACCAGTTATCTCCCTTATGGCATTCGGTTGATATATCTCTTGAGAGGCAGGAACCATACTTATTTCATTACTTTGGTTACCAATGAATGAAACTATTTTACCAACTAAGTTCTGTCCACAACCCGTAGGTGGGGATGCTCTTGAGAGTTGATTTTCTTCATTTTCCTCCACTGTCTCCTGATTCCTTTCAGTCCCATACTCAAAAAATAAGTCTAAATGATCATCCTCTGTACCATGTACCTCCGTTTGAGCAACAAACTTCACCGTGTTAATTATCGGTGAGTTCTGTGCAAAGAAATCTGGGAAAAGTGCCATCGGGGGTTGGATCTCCTCGTTTTCCTCCACCCGTGACGGCAGGATCTGCTCCACCCTCTTCGCCGGCGCTGTCTGTGTTACCGGCGCAAGTTTCGCCGTTGTTAGTTCGGCCTGCACATGGGTAGAAGGATCGGGTCTCGATTTCTCTGCTTCCGATGTAGAAGGATCAGGTCGCAGTTTCTCTGCTCCCAACGTAGCTGGATCGGGTCTCGGGTTACGGATCCTCCAGTTTTTTGTTACTAACGGCCCGTGGCCTGAGGCTGGATCACTTAGCCTCTTGCTTGGGCCTTTTACCGCAGGCCCACTTTTGCCGAGATTTAAAGACCTCTGGGCCAGATTCGCCCCCCCTTCCAAGCCCAAACCCGGCCCATTATAATCATGCCCCCTTTCCTTTTTTATTAATAATTCTATAGTCATTTGCAGATCTTCAATCTGCGACTTCACTTCCCTTAGCATTTTCAACGTCTCCCCGTCTGTCACTCCACCTACCTGTCTACTGTTATCCTGACTCTGTACATTGCATGTCTCTCTGTCAGGGGCCTTACCCATTGCCTTACCCATTTGTACTAGCCTGCCTTCGTTTTCAGTCCGCTGTGCTCGTGGCTGTTCCACCATCAGAGCCTCCCTATAAGACAAAGTTTGTGGCTGCGTCTTGATCATCATCCTTTTCCGATTGCTATCGATGTGCACTTTCCTCTTTTCATCAGAGAGGTCCCATAACGCTTCCCCCATCTTATTCCATCCATTTCCTTCTTCCTCAGGTACAAATATGAAATTCCTCCTCCCTCCACCTCCATATTCTGCCACTGCCAAATAACGCCCTCTCGAGTTTGAGCACCGTTGAACAATGAAGCTACTATGCCTTCCCTTTTTGTGGTATAGAATTCCTTTTGTTCTTCCGTTGAGCAGACCTCCATTGCCTTAGCCAATCACTGCACTGCTGAAGGGCCCAGGATTATCTTTGCCACCATCTTCCATGTTTTTTCTGTGATAACCACCCTACCCCCTTCCTTTTCAAGAGTGAAGCATTTTGAGTCTATAACTAACTCCTTAAACCACAGCATAGTGTATCAGTATAACCCAGTAAACGCGGCCGTGAGAACCGTCGTTAACTACCTAAACTAAAGAACTGAAAGAAAGCTAACCATCACTAGGAGAAAGAGTATGGAGAGAAAGTCTACGGAGAGAGAGATGTCCTTTCAAGAGAAAGCTAACCACCCTACAATTGTCACTCCGTTGCTACAGTTAGAATATTTGGGTGACATTCTGCATTTTTAAAATTTATTATCTTTTGTATTGATGATCCCACAATGAAATGAACCTTGACCAGACACATTAATTCAGTTGGTTTTTAAAAAAGTGTAACTCTCAAACCTCACGTGTTTTATGTATCGAGAATGCTAGTCCCTGGGTTTGACCGCTAGTGCATATGAATTTTTTTCCTTTTTTTTAAATGTTTAAAAAAGTTACTACTAGTGAATTTGTGTATTATTTTTAAATGTTTAAAGATGTTTAAAAAATGTTTAGGAAAAAAAGTCAGATTGCACTAGTCCAGCGGTAAGAGTTAGGCGGCACAGTAGAAGGGTCCTTTATGTATTTCAGTTGGTTTAGATCAACTGAAGTGGAACAAAGAGAAGTGTAACTGTGTCATAAAATTTAATCACATTTCTTCTACGAATATTTAATGAGAGAAGTGAAAAAGGCTCCATTATATTTCTGTCAAAATTGGAAGGATTTGTGAGAGTTGGAAGGATATTGTGTACTAGGTGTTAGAGGGCATTATTATAATAAGTACAACTCATGAAGGTATAATTGTCAATTGCATGTTTAGTATATGTAGGAGAACAGTAATGAATAAACAGTAGGGTTTTGAACAAATGGTTTTCCCCTCTTGTTTCTATTCTCTATGCTTTACAACACTAGGTAAGTGTAACACACCCTTAGTGGACTCTATTCTTTACACTTATTTTCTCCTCTCTTCCTTTCATTACTCAAACAAAAGAAAATACTAATAAAATTACTTCTCTTTTCTTCCTTTTCATCACTTCTTTTCTTCACAATTGACAAATTAAAATCAAAAGGGCTTATCTCGGTACATTTCCATCCAGACAAATTCATCTCAAAACGTACTGTGAGATTAGGCAGTTACCTTTGATATGAACATGAACAATTCACGGTTTTTCATCTGGTAAAAATGTCTGTGTTCAAATGATTTTTCATATTTAAAATTTCTTTATAAGAGAAATTGGAAATTTGTGTCGTTTCTAAACGTGTAGTTGCTAAGATTTGCAGGCAAGACTGGGAAAACTTTCAGAGAAAGGTGCGAAGTTTGTTGGAGCAATTTCTGGGTGGACAGCTACCCTTCTCTTCATGTGGATGCCAGTTTCACAAGTGGTAAGCTAAGCTAGGCTTGCTGTTATAGAATTGCAACATATCTAACAGGGAAATCTCTTTCATTTTTATACTGAGACTTTGTACTCCTGTTCAGTGGACAAATTTCCTAAATCCTGATAACATCAAGGGCTTATCAGCTTTCTCAATGTTGCTTGCTATGATGGGAAATGGACTTATGATCCCACGTGCACTCTTCATTCGTGACTTTATGTGGTAATGCTCTTGTCCCTCTAGCCTTTTTCATTTTGTGATTTCAATGGTGAAATAAGATAGTCATTGTTCTGTAAAACTTGCTTCATACGGTACATCTATATCTATTATTATCTTTTGGAAACAGCTCGCTTTGTATGAAACCACACATCCTTACTCAAATTATAAATTTTGGAAGCTAAAAGGTTTGAACTCAATCATAATCACTCAACCTTTAATCCATTAGAAATTTTGGAAGTTTAGAAGTCATTTGCTATTTCAGGTTGATTATTCCTCCACATGAGAATTGTTATTTAAATTATAATTAAATAAAATATGTTACTAAGTTAAAGTTATTTAATGACAAATATTGTATCTACTTAATTAATAACTTTTATTTGGGAGTACTGGACTTTTAGTTTCAAAAGGGATGTCTTTCTGGTTTTCTCAACCTAGGTTTTTTTTTTTTTTTCAAGTTTTGTAACAAATGGATTTATAAATTACTGTTAGTACTTCCCTTCACTCAAGTAAGATTTGTGAAGATTCTCAATTCTAAGATAGAAACAATGGATGATAAGGAGAGAGGAGATCAAAGTTCTCAACCAAAATTTTGGGGATCAAAATGCTAGCATTGACGCTCTTTTAAAGGTTTTATTTATTGCATAATGGTTCAAGGTGTGCTAACTTAGTTACCTCCACTATTTTTATTTAATAAATTTAGCTATTCCTACATATCACGTAGGTCCTTCAACCAGTTAATAAAATAATTATGCTTGCCGTCTACCATGGTATTGTTTATAATGACGCCTAGCATGGCATATATTGCAAAGACTATATACCTTAGTACTTGCAGTTAAAAGAAGGGCAGTCCTATGAAGCAATTGTGATTCTTATGTTTATTGACTCCAAATCTGTTGGTGGAATCCATTTTTTTGTGAGAAAAGAAAGGTTGTTGCAGTGGAGTGGTCTGTCCAAATGGCTGCTCTCTCCATCAACAGAAAATCTCCATGCATAAATTATCTATGATCAGTGTCAAATATTGTTTTATCATTTTTTGATTGAAATGGGAAGTATCGCAGAATTCTTGTACATATATCATTTGGCTTCTTTAGACTGCTAGGAGGTTATATACCAACCAATAGATTTTCATGAACTTCTTCTCAACCTGGTTTAACACCCTTTATTGTTGAGCTTATTCTTTGATGTATAGGTGAATTATTGCTATATACACATTAACAAAATGATGGTTCATCTCTGATTGCAGGTTCCTTGGTTCATCTTGGGCTTCTTTGTTTTATGGATATGGGAATATTTTATGCTTGTACTGGTAAGAAAACCCTAACTAAAAGAGATGGTCTCTACTGGTATCTTTAATGTTTTTTGAGCAGCCATTTGGATCTCAAACTGAAACAAGGTATTGTATTGTGATTGCAGTTTCAAAGCTATTAGTAAGGAATTCTTCTTTGCAGCATCAACCGGTTTGTTTTTGTGGATAGGTTGTCCCTCTTCCTCAGCAGTACAACAAGCCAATTACTCTTTTAGAGTTATATACAGAAAAATATGTTTTGGCCCATCCATTGATTATAGTGTTTCAGGTGGAAAATATCTCTGATATAATTATCCTTGTAACAGGAATGGCTCTGTGGAGGGACACCGTAGTTTATGGTTATGGCTCACCTCTAACATCTTTAAAAGAGTTGGTTTTTGGATCTTAATCCAAGGTGATTGCTGCAAATAGATCCCAACTGATGCAGAAGTGACCTGGCCTCTAAATCCTGAGCATGAAATGTAGCAAATTATCCTCCGCTGCGATGCCAGTGCTTGATTGACAGACATCTGCGACACTAGAATGTTCAAGTACAAAGCATGTCTCTCATATCATAATTATTGCCAGAATTTTATCTCCAGGATTTTGCTGGAATGAATGAATACCTTGGAACTCTTACAGGTTGGTTATATAGGGATAGTTATTCTTAATCAATTATGAAACCACATTGAACTCGGAAGACATTTGTCCTCAAAATTGTTTCGTGCAGTTTCATGTAACATTGTTATAATCTCTTATAATTATTTGTTCATTTCCACACCCTGCTTGTTTTTTAATCTCTCTCTCTCTCTCTCTCTCTCTCTCTCTCTCTCTCATACATCTTCTATCTCTGTCTTAGAGGAGGAGTTTGCTCTTTGACAACATTATTAGTCCAAATCCAAGAATTATACTCAAAAATTTTGCAAATGTGAAAAATTTGCTCCTTTTGCCATGTGCGTTGGAGAGGAATGCCTGCTGCATGCTTCTTTACATCAAACAGTGTGATGATTTACTCGGGAAATTGTTGGACTGAAGTTTTATTCAATAATCATGGTTGTGGTATGAATCTGACGTTTTAATCGATTCCACAGGGTCTTAACAAGAGAATTCTTATCAATAATTAAAAAAACATAAGTAAAGCTGCATTAAACACAAATATATAAACATAAAAAATAAAGAATTTTTTTTTTTAAAGAAAGTAAATAGAAGTGTTACATATGAACTATCTTATGCCCTGCAAAATGCATTTGCATATTTTCAATGGGAAAAAATAAAATTTGATCATCAGAAACGAAGATGTGTTTGCATGTTGCAGCTAACTACTTGTATTCCCACGCAATGTATATGAATAGTTAGAGCTATTAAACAGAAAAATGTAAGTAATTATGTTCGCCTACCAGTGGCCATTATGCAATAAACAAAACATTTAGAGGAAGAATTTTAGCACCTTAATTTCTAAAATCTTTTTAGTACCTTGATTTTCTTTTCTCTAATCATCCTTTGCAATTCAGCCCATTTCTTAGAAGCATAATGTTAGGTATAATATCAGAACTGCCCAATTCAACTACTTCTAACGGGAAAATTTTTCCCTAGTGTCCCTTTCATCTCTGGAGGAAGTCTTCAAAGTCTTGGAAGGCAGCTCCAAGAAAATGCCTCGGCGTTCTCTCTGTTAGTCCAGACAGCTCTTACGTTGGTACTAAACCCCTTCCAAGATGTTTGGACTCTTAAGTGGCCGTTGACCTATTTGCAGAAGTGGGAATGCATGCAAGACCACATAGACCCTGTCTTCTTGAAATAAACCAATAATGATTTTTCCATAAATCAAAGTTTTTTCGAAACCTTCGGGTCATGATCCAAAGTGAAAAAGCCCAAGATGATTCTGCAAAACAATGCATGTCAAGCGCACCATGAGAAGCAATATCCATGGACAACTAAAGCGATCCATAAAGAGAATAATCAACAATGAACTTTAAACTTTAAACTATGGGTGGATTGAACTAAACGTAGGTTTAATCTCAATTCAAAATTGATAGCAAAGATTCAAATATAACATGAGTAAGAGGATTAGCAATCAAGTCTTCCTTATTTTGCCCCTTCCATCCCTTGAGGATTAATGATGGGTATTCTTGTCGACTTGAGAACTATGAATCAAGGATTCACTCTTACCTATTGAACCAGAAACTAGGGTTGGAATTATATGGAGAAAAAGACACTTGGCATCAACAAAACTTCAATCAATTATAGAAAGTTATATTATTTTTCAATTCATAAGTTGCGATCAGAAAATCGGGAACTTTATTAAGGACAAATTTTTGAGACAGAAGATAGAGTTGGCAGAAGCCTAGAAGGTCATATAGGAATAAAATGTCAGAAGCACGATTTTAGTGCCTTAGGCCTGTTTCTGAAGGTCTTTGCTGTAACCAATTCCCAAATCTGACATAACTCTCGTGCGCGTTTGATGCTAACAAGAGAATAAAGAGATTTCAAGTTTCAAATAACCACTTTCATTTGTAAAGAAATGGTTATAACGCCAAGAGTGTAATACTACTAAGGGCCTGTTTGGGATTGCAGTATGAGTCTTAAAAAGTGTTTATATAGTCTTAAAAGGTCTTTAATAGAAAAATTAGGTTGTTTTGAGTGTTACATGTTAAACCACTTTTAATCTCAAATAAGTTAAATAATAAGTTTAAGAAAAAGCATTTTTAAATGATAATTTTACTCAAACGTACTTTTCCAGATAATATGGAACGTAATTCGAATTTAAAAAGACTGTCAATGGACGAAAATACTCATACAATTTTAAGAAAATTACAACTTTCAAACTTTCAAGGATATGGTCATAATCTTTAAAAATTCAAATAATCGTCATTTCTACCTCATAAATCACTTTTTAAATTTATTTCTAAACAATCACAACGTGTTTGAAAGTGCTTTAAATATATGGTTACCAAACAGTAAATAAATTTTTAATAATAGAACTTATTACTTAAGTTATAAGTTATAAGTCTTAAAGCCATAAGCTATATTTCCCACCAAATCCCAAACATGCACTAATTACCGTATCCATGATTCTGGAAAGCTCTTTCAGCTTCCTCGTTCTTTCCAAGTGTACATGTTCCTTATTTGACAGAGGCAGTGAGGACATCAAACAATTGAGGCCTTGTACTGATAGATGTGAACAGTATAATACACAATACATAAAAAGTAGAGATCTATTACAGTCACATCTACTCTGTATTTACTGTCAGTAAACATAAGAGTCCATAGCACATCAAGTTATCATTATTGTTCCATGTCTGTATACCAATTGTATGAATCATTTCCCGGTATAAGAAACTAGAAAAACAGCTAGCATATAAATATTGAATCTTCATCTATTTTACTAAGCAACAACTAAAAGAAAGCAATGCATAGAATCAACTTCAAATACGGCAACCACATTACTAGTATAAATGAAAAGGAAATTCACTAAACGCTAGGCAAGGGTGTAAATCATGGAGCTAGACTGCTTTCTACAGATATGGACGGCTTCATACGGAAGTGTAATATTATTTAACTAACCAGCAGTAAATATCCAGTTAACAAAGATATACAAAATAGTGGAATGAATAAATCATTGTATTACCTTCTCGCATCTATGTCACCTTAGTCCCGTTTTGTGCCCTTTGAACCAGTACTGAAAATCCATACAAGACAACAAGGTTTGAATTATACGAGTGCTTTTTAGAGCTTTTGATATGCCAGTATATGAGGCTTTCAGTGGCTCCTTTTCAGGGCCTATCTTTCCTCTCCAACCGTTAAACCAGCACAACATGGCTGGAAAGATTATGCTGAAAGGCCAGAAATGACCTAAAGCAAAGTGAAGAAATCAAGGAACAAAATCTCTAGAGCACTAAAATAAGTAATTTATTAAAGATTGTATGGTATAACACTTACAAGCAACTAAATACTGTATAATGTATTGTGTCCTTTGCAAAGTGGCAGAGCAATTGACGCTTCACTATTTGCATCTGCTGATCACAAAGTACAAAGGGTACAGATACCCATGGAAGGGGGGAATGCATGAAGCTAAAAGGGGGAGAAAATAATGGCATTATGTCAAAATTGGTTTCATGATCATGCCAAACGCACAAAAGGACCAAAAACTTCTTATAGAGGTATGTGCAGCCTAAAACATAATGAAAGGAGGTTTCAAAAATGCAGGGTAGAGACCATATGTTTCCGAAATGATGATTTGTGGATCTTTGTCAAGACTATAGTGAAAAAATCAAGAGCAGAAAATAGTGAATCCTGTGAGCATAAGGAGTGTTCCTTGATCCTAAATTTCTTTTAATTTTTTATTTTTGTTTTTATTCATGGTCCCAAAACACAGTATGGGAAATAATTAATTCTAATTAGGAAACTATGTTTTCCAGGGTGAATATTTTCCCCTCCTAGGAGGGCAGGTCAACTTTCAACTTCTCTTTCTGCTCTGAAGCTTTGACTAGTAGTTCAACATTTTTTTTCCTTCCCTTGATATCCAAGAACCCAGAGAAATGGAAATATCCTTTTTCTATAGACTGCCAGAAAGGGATGAAGAACTTCTGCAAAGTTAACGGAAAAAGATATTATTTGTAAAATGTAGAGGGTAAGTAGCAAAAATTGAAACGATTCACCATGTCTCTGGGAGACGAACTCAAAAGGAATGAATGCAGAAACTACTCTTTCAACTGCAATGATTCTACTTCACTAAAATACAGGGCATATCAAAGCTAGAAGAATCAACAACTAACCAAAGTAGTCAGGTACAATAATTTGGATTTTAATTAGAAAACTGGAATATAAAATAACTTATAAATATTTCAAAAATAAATCAAAATTAATGACAGGGATCTAGAATTGGTGCTTTCCTTTCTCAAAGCAGGAAGCATCAGTGTGAATGTGTGTGTAGTGAGAGAGAGAGAGAGAGAGAGAGAGAGAGAGAGAGAGAGAGAGAGAGAGAGAGAGAGAGAGAGAGAGAGAGAGAGAGAGAGAGAGAGAGAGAGAGCATTAAAGAAAGGGATGGTATCAGTGGATGTTAAAATAACAGTGAAGAAACCATGCACAGATAGTCAAAGTGTCCTGGCTACAGGCCATGCCTATAGCTAGAACAGCATAATGAATGTGATGATAAAAATGAAGAAGATGAAAGACATAAATGAGCATCCTGTGCCACTAAAGAATCTATTGAGTGCATAAAGGTTCAGTACGTTCAGTTCATAAGAACTTCAATGGGAAACTACAAAACTTAGGAGCCATCATCCCTGCCATGCAAGATGAAGATATCCAGAATAGGATAGAGCCATGCCCTCTGTAAATTATAGTCGTATTGTTTTTTGTTAGTGTCCTAAACAACATTTTCTTTGGCCTTTCTTGTCCTTGTGATTACAACATTTAATGATATTTGGACTTTGTGATGAACAACTGTACACCTCAGATGTCCTAGAATTAAAGAGACCGAAAATCAGTAAAAGAGAAATTGACTGTCAAGAATACAAATAAACTCAAGGTACTTTGAATAGCAGTCTTGGTACAGTAAAGTGGATGTGAAGGAGGACTTGAAGAACGACATGATAGTGGTCACAATGCTGCTGAAAATGATACTGGCTGCAGTTGTTTCTGAACACTTACCAAATGAGGAATTGGGAAGGGAGGTGAGGCTCCAATACAAGGGTGATAAGTAAAGGGAGGTAAAAATATAAGAAACAAGCAGGCCACTTCCCCTTGCAGCTGCTTTTTCCTCATTTAATGCACTAAATGCTTTTCCTAAAAAAAAGAATAAAATATTTTTATACTCATTAATGCAGTTCAGAACTCTACTGTTCAGCTTATTGTTAGTGTTAATTACGAAAAACACCAAATAAGAATTGATAATGGCTGAATTCTAATTCTCTTAAAATTTTATTTTTTTGGGGGTAAAAAAATGTTCTTCAAATATATTAACAGACTTTGATCAGTTTAGAAGAAATGCGATGTGATAATATAAATGCTCTAGGCCAATACAAAGGCAGCAAGAATGCATACCGAAAGTACTTCAGGACCAAGTGTCTAAATATAGAATTGGAATGTTGCAGTAACACATAATTCCATTAGTGCTCAAGTGGTTGGCTATCCACACTAGACATCTCCTGTCTTCTGTTTTGAGCCAATCTATCATATATTCTTTCTCTTATACAGTTCCTTTACCAGTCTCTGAGCATCAACCTTCTTTCCTGGTCTAGCAAATGTAGCACTAATTCGTAAAAGGGTACTTTCACATGGAACAAACCCTTTCTCTTGCATCTCTGTGAATAATCTTTTTGCCTCAGCTCGATATCGCACTTTCCATGCCATGTCCAACTCTGGCTGATTAGATAGATTGCACCAGCCACATATCAGTATGTCATAAGTTGAAGAATTTAGAGACACCCCTCTTGCCTGCATCTCATTTAAAAGCTCTCTAGCTTGGTCCATCTTCCCCACCTTAGCAAAATCACTAATAAGCACATTGTAGGTGCTAGTTTTGGGAACAAAACCTTTAGTTACCATTTCGCAGTAAAGTTTTATTGATTCCTTCTTATTTCCAATCTTGCCATGTCCAGAAATTAAAGTATCATAAATAGAAGCATTAGGGACAAATCCTCTTTCCTGCATTTCACCAAATAAATCATCTGCCTCTCTCATCAAACCAGCAGCCGAAAGACCTCCTAGAAGGAGATTGTATGTAGCAATATTCAGAGAAACTCCTTGAACCAACATCCTAGAATACACAGTGAATGCCCTCTTTACATGGGTGCTTACACAATACCCACGTATAAGGGCATTGTAAGTAATAGTATCTGCTTCAAGCCCTCTTTGTGTCATATCTTTCAATACTGAAGCAGCTTTCCTAGTCATCCCTAGCCTGCATAAGGTAGTGATGAGAGTGTTATAAACTGCCCGATCAAGTTTAAGCCCCATACCTACTAGTTGCTCATGCATATGCAAAATTGAATCTGCCCTCATACTCTTTGCAGATGCACCAAGCAGAACTCTATAAGTGGTTAAAGTAGGATGATGACCCAGCATCAACATTTCATTCAAAATGTCCATTGCTCTCTTGATATCACCATCTTCACAAAGCCCCATAATCAGAATGTTCGAGGTGATTGAATTTGGCATTAAGCCTTGGCTCTTCATCTCATTCCAAAGTTCAAAAGCATTTTTTAAGTCCCCCCGCTTACAATAACCATTAATCATGGTGTTGTAAGTAGCATGGTCTGGAGACAAACCCAAATCTCTCATTCCAGTATAAACAGATTGTAGTTCATATTTTCCCAGCTTCAATAGACCGTTAATCAAAACATTATATGCAACAACATCAAACCTAATATTTCTCTGTGTCATTTCTTGGGCCATGTTAAGAGCATCTGACTCCTTACCAACTTTGAAGAAGCCATCCATTAAGGATGTATAGTTAACATGGTCAGGCAACAAACCCCTAGACATCATATCTTTGAATAGTCCCTCAGCCTCCACCATGCTTCCTCCTCTTTTCCAGTTGTTCACAAAAGCATCAAGTATAAAATGGTTTTCCTCTAATCCTCCCACTTTCATCTCATTATACAGATCAAGAGCAGTTGCTTGCTTACCTGCCTTGAAATGGCCATCAATTAGTGTTGCATAAACAAAAGCATTTGGCAAGATATTTTGCTGCACCATCTTCCTCAGTACATTAACAGCTTCACCAAGCATTCCTTTCTTTGTATACCCATTTATGATAGAGGAGTAGGTAATAACATTTGGAAAAGCATTCTTCTGCACCATTTCTTGCAGCACAGACTCCGCAGTATTTATGTCTCCTAACTTGCAAAGCCCATCAATTAGTGCAGAATAGGTGATAGAATTTGGAACTACGTTAAGCTTCAAAAATGTTCCGAACATGCGCACAGCCTCACTGGCTTTCCCAACCTTAAAAAGTCCATCCATAAAAGAACTAAGTGTGACCACATCAAAAATAATGCCACGAACTACCATTTGGTTCTGAAAAATAAAAGCCTCGACATCTCTCCCTGCCTTTAACAGAGAATCAACAAGAATAGTATATGAGACGTGATTGGGATCCACACCCATCTTCTCCATCTCCATTAGAAGAGATTTTGCTTCAGCTAATCTCCCATGCTTGCAAAGGCCATACATAATGGAACTGTAAGTAACAACATCGGGGAAGAACCCGTTCATAACCATTTCCTCATACACAGAAAGTGCTTCCTCAAGCTCTTGCTGCTTACAGGATGCACTGATGAGGGTAGTGTGTGTAATAAGGTTCGGCTTCAAATGCACACTGTCAGCCCCATCCTCCATATCCTCAGTTTTCAAAACCGCACACTCCTTTGTCTGAGACCCCAAAACCTCATCGATAAGACTCTTGGCCTGAACAAAATCACCCATCTTGCAAAACCCATTTATCAAAGTATTATAAGTAACAATGTCAGGAAAAAAACCGTTATTTTTCCTATTCTCCACCCATTTGAGTGCTTGGTCAATTTCCCCCGCTTTGCAATACCCATTAATCAAAGAATTCAAACCCATAGTATCTTGATGAATCCCCCCACTTACTAAATCATCCATGACCCACTCTGCATGCTTTACCAGCCCAATTTTGCAAAATCCATTAACCAATATGTTTACAGTAATAGAATCTAGATACACCCCCTTCTTTACCATTTCTGACAAAAACCCAAAAGCCTGATTAGCCAATCCTTGTTCACAGAACCCCCAAATGACAGTATTATAGGTAACAGTATCAACCTCCGCACTCCCACTCCTAAGCAAATCCAATGCCAGACCCAACTTCCCCACTTTGCACCAAGAATGAACCAATATGTTGAAGGTGAAAACATTAGGCAGAACCCCACAAGCGAGCATGTCATTGTAAAGAACCCATACCTGATCAACCAAACCAGAGGCATTGAATTCGCATAGTAGCCGATTCCACAGGGGCACAATGGGAACGATACCGTGGTTTCGCAGAGAGAAGAAGGTTTCAGACGCTTTAGAAAATCTTCCACACGTCAAGTAGAGGTGGATGAGGGTGCAGAAGAAGGAGGCATAGAGATGGGTCTTCGATGATGAGAAGGGGATGACATTTGTGTCGATACAGGGATAAGGAGGGACGTTTGTGAGAGAGGAAAGTGGGTTTTGATTGGGTTTTACGTCTGATGAAGGGTTGGGGTGCTTGGTGGAGGAAGAAAAAGAGAAAGACTGAAAGAGACATGTAAAGGAGGGGAGAGTCTTTGTTTGCTTCTTCAAGAGCTGCACCATTTTGCTTTGATTCGCAGCAATCAAGACAGAAGCTCCCTCACCTCTACTCTCTCGGCTGCAACCCGAAGCCACCACAGTGGACGTGACTTAGCCATCCTCCAGTAATAGGGAACTGCCCTAGCACCGCTCATCGCCTCAGCCATCTTTGACCACCGCCAGGTTCCGCCTCCATTCGCAGCCAATAGCCCTTGCCCAATTCAATGCGCTAACGTGGGAAGAAATTATCGGCCGCACCTTACAGTACTTGTATGCCTCTACAATAATTCTATATTGGTTCGGATCAATATAGAATTATTGCCCACCTTTAGCAAGAAATTGACTACAGCGGATTTTTTTACTGTAGAAATTCAAAAAAGAATGGAAGATTTGGATTAAATGGATGATGTCAAAAACTTGCATTGCCGTAGCCCATTACGACAAATTGTGTGCATATCGATTATGTGATCAATAGATTTTCCTCACCATCCATTCTTTAAAAGAATCTAGATGGTATTTAATGTCACTGATGATGGAGCTTATGGTCCAATCCAGTACGGGGGAGGAGTTTGAGATTGCTTGTATGATAATGCTTGAGTTCCCTTTTAGAATTATTTTTTCTAGACGTCTTTTCACATCTTTGATGGCCATCAAAGTTGCTGTAGCTTTCCCAAGGTTTGGGTTCACACTTTTGATGAAATTTGTTTTTCCGAAAATGATTTCTCCTGAGTCTTTCCAATATAAGGATGCTACCGTGTTTTCTTACTGCCACATCAAACATGATGAGATGATAACCACCTGGATGCCATTCTTCATTCACTCCAATCTAATTATTCTTTATGGACCACGCTCTTGAATGTTGTTGGAAGATTTTGAGTACCGACTCAACAAAAATAGAGGGAGAGGGAATGACTTGGTTGTGCTCCATTTTGTTTCTAAGGAATCAAAGATTATACATGGCAATGATAGCAAAAATTTGAAAGGATTGGTGCTTTTCCTCAGGAATTTTGAGGATCTCTGAAGGATTGAGAATGTTTTTGATCCAATTAGAGAAAGGTTGTCTTGCAAAGAAGGTGGTATCAATTGGACATTTTGAATGTCTCCACACTACTCTAGAGTAAATACAATTGATGAAAAGATGGGAGATATCTTCTAGTTCAGTTTTACACAAAGGACAACCAAGTTGTTCCTTATTTAGATGAATGACATTATTGATCAAAGTTTTTTTGAGAAGAATGTTATGGCTTGTTTTCTAGAGAGTTAATTTTAGCCTATATTGCAATTTCAGTTTCCATAAAAGCCCACAATTTAGAGAATGATTGTTGGAATTGGAGGTGTTGTTTTCATTAACAAGAGCTGCATAAGCTGATTTGACAAAAAAAAAATCTAGAATAATGATTTTTTTGATAGGTAATCAAAGATATTATATTCAAAGAAATGGGCAAAGTTTAGGTACACAGGCAGTATACATGAGGAAACACCTATCTAGAGGCAACAATAGAAAGAAGAAAATCATGGACACTTAGTTTGTTACAAATTGTGACCCCCACTCACAAGAACAATAATTTAAAAGAAAGCTTTTAGCTCATCCATAGTTCACTCTTGATCTTCGAAACTTCTAGCATTTCTCTCCTTCCAAATGCACCAACACATGCATATCAATACCAATCTCCAAATTGCCACTACCTATGAATCGCCATATATTCCTCGCCAATTTGTGAGAAAATCCACCAATCTACAAGACATAACCCAAGACAACCCAACTCTTGATAAAAAATCATCCCACATGATCCTGGCCACCTTACAGTGTAAAAGCAGATGATCAACTGACTCCCCATACTTCTTACACATGAAACACCAATCTAGCACAATTACCTATCTTTTCATTAAATTATCGATAGTGAGGATCTTATCCAAAGATGTTGTCTAAACAAAAAATGCTGCTTTTGAATGAGCTTTTTTCTGCCATATGCTCTTTCATGAGAACCTAGACCTTTTAGCATTTCTCTTCTTCCAAATGCACCAACACATGCATATCGGTACCAATCTCCAAATTGCCACTACCTGTGAATCGCCATATATTCCTCTCCAATTTGCGAGAAAATCCACCAATCTACAAGGCATAACCCAAGACAACCAAACTCTTGAGAAAAAATCATCCCACATGATCCTGGCCACCTCACAGTGTAAAAGCAGATGATCAACTGACTCCCCATGCTTCTTACACATGAAACACCAATCTAGCACAATTACCTATCTTTTCCTTAAATTATCGATAATGAGGATCTTATCCATAGATGCTGTCCAAACAAAAAATGTTGCTTTTGAATGAGCTTTTTTAGCAGCTTTTTTTTGCCATATGCTCTTTCATGAAAACCTAGACTTTTCGGAGTTCGTAAGCATTTGATAAAAAGAATTGATAGAAAAAATACCTTTCTTAGAATGACTCCAATATATCTTGTCTATGTTGCCACCTGAAATACTTGTGGACTGTAGTGCCGCAAAAAACTCCGTAATAGACTCTAGCTCCCAATCATGAGCTGTCCTGATAAAATCGAAATTCCATTGAGGGGAGCCATTGGAAAAGACCATAAGATTGGCGATCGATGCTTCCTTATTTCTAACGAGTGCAAAGATAGCAAGAAATGTGTCACGTAGACAATGGTTGCCACACCATTTATCAAATCAAAACTTGACCCTAGAACCATCACCCACAACAAAATGTTTGTGTCCTCAAAAGATCTCCCAAAGACTCCTAATATTTTTCCACAGCCCCACTCCATGAGTGCCTTGTACCTCATTCGATCACCATCCTCCCCCAGCTTCCCCAAACTGTGAATCTATAACAAACTTTTATAAGGCCTCTCTTTCATTTTGGTACCTCCACAACCACTTACCCAAAAGAACTTGATTGAATTTCATCAAGTGGCGAACCACCAACCCTCCCCTCGAAATTGGGGTACAAACTGTTGATCAATTAACTAGGTGGGATTTGAACTCATCCCCTAGTTTACTCCATAAGAAATCCCTTTCTAGCTTCTCAATGCGGTTAGCCACCTTTGTGGGAATTGGGAACAGAGACAAGAAATAGGTGGGTAAGTTTGAAAGCGTGCTTTTAATCAAAGTCAACCTACCGCCTTTTGACAAGTATATCCTCTTCCAAGCAACCAATCTATGCTCCACCCTTTTGATCACATCAACCCAAATCATTTCAGATTTAAAGGAGGCACCCAAAGGTAAGCCAAGATACTTCATGGGCAGTGAAGATATCTTGCATCCTAATGTAGCAGCTAAAATCTCCACATAGTTAATAGCCCCCCACTGACACTAATTCAAACTTTGCAAGGTTGATGCTCAAACCTAACACAACAACAAAACAAAGGAGTAGTGCCCTCAAGTCTTAAACATGACCAAGGTGTGCACCACAAAATATGAGCGTGCCATCAGCAAATAACAAATGAGAAATGTTGAGATTACCATTCCCCACTGAAAAACCATGGAGTAACCCACCATCCACCGGGCCCTCAATCATCTTGTTAAGAGCTTCAATGAAAAATAAGAAAAGTAGAGGAGACAATAGATCTCCTGTCTCAAGCCATAAGAGGAATTGAAGAAACCCACCGGTGAGCCATTTACCAAGACAGAGAAACAGGCTAAACAGATACAAAATTCTATCCATTTATGCCATTTCCTTCCAAAACCATATCTTCCAAGTAAGTAGAGTAGGAACTGCCAATTGACATGATCATATGCTTTCTCCATGTCTAACTTGCAAAGTAGCTTAGGTTCTTTAGACTTTAGGTGACCATCCAAAACTTCATTTGCAATAAGTACTGAATCGAGGATTTGTCTACCTTTGACAAACGCATTTTGTGGCTTCAAGATTAGTTTTTCCACCACCGTGCTCAATCTTTTTGCTAACACTTTGGAAAAAATCTTGTACACCTCATTCAGAAGACTAATGAGGCGATAGTCTCTCACATCCCTAGACCCCACTTTTTTGGGAATGAGGGCTAAGAAGGTGGCATTGAGACTCTTTTCAAAGTTAGCATTAAAATGAAATTCATGAAAGACTTGTATAAAATCTTCCTTGACCACCTCCCAGTAAACTTGAAAGAAACCCATAGTAAACCTGTCCGGACCACGAGCTTTATCACTTGCCATACCTCTGATTACATTACATACTTCCTCTTCTTCGAATTGTCTCTCTAACCATTCTGCACTCTACTGGTCTAATGTAGAAAAAGATAAGCCCATCCACTTTTGGTGGCCAAATGTGCTTTTCATATAAGAGTTGTTGATAGTAGTGTTCAATGTGATTATTAATTGCCATCTGATTTGATGAAATTGCCCCATCTACCATTAGTGTATCAATAACATTTTTCCTCCTGTGAGAGTTAGCCATCCTGTGGAAGAATTTTGTGCTCTTGTCCCCTTCCTTAAGCCAGACCCTTAATTTTTGTCTCCATGAAATCTCCTCCATCAAAGTTACATTTTCAAGTTCAGCAACTACTTGGCTCTTGCAAATTTTTTTAGGTTCAGAAAGGGTTTAGGGCCTCATTCTCGCCTTAAGACCCTGAAGCTCCTCCACAAGAGAGCACCTCTACTGAAACACATTGCCAAACACTTATTCATTCCATTGCTTTAAATCCTGTTTCAGGGCTTCCTTTTTGCCATAATGAAACTTGCCAAGCCTTAAAAATTGTAGGAGGTCCACCATTATCTAACCCTATCTACAAAACTGTCAGTTTTAAGCCACATATGCTCAAATTTAAAATACCTTCTACCCCCTTGGATGCCTCCGCAGTCTAAAATGATGGGAAAGTGATCAAAGCATAAACAAGGTAGCCTACTTTGAGCCACATCCGAAAAGTATGACTCCCAATCGGGGGTTAACAAGAACCTGTTAATCCTTAACCAAGATGGAAAATTTTGGTTGTTAGACCAGGTAAACGTGCCTCATAAGCTCCTGGATTCCCGCTCCCAATGCAACTTGGTAACTCCCACCACCTAAGGATTCCTGCCAATTCTTTCTATAATAATCTTCTCTCTGAGTCAATATTTAGGCCATAAACACCAGCAAACGCCCATTTGAAGTTGTCTTCAAAGTTAACAAAAAAACCTTGTGCCGGCAAAACATGCAATGGCAGCCTCCATTACGGAAAGCCAACTAACTGTAGCCCATACAACAGAAAATCAGAATGGCTTTGGTTCTTTACAAACCCATAAAGGGACGATGGAGCACGGGGAGCATGTGGGTGGGCCATCCCCCCTGCTGCGGCATAGATTGGGTCGCCGGCATGTTCTGGCCCATTTCCAAACGTGCTGGCGATGAAGATTGCTCTCACGACGTCTCATGAAGTAGCTCCCTTTCGAAAGCCCAGAACTCTCCGTTGAAGCACAGGGAGCTTATGGGTGGGTTATCCCACCCCACGGTGGCACAGACTGTCGCCGGCTCTAGCTCATCTCCAAACTTTCAGGTGGCAATAGATCTTCCAGTGATGACACAGAGTTGTTTGATGGTGGTGAATACAAATCCGGCTGGACTATCAGGGCAAGTGGTATCTCAAATAGTGCCTCGGCACCTTCTGGTATGCTTCTCATCTATATAACGGTGAAGGTAGTGGTTCAGGTGTCAGAGCATGCGAGGGTAAAATCACCCAAACACTCTTCCACCCTTTCCACCACCCTTGTGTCAAACATAATTAGAGCTCCCCCAGATGATCCTTTTGATAGTAGGTAGGACCACCTGACATGTTGCCCTCGCCATAGGTTGCGAACTATTTGTCTTGTAATAGATTCCAACTTAGTCTCTTGTAAGCATATGATATCCCCCTTCCATTGACGAAGTAAATTTCTGACTTAGAGCCGCTTATTAGGATCATGCAAACCCTCACGTTCCATGACAATATTTTTGGCTTCATGGAACAACCGTTTTACCCCTTCCCTTACAACGCTCCCTATTAGAGCCCTTCTCTCCCCCATCCTCTTTCATTGCCCATGTTAGCCTTTTTAGTTCTCTTTCCCCTTTTTTGACTGTAGCCAAGGATTGATTGGAGTTAGATTGGGCGTTCGCAGCCTTAACAGCTACAAGAGGGGCAAAAAATCTAGCTTTGAAATCCTTGTAAGAAATCCCAACCGTATGTTTAATGTCCAACGCTCTCTAAATAACCCAATCTGACACGTTGGGATGAAAGGAGTTGAGAGGAGTAGGATCATCTTTCCCTTCCCTATTAGCCGTGAACAGAACCAAAGAACCAACGTGTTCGAAAACACTAGGCTCCTCTATCATCTTCAACCCCAGAAAACCGTCGGTTGAGCTGCCATTGCCGTAGGTCCAAAAGCCTCAATGAATCCTCATGTCGGGGTTGAACCTTCATCGGATGGGCTCTCAAGCTTTACAAGCCTTCACCCACGAAATCGGCCTCTAACCGACATCAGCTGAGGCAGGCCCAAAAGACGAGCCTTTCTTAAAGCAGGGCCCAGCCTATATTCTCTTCCAACCCATGTGATTTGATCCTCTTTAGCCCATCACCACCTTTGCCTTACCAATTATATGCCTGGGGAGCTTTCGCCCACTAGAAGAAACCTAACCTTGGCCTAGGCCCAGGCCTACACCTTTCACAATTTAGTAGCTTAGATTTTCTAGTTCCTTCCTAAGGGAAGTTAGTTCCTCCTTCACCCCGTTAACTTCCTCTTTCAAACAAACCAGAGCCTTCTGCAACTTGCTTTCCTCTGTGCAAACATTGGACAGTGAACCACTCCCCAATTCTTGTATAACAGTTCTGTCACCTTTCTCTGCATGTATACCTGAGTGTTTTCTGCCTCCTTTTTATTTTTTCCGAAAGTTTTCACTATTCTCCTCCCACCACCCAATGCCACCTTCACATAGGTAAGCTTCTTCTTCTATTTCCCCTTGCCTTCTTCTCTGTCCAGTTGTGGAATCGAAGCCAGAAATGGAGTCTACTTAACCAAAACACATCTTGGCAATGCATTCATCAACTCTCTTGAAAGGATCTTCCAACCATTTCCTTTCACTCCTTTCGGAATCGCTAACAAACCTCGACCTCTAGTGCCACCACCGTAATATTTGACTTCCAAGAAACGCCTATAAGCATTAGAGCACCTATGAGCAAATAGAGCTTTAGCTCCATCCTGATAGGTCTTATAAAAAAAACCTTGCTTCCCCCTAAAAAAGACATTCTTCTACTGTCTTTGCCAGCCAACAAGCACTGGCCATATTGAGTACTAGTTCTTTTGTAACCCTCATACCTCTCTCTATGATGTGACAATGGGTTTCTCCCTCCTTACCTTTGTCTCTATTAACAGATGCTTAATAAAACCCATTCCAAGTGTGCTTCTTTTTAAAATTATCCATTCTTCATTCTTTTCATAATAATGATGAAGCCATTTGATCTTATCTTGGACATAATGGAAAATGTGATTGGCCATAGGAAGTTTTTGGATTTCCCTTGAGAATTTTTCTGAAAAAATTGTGTTAAGGAGAAGTGTGTTCTATTGCCTTGGTTCCTCTAGAGTGAGCTCAGAGACTTTCATGTTTTGGTCTAGTACAATATTATGGGGGTTTGGGTGAGGTATAGAGTAAGGGATGGTAGGAATCCAAGGATTAGTCCATGCCTTAGTGAAAATTTCATTATTGATTTAAAAGCAGACACTAGACCATAGAAAATCTCTTTGTTTAAGAAGACTATTTCAGAACCATGAGTTGGAGGACTTGGGAAGAACTTCTAGCAAAGATTTGGATTCTAGATATTTTTTAGAGATGACATCCTTCCAAAGACTAGTTGACCCATTGAGGAGAAACCAAGCATATTTAGTGACAAGAACAGAATTGAAGGTGGACATACGTTTGAGGCCGAGACCTCCCACTGACTTTGGTAAACATATGGTCTTCCGGGACTTGGGGGTAAATTTCTTTTATTTTTTTTAATTGTCCTCGATTTCCCACCAAAATTTACGAAGAGGGAATCCAGGTTTTTGGCCATTGTTTTAGGAATGAGAGTTTAGGACAAGACATATGAAGGAATTGAACTAGCAACCGCTCTTATCAAAACTGTTTTTGCAACTTGAGAAAGAATTTTTATTTTCCAACCTTGAAGCTTATTTTGAATGCATTATTTCAGTGAGGAATTTTCTCTTGTCACTCCATTTGAGAGAGGTAATCCCAGATATTTAGAATTAGGAGATGAGACTCTAAAATCAAAGGAGCTTTTGACATGAATTATTGAGGCAGGAGTGGTATTCCTACTGAAATTGAGAAAATATTTTCGATCATTGATGCATTGTCCCGACCACGAGTTGTAAACTTCTAGATATTCTAAGAGGTTTTGAGCATTTTGAGTTGTGGCAAATCCAGAGAGGAACAAGTCATCAGCAAATAGTAGGTGAGAGATGGAGGGGCCATCTCTTGACAATTTAATGCCCTTTATGTAGTTGAGTTGATCCTTTTTGGTGATGAATCTAGAAAGAACTTCTGTACCTAGAATGAAAAGGAAAGGGGATAAGGGATTACCTTGTTGGAGACCCCTTGTGGGATGGAAATATCCATGAGGCGCATCATTGATAATGATTGAGTAGGACATTGCTAAAATACACTCATCGATCTAGTTGATCCATTGTCATCTGAATCCAGCTTGATGAAGAACGGAAAGGAGAAAGGAAGGGCCATTCCATGGAGTCAAAGGCCTTTGCCATATCAATTTTGATGGCAATTTGACCTAATCTGCCATTTCTTTTTTTCATTTTGTGAAAAACCTCTTGGACCAAAATGGTGTTATCTTGGATGAGTCGACCAAGGATGAATGCAGATTGACAAGGGGAGGTGATACAAGGAAGGACGGCTTTGAGCCTATTAGCAAGGATTTTTGTTACAATTTTATACCAAACATTAGACAGGCTAATGGGTCTGAATTGATTGACTATTTGGATTATCCACTTTTGGAATTAAGACCAGGTTAGTGTGATTGAGTTCCTTGAGAAGCTTTCCATGGATGAAAAACCTCTTTACAATAGCAATCATATCAATTTTGATGACTTCCCATAAAGTTTTATAAAAAGGACTCGTAAAGCCATCAAGTCCTTGTGCCTTTATGAGAGTGAGTTTTTTCACAATGAGAGTGATGTCCTCGTGGAAGTTTACATAGGAAATCATTCTCAAAATCCATTATCTTTCTTGGAAAAAGATTCTCAATTCCCTCAGGAGGGACAGGGTGCGAAGTAGAGAAAATGTTTTGAAAGTGATTTTGGATCTTAGAAATGATGATGGGTTGATCTACTGTCCAATTGTTTCTACTTATTTTGAGGCACTCAATATTGTTTCTTCTACGTGTAATGGAAGTGGAAGCATGAAAGAATTTGGTGTTTAGGTCAGTAGAGGTGAGTCAGGTCACTGTGGATTTTTGCCTCTAAAGAGATTCCTCTCTTAAGAGCAACTCGTTGATGTTTTCCTTTAAGTCAATTTCCAAGTTGCTAGAGGGTGGAGGAGAGTCTTGTTCTTGGAAAGAGGAAATGACTGAAGTCAAGAATTTGAGTTGAGTTTGGATGTGCCCAAAACAATTGAGATTCCATTCCCAAAGAGCTTTTTTTGTAATTTTGAGTTTTTCTGAGAGAATGAATGATGGAGTTCAAGTAAAACGAGAGTTCCATACCTCTTTGATGGTTTTAAAAATGGAAGGATCTATAATACATAATTCTTTGAATTTGAAGGACTTGGGACAATTCTTCCTATTCGAAGTATCTAAGAGGATTGGGGCATAATCAGAAGAGACACGGGTGACAGTGGTAAGAGAAGCTTGAGGGAAAAGTTCAAGTTATGGGAGGTTGGCTATACCTCTGTCAAGTCTCTCTTTAATCAGATGATGACCAAACCTATTATTGGTCCAGGTAAACTTAGGACCAGAGGAACCTAGATCAACAAAGCCAAACTTATCCATAAACAATTTGAGGCCTTTTAAATTTGAAGATTGTGCGATAGGATTAGCCCATACCTTATTGGATTGAGTGAGAATATAGTTAAAATCTCTTAAAGCTAGGGAAGGACCAAAAAAGGAATCAGTGATACTGGTAAGAAGGTCCAAGCTAGCAGTCTCATGGAGCATTTGGTGGCAATGAGGACCCTTCCACCTCAGTCATTAGATTCATGGGGAAGAGATTCATAGTTTGAGACTAAACTTTGTTACCCGATCCCTTCAATTCTTAGTGTTGTTAGGGTGACTATGGTTGAGCTATTCTTTGGGTGTTTCCTTTTCATTCTTTCCTTTTTTGGCTTCTGTGATTACTTGTTTTTTGCTGGAGTGTCTCTCGTGTTAGCATTCACAACCCCTGCCTCATGAGCTCCAATGTCGTCCTCTCCGTAGTCAAGCTTCATCCACTGGAATTGTTGTACTGAGATGACATTTTTCGTGGGGGATGGGAGGATTGCTCTTCTCATCAGACAAAATTTTCCTTTTCTTCATAGTCTCATTTGAGAGGTTGATCGGGGGGGTGAAAGAGGAAGCATCTTTTCCTTGATTAGGGCTTGTACCTAGGGGTGTAACCAATCCAGTTTGGTCCGGTTTTGGACAAAATTTAGGACCAAACCGGTAGGCATCGGTTTTGCATTTTTAAAATCGATTACGCACCGGTTTCCTTCTTAAACCGGTATTCCGATTTTACTGGTTTTCGGTCTCGTTTGGTCCGATTTTTCGGTTTTAATAAAATACAAATTTTTCATTAAAAAAACACTGATTTAAAAATTTTTTTTTATTAAAATTCCATTACCATTTACAAAAATCTGCTATGTAAAAAAATTTTGCTATCAAAAATCTACTTTATAAGAAAAATCTGACATGTAACAAAATTCTGTTATAAAAAATCTGCTTTATAAAAGAAATCTGCTATATAAACAAAATTCTGCTATATAAAAAACTGTTGTAAAACAAAAACTAAAATAAGAAATCTAGTGTAAAAAATATCTGCTAGACTATTAGTATTAGTATATATATATATATTAGTATTAGTTATAACTATATAATATATTAGACAATATAATAATATTAATATTAGACTATTAGTATAGCTATATATTAGCATTAGTTATGATGATTTAGTATAACTATATTAGAATGAGTATAACTATAGTCTATTATAAATATTAGTAGTAGTATATATGTGATTATTTAGTATAGTGATTTATATACTACTTTATAAATAGACTTAAAGTATATTACCAATAGTAATATTGTATTAGACTATTAGTATCATTATAAATATTAGTATTCATTATAGTGATTATAATAACTATTAACTATATATTAGTAATTTTTTTTTCTTCTTGGTTTTTACTTCTTATGATAAAATGTTATTAATAAGTAATATTATACATTTAAAGCATATGATGAATTAAATTTTCATGTTTAAGATTAAACATTTATTTTATAAATTATAATAACATTATCTTATATATAATTATAATTTATATTATTATATATATTCTATATAAAAACTATATATAATATAAAACATATTATATATAATATTAATATATAAACAGTACCGGTTCGGTCCGGTCCAAAACTAACGGGAATCAAAACCGGACCGGTTTCGGGCGGTTTTCCATTTATGGAAACCGGTTTTGGATCGAACCTGTCTAAAACCGGCACAACCAGTCCGGTCCGGGTCGGTTCGGTCCGATTTTTCGGTTTGCCAGTTTTTTCTTACACCCCTACTTGTACCTTTGGGGAAAGGTCTTTAGGAGAGGTTGAGTCTGTGGGAGAGGCCTGATGGATTTGAGAGAAAGTTTGGGTTGAGCTCAGTTGGATGGTATTGAAGGCTATGCAAGCCTTGCTTGATGGGCTGACCAAGAGAGATACATTATGGTTGGGCTTGTGAAAATCTAATGGCTCTTTCTTTTGTTTGAGTTGGGAAAAAAACTGTTTAAATAATGAGGGCCTGGACTCATCTGGGAGGGGCCCGATTAGTTCGTTTAGGTTGATCGGAATGGAGAACTCCAAATTGATTGTGGGTGGGGTCAGAGGTGATCTGTTCTTTAATAGTTCAGAGTGTTACGCTGTCTCCTTTGATTTCGAAAGGGACACTTGGAAGGAAGAAGTTTCATCTGGTGTCAGAATTTTTGGGAGAAATGAGACCTTTTTGTTGATGGCAACTAATTTGCCGCTTTCTATAAAAATGGAATAGTCATTCTTGTATGGAGATCTAAATCGTTGCCACGTGGAGATTGGTTCGGTTTGCATGGTTCATACTTCGTAGTTTTCAGAGGTTGACTTTTAGTGAGATGAACAGTGCCATCTTGTAGGTTTACCCTATTGTTACTTGTTGTTGTAGAGAAAAGCTTTTTGATACAAAATTCCTTCTTATGGCTCTCGTTGGTACTGATGATGATAGCTTTCCCTTTACTAGGTGTTCAACCTGGGGGAAGGAAGGGGGGATTTGTTGGATTTGTTCAAGCTGTGGGACTTCCTGGAGAACTAACTACGGTGGCTCCCTTAGTGGCTCTTTGGGTTGCATCAGTCTTTGTGGTTTCTGAAGGTCTGCTCTCATCCAGTTACTAAGGTATGGCTCCTCAACTGAGTTAATGTAGATGGGGTATGCCTATTGAAGGTGGCCCAGTCTTCCACATCCATAACAAAATTCAAATAAGCCCTTGTATTTGAAGCTAACTTTGACTGGACCCTTATTGATCTTGGGTAAAATGTTAGAATAGGGGCTTGGCCGTGTTAATCTCCACCCTAATTCTAAGGAATTGATTTACACAAGTATTGGGAAGATAGGATTGATCAATGTCTATTAAACGCCCCTAGGACTTTGCCTATTGTTTTAATATTATATTTTGTCATCATTTCAAGGGGTAATCGTAAATATGGATCCAAAAAGCAGAGTGTGACATGTCTATTTCCTAGAGATTGAGGCCTAGAGGCCATTCTTTGATTACAATGTGGTAACCTTTAAAGTTTCAGGATCTTTGGTAGAAGACTATTTTTTTTCAAGTGGGGATGGGAAAGTGAAAAGAAAGGTATTGATTCCAAGATCTTCAATGGTGAGACCAGGTACAAAGCTCCAAACCGCACGTATGGTAGAGTGAAAAGTATGTTTATTAAGAGCTTTGGCCTAGAATAACTTACCGATCAATGCCTGGTTTGAGATCTTTATAATAGTCTCGGACATTGGTACAAGAATGATGTCATCCCATGTTAGTGCTTTCGTTTGTTCAACGAGCAGGTCAACACTTGATTTTTCTTCTTCTTTTGACATGGGTGGATGATGGTGGGTGGGAGATGCGGAAAGATTGGTTGGTGGAAGATACTGGAGGGTGGGGTATAGAAAGGGATAAGGGTGGGTTAGGTGAGGATCATAAAAGTATAAACTACTAAGAGGAGAAGAAAACTCATCTTCAAAGAGAGAGAGCGGTTCGAGGATCCTGATTGATCAGGATCGGCGTTTAAAAAGAAAACTAGGTACGATTGTAGCCCCTATTACAACTTATTTATTAATTCTTTTACAAAAGTTTAATCAAAGTATAAAACAATTGCATTCAAAAGTCTCAGAACAAATAGTCAACAGATACAATATCTTGAATCCTCTGTCATAATAACTTCAAAACCCTCATGCATAACTGCTATACCAAGTAATGAGCTACCCTATAACGCTCCAAATGAACAGAGAATCTTGTGAATAGCTCGAGCTCGTCTCGTGTATACTCAGTTCGACCTCGAATCATTTAATAAATGACATGCTTGTAAATATTAATATAGGTTCAAATATTGAATGAGTAAAACTCTTATAAACTCAACTTGATTTAGGCTTGTGAACAAAACTCATACTCGACTTGACTCATTTGAGCTCGTTTTGAAACTCGTAATATGTGTTATATATGTATATGTTATATTTATTACATATTTGTTATATTTTATATATTTAGTTATATATTATTAATTTATTTCTAATTTACCTTATTTAATATATATATATATATTATGTTCCCAAAGTGTGTATGGAATAATTTGTATAATAATATATTATACAACTAGATCTTTTGATTTATTATATTATATATATATATATATATATATTAAATACTATAGTTTACTATATTTATCTTATTTATTATTTCTTAAATTTATAACTATAAGTTAATTTATTTCATAAAAAATTATACTATAAGAACTTTTTAATCAAAACTATTTCCTAGAATAGTTAGAGTAAAATTTAAATTTTTTTATTAATGAAAACATAAGATTCAGAATTCTTTTTTTTTTTTTTAAAAAAAAAAAGTTCAAGCTCGAGTCATTTGTTTATTTTTAGTCAAGTTCAAGCCAAATTCAAGCAACATTATTGGTTAACGAGCTGAGTTCGAACAAAGATATCCAAGTTCAAGTAGAGTTCAAATGAGTAAACATGCTCATCGAGCTCGAGTACCCTTGTTCAAATTCGACTTAAATAAGTTCATTTGTAGCCCAACTGCCCTATAAACATGCTTGATCTTCTCATTTTGTAGTTTTGACAGCACACTACAAGAAATTTAATTTTTAGGAATGAAATTTATTTCGTCACAAAAAATATTTTTTAGAGACGAAATTTAAATTTCGTCTCAAAACATAGAGAACCTTATAAATCCGTTCGAACTAATAAATATTAGTTCGAACCGGAGATTTTGAGACGAATTAGATCGTCTCCAAAAGCCTAAACCATTCGAACTAATAAAATCTAATTTAAACAGATAATTAATCTATTCGAATGTAATATAATTGGTTCGAATAAGTATTATCTTGTTCGAACGATATTATCTAATTGCAATAATATATTGTTAAAATTATAATAATAAATATTTTTTCTATTAATTTTTTATCATTTTCAAAGTAAATAAAAATGTCTATATATTATATATTATGATTTACAATGAATTAAAATACTTACGAATTCATAAATTAATTTTATGTAATTAATTTAAAAATATTTTAGTTAAATAAATATTACTTTAAAGATAGTGTCATTTTTTCTATTATCGTGAACATTAAGTATAATTAAAAGAAAATATAATTAACAATAAAGAGGTTAGAAAACACTAAAAATAAAAACCATACATTAATTACATCCCAAAATGTGTTAGACGTTCTATACAACATAAAAAAAGTAAAATAATAACTAACAATATATATTTATTAAGTAAATCAAAATCCTCCTGTAAGGTATGCAAGTGTCCTTCCAGGTCCTAAAACTTCTCCATGATGGGATGAATGAAGTTTCTGAATATAATTTGGTGGTGCTCCGCCAATATAACTCGTACCTCATCTAGAATAGCCCCAGCAGGCTATCTCTCAATAGGGGGAGCAGTAATAGAAGCTGGATCAGTAGGCGGAGGTTGATCCTGTACTGCACGAGTCTTCGGCAAGTGACCCTTGCTCTTGCTAAATGTGATCTTGTTAACGAGCCCTATCTGTGGCGACCTCCGCTTAGTCAAAGCCACTGTAACCCTCGATTGGAGTAGGAGGTTAAATATCAATAGTGCAAATGGTAGACGACCTCTACCCGAATAGCATGACTGTGTTCGAATGTGGAGGAAGAAATATAATGCTAGATCAATCGGCTCCCCCTGTGCTAATCGTAACAAAAATCTGGCCCGCTCAATCTCGAAATCAGTCTTGTGTTTTTTCGGATCAATATTATACCCAACAATCAAATTAAAAATTTTGAAAAATGCTATACAAACGGCCTGTCAGATCACTTTACTGCCATCATATGGAGCCTGATTTTCTGTGAGACCATTATCAGGTACCTCATCGCCGCTCTCACTATCATCCGAGCTAGATGGTGCAGTTGCTGCTCTCGCTGCTGCTACAGGATATGCACTGGGCTCCTGTCGTAGATCAAGAAACTCAGTAATAACGTGGGTAGAGAAGATAATATTCACTCCCCGGACTACTAAGTTGTAGCACAGAGCATCACCAGACTGCTCTCTCATGGCACGGTAAAACTCACCGAACATCTCAGGATATGTTGTGCTCCTCTACTGACATATCAGAGTCTATCCACGATCGGTGATGATGTCATGTATGCTCTGTCCCTCCCAAGTGAGATTACGGAAGTCATCCAGAATGATCTCCTGCTCAACTAGTATAGGCCTCACGGCTGATTGAGAAGGAGCTGTTTCTCTACTTTGGCCTGTCTGGGGTCAGGAACGTTTTCTTCCACTGCTGCTTGCCATTAGTATACTGTGGATCTACAAAATCATTATGTAATCTAATTAAACTGAATTAGAGGAATGATGATGTTGTGCTGCAGTGTTTGACAACTGCTTATTCGAATGGATTCCAATCCGTTCGAATAAGGGCTGCCAAATATCATCTTTAGTTGGAATGATTAAAATTCAATTCGAATGGCCTAAAATTCCATTCGAATTATGTTAAAGTCCATTCGAATGGAATTTAAAGTCATTCGAATGACCTTAAAATTCATTCGAATGACCTCATAAAACTCCATTCGAATGGAATTTAGGCTCATTCGAACGGGACTGAGCCAAACAGACATGGCTAAGTCGACTCAGTCCCGAATCTACAAACTAGTTTTTCACCATAATCCAAGATTTTAATCGGTAGAAATGATTTAGGAGTGACGCTCCATCATTTCTACCGATTAATTTTGTGTCATTTGGTCCCAAAATAACAAAATGTGGTCGGATTGATTCAAAATCCAACCCCCCAGAACCAAGGAAACAACCATTTAACCCATACCTCTTGTTCTAGGAGATTTGAGGACTTGGTCGGAGTTGGTGGTGGTGTTGTGGCTGCAAACGACGAAGGATTCAATCCGACGGTTCGAATGAGAGGATGCATGAAATAAACAGAGAAGAAACTGTATCGCGACTTATATAATGTAATTTCGTTCGAACGGAAAAGGTATAAGTTCGAATGAATTATATAATAATGAGAAAAAATATACATATAACTACAAGAGGTAAAACAATACGTTTTATATTACTAATACTAGTATATAATACTAATATTAGTACTAATAAAAAATTTCTGGACTAGTATATATAATATAGTAGATATATAATATATATTAGATAACTATATTATATAGTATAGAGTATTTAATTAAAAACCTATATATATTATAAGTAACTAGTATATATATATAATACTATATATATTATGCATTAGATGAGTATAAAATAGTATTGTGTAAAGCATTGCATTATAAAGTAATATACTAAGTATATAGTAAAACATTGCATTAAATATAAGTATAAAATACATATATCTAATATATTTAGTTTGTATATTAGAAATAAACTAAGTACTTAGAATATATTATAAAGTATTATAGTACTAAAAGTTTTCATATACTTATGCTATTTGTACTATAATATCACTTAGTAATGTACTATTAGTGATAGTATTATACTTATAATGATATTAATTATAAGTATAACACTATTAGTGATACTAAATAAAATATTATGCTATTAGTAATACTTAATATTATAGATTGATAAAAAACTTATTATTATAATATTAGTGACACTCAGTATTATATAGTGTATATAGTTTTAACGTATACTAATAATAATATTGGGTGTATTATGTGTATATTAATATATTGCTATAATTATCTGTTCGAATGAATATAATTATAATTCGAATAGAAATAAAGTCTGTTTGA
Organism: Carya illinoinensis; assembly: GCF_018687715.1. Classification (NCBI taxonomy): domain Eukaryota; kingdom Viridiplantae; phylum Streptophyta; class Magnoliopsida; order Fagales; family Juglandaceae; genus Carya; species Carya illinoinensis. The sequence goes on from NC_056756.1 coordinate 39,930,789, forward strand.
ACGAATTTTTTTTATTTAGAGGAAAAATTCACGCCAAATTATCGGTATATGCTGGAGAATATTCTTTTTTTTTATTCAAACTCTAATATTATTAGTTTGAACGGAAAAAAATATTGTGGGAAAACTTCGCAGTTTTTTTTTTTATTTTCGCGTTCGAATTTATAAAAAATTCGTTCGAACGGAAATTCACATATTATTAACTCAGTCCTTTCACTTCATTTTCACTTAGATTGAAGTTAATTTGAGAGAGGGAGAGAGAACATGGCAGAAGGCTTTGAGAGAGTGTTGTGGAGAGAGAGAGCTTGAAAGAAGTGTGAGAGAGGAGATTCTTGAGAGAGAAAAGACAAGCACAAGAGGTAATATGTTATTTTTTTGTTATTTTTCATTCCAATTTTTGTTTACAAGTATCTTGATATTTGTTACATTTATTCTTGAGATAGAACAGATGTTTAATGTGTTTTATGCATATATATGTATTGTGGATTGATATTTTTATTGGATTGCAAAAATTAGAGGTAAGTTTTTATAGTTTTCTAAGTTATTTAATAATCATATTTAGGGATAATCATATATTTTTCAATATATTATATTAAAATATGCCATCATGTATGTAAAAATTGTGTTTTGTGGTTCAGTTTTTTTGCTCTGTTTAATGACTGGTTTCTGGCTTGGTCCCATTCGAACACTTTGAATCCCATTCGAATTGAATTTACTCAGTTCGAACGAAATCTGACTCGACCAGAATTCCATTCGAACATTTGGAGTGTTTGTTTGAACAGTATCAATTAAATAGATATTTATAATGTATAATTGAAAATATTTAAGTACTGCAATTAAATAGATTAATACTTAAAATGTTCTTATAAAATATTTAATTAAAGAACTATAATGTATTAGTGAAAATATTTAAGTACTCTAATTAAATAGATTAATACTTAAAATATTCTTATAAAATATTTAATTAAAGAATTATAATGTATAATTGAAAATATTTAAGTGCTCTAATTAAATAGATTAATACTTAAAATATTTTTATAAAATATTTAATTAAAGAATTATAATGTATTAGTGAAAATATTTAAGTACTCTAATTAAATATATTAATACTTAAAATATTCTTATAAAATATTTAATTAAAGAATTATAATGTATAATTGAAAATATTTAAGTACTCTAATTAAATAGATTAATACTTAAAATATAATTATAAAATATTTAATTAAAAAATTATAATTAAATATTTGAAAATATTTAAGTACTCTAATTAAAATGATTAACACTTAAAATATACTTATACAATATTTAATTAAAGAATTATAATGTATAATTAAAAATATTTAATTACTCTAACTAAATAGATTAATACTTAAAATATAATTATAAAATATTTAATTAAAAAATTATAATTAAATATTTGAAAATATTTAAGTACTCTAATTAAAATGATTAACACTTAAAATAAACTTATACAATATTTAATTAAAGAATTATAATGTATAATTAAAAATTTTTAAGTACTCTAATTAAATCGATTAATACTTAAAATATAATTATAAAATATTTAATTAAAAAATTATAATTAAATATTTGAAAATATTTAAAAACTCTAATTAAAATGATTAACACTTAAAATATTCTTATAAAATATTTAATCAAAGAATTATAATTTATAATTAAAAATATTTAAGTACTCTAATTAAATAGATTAATAATTCATTTTATACTTATAAAATATTTAAGTACATAATTATAGGGTCTACTTCAAAATCTTTAAGGGCCCATTATGTATACTTGTAATGTAATTTTGCAATGTATTTGTGATTTGGAATGTGATTATAACAATTTTTATGTTTACTACTGAGCTATTGGATTTTTTAGTTATTTTACATGCAGTTAAACCTTAGACTCGTTCAATAGTTGTGGCCAAATATTCTCTTAAAGAATGTTTGGGTACAACTCTTGAATTGTCAAAAGTGGATAGTTTGGGATTCTATCATCTATATGACATATATATTCAGTTAAAACTTATGTATTAGTCAATTAAAATTTTGGTTTAGCATTTTCTTACATTTTTCAAGTATGTAGTTCATAAGTTTTTTGACCCATGAATAGGGTCGACGACTTATCGTGACGAGCATATTTGAAGAATTGTAGGGAAATATTGCCGAAAGAGTTTTGGACTGAGTATATATGCGATATAGATGATAATTTCTCAAATGAGATATGACCAACTACCTTAAAAATATATGGTTATTAAACACGTGTATTGTAATAGTTTCTTGATAGGAGTTGGGAATAAGATCGGAGTTACATTTGTAAGATACTGGGTCGTCGGCTTATATGCCCCTTGGATAGTATACACTTTCAAGTAATGAGAGAGAAATTCTGTGACTGGTTCATGACAATCAAATTACCCAATGGTTATGTTTCGAACATGTCAAGATGTGTCTGAGCTTATGATTCGAAAATAACTGGTCTCAAAAGTCACGACTGCCATATATTTTTGTAGCGATTGTTGCTAGTTGGTGGAAAGCTTACTCAAGATGTTCATACAACTCTTACATAATTAGGGTGATTTTTCAGGAGTATTTGTAATAGAACGTTAAAAGTTGATGCCTTATTAAAAATGGAAGTTGACATTACATTGATATTATGCAATTTGGAGAGTTTGTACCCGCCTTCATTATTTGATATAATGGTTCATTTGGCTGTACATTTACCTCATGAGGCTTTAGTTGCTGGCCTCGTTCAGTATAGATGGATGTATCCTATTGAACAGTTTTTGGGAAAACTAAAGTGATATGTGGGGAATAAGGCTCGTCTGAAAGGATCGATCACAGACTCATACATGCATAATGAGTGGAATACATTTTGTTCAATGTATTTTTGTGGGGTTGATACTAGATTTACGAGACCGGATTGAAATTATGAAGGTGGACAAATAGGAGTTTTATCAGCATTTACTATATTTTCCCAAAAAGTAAGTCTCATAGGTGCACAAGGAGGCTATGACCTATGTGGGTGAGAGTTTGAAAGAGTTCGATGATATGTCTTGAATAATTGTAAAGAGATTGAACACTATTTGAGGTTAGTGATGATCATCTAATTTAATAGTATTTTTAAGTGCATTTATAATAATATAGTATATATTGATATAAATTAATAACTCATATTAACATATGCAACGAACATATACAACTAGTTCGCACAAATAGTGTGACTGACGGAGAAAAGATGCATGAAGAAGAATTTGCCTTGTGGTTTGAACATACGGTATTACTAAAAAAAACATGCATAATTATTTTGAATTTTATACATTTTGTAAGTGTCACCATATTTATATATGATATTGATATAAGTAGAATAATATTTATTTATGTAGGTTGCATCGAAATATAGTGAACATTCAAGTGAAATCTCACAAGAAGTATATGCTCTGGCATGTGGTCCGTCTAAGCGGGCTATCCAATATTCAAGATATTTGGTGTGTGGATATAGATTTCACATAGCAGACAGAGAACGATATAGAAAAACTCAAAATTGTGGGGTCGTAGTCGAAGGAAGCCATGAGGATGGTAATATCAATTTTTACGCAATTGTGGAATATATCATAGCATTAAAGTATGTGGGGGATATATGGTTTGGTTATTTAAATGTAATTGGTGGGATGTCTCAAATATTAAGTTGGAAGTGCGTAAGGATGAATATTTTGTAAGTGTCAATACATCTCGCAAATGGTATGAGAATGATCCTTTCGTTCTCGCATGTCAAGCAAATCAAGTTTTTTATTTAGATGATTCGGAGTTCGGAAATCCATGGTGGGTAGTCGAGAAGTTTGCACCAAGAAATGTATATGATTATATTCCAGAGGTAGACAAACCATATGAAAAAGTTGATAGTCCAGATCATGAAGAAGCATATTAAGAAAATGAATCAGGCATCAATTTATTTATTGATCTAAGCCAATATGATATGGTCCCATTGCGCAGAGAAGATGTTCAACCCGAAGTAATTGAAGGTGACATGTCGGAAGAACATGAATCAACTGAAGTGTCTACTGAGGATGAGAGTGATTGGTCCAAGAAAACTGATACTGAATGATTTTCAAATAGATATTTGTGTAGGTATAATTCTTATAAAAATATAAAATGTATCTTGTTCGAATAATAATTTATTATAATTTTAAACAGATATGCCTCCTAAATGCAAAAGAACACATGAACCATCCCCACCACTTACTAACTCCCCGTGTAATTTATTTGCCAACAATGGTGGGCCAACATCACCATAACAAGAATAAAGGTATTTTATCACTGTATATCTTTCAAATAAAATAATTTAATTAGAATATATGCTTTGATTTTTGTATATATAGCTGTTGTAAACCAGCGCCGAGTTAGAGGCATTACGAGGGGTGTCTGCATAGAGAAAGTAAGGAAAGTGGGTAAAATTAAAATTGATATACTTGATGATTACACCGGTGGCTCTGGAGATTCGATAGCTTGGCTTGCTTCTTACGTTGGTACACTTACTCGCACATATGCACCGATGGCTACATCCTACTGGGCTAAAGTTTTCCAAAATGTGAAAGACCACATAAAAAATCGTTGTATGGTAATAAGTTACTTTGTATAACATTTTTATTTAAATAACATTTGAAATTATGCTAATTGTTTATAATTTTTTGAAGGACGAGTTTGAACTAAATTTTAGCTGGCGAGAGGATCGACTAACGATTGAGGAATTGATGTTGAATGCATTCTGAAGGTACAAAGGTCGATACCATGCACACTATCAGAAGTTCAGTACTACGACAGATGTGCGTCAAAATCCATTCCAAGCAATGCAACCAAACAAATGGGAGAAAGTTTGTGATCTGTTTGAAGATTCTGCTTATAAGGTAATTTCGCTGCTATCATTTTTTAATAATATATGATAGATGTATTAAACATAAAATTATAATACTTTTTTTTAGCAATGGAGTACGATGAACAAAGCAAATAGATCAAATTTAACGATACACCATCATGCGGGTTATCAATCTTTTCATCGCTTGTAAAAAAAATGGTTAGTTATTTTAGTCCACATTAAATATTAATATATACATTTTTCTGGTTCAAATTCTGATATTGATTTTCATTTTTCAACAAGAAGAAAGTCCTGCTGATTACGATCTGATCCAATTGTATGTTAAAGTACATAAAAATCGTGATGGTGTTTGGAGCAATTATGAGGCAGAGGCAAATTTTGTAAGTTTAAGTTTATTTAATTCTATTGTCTAAAGATATTTTTGTTACATATACTAATTTTAATGTTTTTCTTTTTGTACGACAAGATGATATCTCTTAAAGAAATTGTTGCAGATCTATATGATGAATCATCTATCAACGATGCTCAAATCTTTTCTCAAATTCTTGGATCACGTTCTAATATTTGAAGGGTTTAGAATGTTGCATGAAGCCATCCTCAACATCTTCATCATCTTTTAAAACCAAATCGAATGATGATAAGACTAAGAAATTAGAGGAAATTGCACTTGAGATAGAACGATTGAGGTTGAAGGAAAAAGAGTTGCTGACCCGATTAGATCAAGCAACAGATTTAAAGGTAAGACTAGAAGAGAGACTACAATTAAATAACTAAAAAATGTTTGAATAATTCTAGTCAATAATGTCCCAAAACTTTATGCCACCACTACTACCACAATCACAATTCATTTAATTTTTTTTAATTACCTTTATTTATGATGTTATTAAACATTTGAACAATTGATGTATATAGATTACAATTTGTATTAGTATATTCTTTCTAATTAAATTTCATTTTGTTTGATTAATACCGTTCGAACTTTAAATAACCCGTTTGAATGGTAAATTACCATTTATGCATACATTCGAACAAAAACAGATCTATTCGAACAAAAAAAAAAAAACAATTCAAACGTATTGGGAAATACAATCCGTGCGTTCGTTCGAACAATTAAATATTTATTCGAATAACGTTATTTTTCAAAACTCAATTCGAACAGAAGATTTCTGAAAATAGATTGTCTGTTTGAACAGTTAATATTTTTCTTTGAACAAAAGTCACTTAAAAATGTGTTGGTTTGAATGACTTTGGTCAGATATGGTTATTGGTTTGAATTAATATTTCATTTTGTTCGAACAAAATTTTAAGTTCGAATATAATTTTTTTTATTTAAACTTGATTCTGAGATGACATTTTTTTGTCTAAAAAAAAATTTCTGTTAGAACGGTTTCGACTGGCTCCGCCCAATTTCATTCGTAAAAGTACTTTAAGGATATGAAAATCAATTTTTGTCTCCGAAAAGTTTCTGAGATGGTCTTTCTGAAACAAAAAATTTTTGTCTCCAAAAACTTTTAGGGACGAAATTTTGATTTTTTAAGACAAAAATTTTTGTCTCAAAAAACCAATTCTCTTGTAATGGCATGTAGTATCATGGATCATTTATCCAACCTTAATCCAACCCTCTTTACTATTCAGGATATTGTTCACTACTATCTGTGAATCCTCCTCCAACTCTAACTTTCTCATCTCCGACTCAAAAAAAAAAAAAATAATAAATAAATAAATAAAAAAAAAAAAACCTTGTGTAGCTAAATATGCACCCAATGATTCTGCTACAAGAGGATGCAGACTTGCCGCCATAGGTCGTTGGCTCAATGAATCCTCACAACACTGTTAAGGCTTTCTTCAAGGCACAGCTCTTAATGCATTTTTACGATATATTAATGCATTTGAAGTGGTTTAGTCTATGAATTTTCATGTCGTTCTGTTCATATTTGTGAGATTGAAACTCCAACGGATGTCCTAGTCACATTTTCTTGAATGGGAAATTAATAAGGTTTCACTCTTTTAATTTACATATTACATGATTAATTGTTTGTTTACTGTGATTAGAAAAAAGAAAAAAGAAATAAAGAAATGTTCTTTTCCTTTGTTTGTAGGTTTGCAGCTTTGAATCCACCGTCTCACCTTTGATTGATACCATCCTTGCAAGGGAGGGGAAGTGCCTTTCGGATTAAGGAGCATCTATTGTTCCCTTTACGACAGAAAGTGATGAATGTTGTTGTCATAGTAAGCTTTTTATTGCTCTAATGAAATAGGGCCACGTGTATGATGGGAACTTTTACACACACACGCATATATAATATATATATATATATATATATATAATCCTACTATCATGTACTAATGAAAATGTAATTTGCATTCACACGCGCGTATGACATCAGGTCATTTAGAAACCTAAACCAAAAAGGAAAAAAAAAAAAAAACCACCTGAGCACAATGATATGGGAATCATTAATCGTGCTCCTATGACTCTTTTCTTTAACTTTCGCAAAAGTTCTTTTGGTTTATTTAAAACATAAAAAATAAAAAGAGAAATTTCTCTGTGGGAGAAGTCCATTACAAAACTACATTATTACTTTATCTTAGCTATATTTTCAATAATCATGTATAAGATTTAGTTATCTCATTTACAAGTAAAGTATGTCTAAACATGATTGATTGATGATATTAATAAACTCTAGTTAATGGAACAAATTTATTTTATAGCAATTTATTGTGTATAGCATCAAAGGTTACGATATCTCTAAAATTAATATGTAGCTCGAGATTTGGTATATGTTCAAAATAGTATTTCTTTTTTCATATATCCATTTTCATCAACATGGATTGCATATACAAAATATGGATTATTCCTTCCATTCTCTAGAAAATAAGTATACAATCTTGAGTAACGATCTTGTTATCTAAAGTTATATTTGCTAATGTCACACATTTTAAATAATTTTATCATATATGTTATATAATATATTTTAAGTAACGGTAGTTATATTTAAAATGCTACATATTAACATAATTAATATTTTAAATTGCATTTTCTTTTAAAAATATAAAATTTAAGAGAAAACAAAATAGCATTATAATATAAATGGAGGATCATACTTGTGAGAAGAGAACATCCTCCACAAAAGGAAGAATATTCTGCATGCCATTGATACTGCAAAGATTCAAAAGAAAACAAAAGAAAATGGACACCTCACCACCGGCAGGTGTCATTTGATAACAGAGCCAACGCGCGACAGCTACCATCCTTCCTTGTACATAAAAAGAAAAATAAAAACTTTACAGCGCGAACCAAAAATCCCCCATCGAAAGCACTGACTCTCACTGGTCGGAGGAAAGAGTACGGGAAGCAAATCGGGGTCTCGCCGAAATGGTTTCGTCGGAGAGTGGAGACCCAAACCCGGTCCGGAAGCTGCTGGGGCTTGGGTTCTGGGTTCAGGGCTTTAGGTGCTTCCCTTGGATGGCGGTGAACTTCTTTCTCAAGGACGGCCTCAATGTGGACCCGTCCACGCTTCAGCTCCTCCAGAACTCAGCCAACCTTCCCATGGTAGCCAAGCCCCTCTACGGTCTCGTTTCTGACGCCGTCTACATTGCTGACCAGCATCGCATTCCCTACATCGCTGTCGGAGGTAATGAAAAATGAAAATGACCGCTTTTTGGCTTCTGATTTCTAAGTTTCGATATTTGAGAATTAAGGATGATCCCATTTCCATTACGGGGAAATTAAAGTTCTTCTGTTTTCTAAATTCTGACATGACTATTAGAGTTCTGTTTCAATCTAATTGTTGCAGTTTTTGAAGAAAATAGAAATTATTATGCTAATTTGGATTAAAGGTTTGTATTTTCTTCACTGAGAAAAAGCGAAGGTGGCGGAGATGCAATCCATGAAATCTTTTTATAATTCCTTTCTTTATGGAAAGCAGATTCTTCTCTTTTACTCTTATCATTTTTATCATTTTTTCGTACTTAGATAACGTAGCGCAGTAGACCTAGCCGATTTACTGGTGCCCTAGTGCTCCGTAAATGGCATAATTTTGATCTTCCACTTGAAGTGTTAGTTTCTACTGATGCTTGGGGCTTCTAGTTGCTTTTCGCTACCCGAAGATCTCTGTTCGGATGCCTTCTGATTGGTGATGAACCAAATCTTTGATTTGGACCTAAATGCCTCTGCATTTTCCTCACGATAAAATGGTCAATTATACCTCATTGTGTTAAGGGCTTCGAAAACACCAAGTATGGGCTACAATTAAACCTTGTCTGTGAACCAAGAAGCATGATAAAGTTGATTCTGGCAGCTTAAACCTGTTGAGTGATGTTTTTAGTTCCACCTTTAATTTTAGTGTTGTTCATTAGTTTTTAAAACTAGTCATTTTTAGAGCATGTGACTCAGATGGCATGAGACCCAGCCTCCATAAGAGAGGTCCTGGTTCGATCCCCTCCCCAAATCCCCCAATATAAAATAAAATAAGAAAACTAGTCATTTTTTGTTCTTAAAATATGAAAGCAAAAATTTGCCCAAACCACTCCATGATACACAGTGGTGAATTAGTAAACATTTTGTAGTTCATGATTTTGACATTGAATTAAAGTTCACAGGTATTCAATTTCAGATCATGAGCGAAACCATTGCTTCCTTGCATCATGGTCACCCTATACATATGTGCATTATTCAAATGTTCCCACCCAATCTCTTAGAGATGGTTTAGCCTGTGCCACAAACTCAAATTTTATGTTTAATATTGCTACCTCATCTAGGTTTCATGGTTACCGACTAAACAAAGTAGCTAGAAACTTGGGCAAGTTCTCACTCAGAAGTTATTTTTGGATTAAGTGATCAATCACCTTTCTTTTCAAAGGAAGACGAGAATTTGGTCAATCTAGAGATCTCTGTCAGTCAATTTCTGATTCACTCAAAAGCTATTTTGGGATTGATCTCTCGGTCACCTTTCTTTTCAAGAGGAAATAAGACATTGCTCATGGAGCAAATGCTGGCGTGTTTGGGAACTGTATTGTTATCTTCATGAATTTGATTTACAACTAGAAGTTTGATACTGAGAGAAAGGGGTTTATACTGGAGATAGACCTTGAAAAGTGATTATCTAAATTTTATCCTGTACTGATTTGCTCGTGCTTGTAAAAGGTAGATCTGATTAAGCACCGTGATTGCTTATAATTCTAAACTAATGAGTTTGAGAAGAATGCCCTTGATGTGTGGGTGCTCTTGCGCGCGATTTACCTTTAATTTCCCTAATGTTGCCTTCCCATGCAATATAATTTTGTTTGTTTTTCTAATTAGTCCAGCAACTTTGTTGGTGCAGCTTTCTTACAAGCAGTTTCATGGCTAACTATAGCAGTCCTATCACCATCAAGTGTTTCGATCTTTACTGTTACCCTATATCTCCTCCTTAGTAACCTTGGTGCCTCAATAGCTGAGGTTGCAAATGATGCCATTGTTGCAGAGGTAGGAAAACAACCCACTTCCTCTTCCAAAAGTTCTTCACCATCTTCCTCAGGAGAGCTACAATCATATGTTTGGATGGCATCCGCTGCTGGTGGGGTCCTTGGAAACCTTCTGGGTGGTACTGTAATTGATCGGTTCTCCCCCCAAGCTATGTTCATTTTTTTTGGCCTGCTCCTTGCTCTACAGTTTTTCATCACCATTAATGTTCGTGAAAGCTCTCTTAACCTTCCCAAGATCAAGGCTGATGTGGGGATTAGAAGACAACTTTTACAGCTCTCAAATGCATTAACAAAACCCGAGATTGCTTACTCAATAACATGGTTTGCATCATCTTATGCCATAATCCCAGCACTAACAGGCACCATGTTCTTTTACCAGACAGAATATCTGAAGATGGACTCATCAGTATTGGGTCTGTCGAAGGTGTTTGGTCAGGCAGCAATGCTGTTATGGAGCGTCATTTACAATCGTCAATTGAAGTCGGTCCCACCAAGGAAACTGATTTCAGCCATTCAGATATTGATGGCAATATTTATGTTATCAGATGTGTTGTTTGTGAAGGGGTTCTACAGAAAGATGGGTATGCCAGACTCTGTATATGTTGTGATTTTCTCAGGCTTATTGGAAGTTCTCTTCTTTTTCAAGATTCTGCCGTTTAGTGTTCTGATAGCGAAGTTCTGCCCTCCAGGGTGTGAAGGATCTTTAATGGCATTTGTTATGTCTGCAATAGCCCTTGCATTCATAGTGAGTGGATATCTTGGTGTTGCACTTGCATCATATGTTGGTGTTACAGAAGATAACTTTTCAGGTTTTCCGCTTGCCCTCCTAATACAGGCATTATGCACGATTTTACCACTTTATGGGTCATCGCATATACCTGATGATGTGAAATCCAAATCCAGGACTAAAAAGGAGTAATTTTGTGACACTTCTTTTCAAAGAGAGGGACCCATATTTGGTTCATCCTTTTCTTCACTTTTCTTTCTTTTTTTTCCCCTTTTAATATAGATATATGTTAGTTCTTAATACATTTGTATTTCAATTAGCAAATAATCGTGTTAAGTAATATGTTCAACACTAGAATTCTACATTTTATTGCAACGATTTGTGTATAAAATTTTGAAGGTAACTTTATTATACTGTTTCCAGACAATGAATGATTTGGGGTATTCGTTTGTTTTAGAGAACTATGAAATTAGTGGGTGCGGCTGAAAGAAGTCCATCACAATAGTCAGTCCATGGCATAACAACGGATGTTATATCATCGAAATCTTGTGTATTCAAGTGCAGGAATTGGAGAGCAAAACTAAACAAATTAGCAATCTTGTGCATATTACAACACGCGCACACACACGCACCCAAAAATATATGAAGTGCTTATTGGCTAACGGGGATGTTCACATCTGCATGATCATAATATGTCCATACAAAATTGGAAGGAAGAAATTACTAAGTATTCTTTTGGAGTACAAGATGGACTTCATCATCATTGCCTTTTCACAAAGATTATAGAGCAGATCACGATACCTTCAATGTCAAAATCTATTATTCTCCTAGTAGCAACAAGCAAGCTAGATGCTAACCATTAAAAAAAGTTCAATAGATTCGTATCATTTTAAAGAAATTAGCAACATATCCATAACGTTATGAATCATTGGCCATGGCCCAGAACTAGAAAGACTAGCAAATTAACCAAAACACCATAAACTAGTCTTTGACAACCAAAACCATCTTTAATTTGCTTATTACACGTTTGAGACAAGCAAAGCATTGGCATCTTCCAAAGTTAGAAGCCCCAAAGCCTGAGACAACTATCCTTATGCTTTGCTTATACTCTCAATCACGCAATGCAGCACATGACTTGTGAAAGAAAGTCAGATAGACCCATAATCATATTCATATTAACCAACTTTGGATAGACAAAAGGTCTTAGTTAAGATTACGAAACAGTCTAGCAGATCAGAGCAGATACAAACATCATCTAAAACGGTACGCTTCATTACAGCCAGAGGCTGAACACGCACTAGAGATAAAAGTACAAACTTCTCCGTCAGTACATAGCATTCTAAATCCCATAAAGAGCGGCACGAGATTTTCTAAACACGGCCATCCCACAAGCACTGGGGCTCAACTTTACCGGCCTTCAAAAGGCGCTCGATTTCGTAGGGAGGGTTCAAACCCAGACGACGAGCACGCTCCCAACGAGCCTGTCTGGTCATCCCGAGGCAAGGTCCGTACGCCATGTTCAAGTCGAATTGCCGCAACACCTCCTCACTCTCATCATACTCATCTATCACACCAAAACAAAGCGCACATTGAAAAAGCAAAACAACGAAACCACTATGATTCCATAAGACTTTCCGAGTCTTGATTACATAAAATAATCTTAAAACAAAAAACCGCAATTGCATTTGATGAAACCCTAACAAACAGAGCATAAGACAATACACGACAATCCAAATAAAGCCCAACCACTATGATCAAGAGAGAGGGAGAGAGAAGACCTTTGAGGTCAGGGGAGCCGTGGGAAAGGAGAGCGGGGGCGTGAGTGACATCGGAGCCGAAGGTCGGAGAGTGTTTGGGCGATTTGTTGCTTGAAGAAGAAGGTTGAAGAGGCTTCTTCGTGACGCCGCTCTTCTTCCTCTGTCTGTAGAATCCCTTCATGTTCTCTGACCTCGCTGCCATCTCTCTCTCTCTCTCTCTCTCTCTACTCAACTTTCAAATTTTTTTGAATTTCTGTTCTCTTCCGCAGAAGGAAGAGAGGGTTTCTATTGCGACGTAAAGCGACCTTTCTTCCATTTTTGTCCTTGTGCTCCAATTATTTCCAATTCTCCACAATTAAGGATTTTTTATTACCAATGGTTTTTATAGCCGGTTTTTATCGTTTTGATTTTTTTAATTATTATTTTTATTTAATAATTAAGTATTTTTTTTAATAATATTATAATTTTTTTATTTTTTTAAAATATTTAAATGTGTTAAAAAATATATGTAAAAAAAATATATAAAAAAAAAAAGAAAATTCAAAAACACTGACAAGAACTCCCAACGGTACGAGTAACACCGCCTTTTCTTAAATAAATGGCAATGGTATACCGAAAATATACTGAAAATGGGTTCCCATTTTGGATCTTGAGATGCGTCATTCTTTTTTATGCATTTTTTAATTTTTATAAATATTTTTAATAGAACATACAAGATGATTGCAAAACACTTCTTTAATTACTAAATAAAAAAAAAAAAACACCCGGGACCCATAGCTTTTTCCTAGAAAGATTTTTTTATTTTCACAAATGAGATGAGTAGAGATAAAAGTTGAAAATTTAATAAAATATTATTAGAATATATTTTTTAATATTATTTTTGTTTTGAGATTTGAGAAAGTTAAATTGTTTATTTTATTTTGTATATAAATTTTAAAAAATTGTAATAATTAAATGAGATAAAATGATAAGAAATGAGAAGTTTTATGAAAGTGAACGAGTCCAATACTGACCTCAACAATCTAATAACTTTACACAATAAGCTGCTTAACTACACATTAGGCCTCGTTTAGATGGCGAAAACGTTTTATCCTATCTCATCATTACACATTTATCAAATTCTTATACAAAATATAATAAATAATTCAATTTTTTCAAATTTTAAAACAATAATAATATAAAAAAATATTATAACTATATTTTATTTAAATTTTAACTTTCATCTAAAAGAGTAATACTATATACCACACAATTATCCCACTATGTAAGATGTGACATATTTATCACCATTAGATGATAAAAAAATTATTCGATAAATGATCATCTAATAGTAATAAATGTGCCACATCTTGTATTGCAGAATGAAAGTGAAATAGTGGTGTGATGTATAAAATTTTCCAAAATATAAATCCTAAAGATCTAAATATCCTATTCCTAAATATTTTTTAAAAAGACCACCATGCACCATAATGACTACTTTTTTTTTTTTTTTTTTTTTAAATCAAACTAACTTGTATTACTTGATCAGGTTGAAAATTACACAGTTTATCCTGCAACAGTGTATTGCAAATTACAAAGGGGCCCCATTCGATCCATACCCTTTTCTCTCCAAGAAATAAAACATGTTTAGCCAACAAATGAGTAACAGAATTTCCATCTCTAGGAACATAACAAACTGTCCAGCCTTCCCTTTGATGGAGAACCCGCTTAATATCATAATATGCCCCATCCATGGCTGGTCTTCACTTTCCTTGCTTATCCTATTGATAACAACAGCTGCATCCCCTTCAAATATCACTTTGGAGTAGGAGAAAGATAGTTCTCTGCACATCTTAATAGCTTTCCACAAAGCCATACTCCCAACCAATGCAGGATTATCAACATGTTGCTTCACATCACAAACTGAAACCAGTACCTCCTCCTTTTCATCTCGAAAGACAATCCTCACACCCATTCTCTTATTCTCCATATCCCGCATCCCAATTGGCCTTAACCACATATGGACTAGGCTTTTCCCACTTTTTTTGCAATCCATGAGAAACAGCAGCATCTCGACTACCAATTGAGCTCAGTTGTGCAGAATTGTAGTCCTCCAATCCCTCACTAGCCATCTGAATGACTTGTTTAGGACTGTAGAACTTCTTTTCAAAAATAAGTTTGTTCCTCCTCAACCAAATTCTATGCATAATCGTTGCAATCCACTCAAACTCCTCTTTCTTCAAACAATTTATCATCTTATCCCAAAGAGTCGTGAAATCCCGTTCATCTATAGCCCATTTTTGCACAAGACTAGTATTTTCTACCCATACATTTGCAGCTGAAAGGCAACTCCAAATTATGTGGATTACAGATTCCTCACGTAGTCCATAGATTAGACATAAAGGGCAATCACCAACCTTTTTCTTGAAAAGGTTACTTTTAGTAGGTAGGATGTTGTTTGCAGCTTTCCAGAGAAACGATTTTACCATTGCCGGTACCTTCAAACCCACAATTGCTTCCATACAACATCACTTTTATCAACTCTTGTGGCTTTCCCTCTCAATCTTCCTTTTTCTGTTAACATCAAGGTGGTATGCACTTCTTACTGTAAATACAACATCCTTAGTATGGCCCCATATTTGCTTATCACTTGACCCCAACTTGCTTAATGGTATTCGAAGAATGATATCTGATTCCTCATTTGAAAACACATTTCTGATCAAAACCTCATTCCAGGTCTTGGTATATGGATCAATAAGTTTGCACACACTCTCATCTTCCCAATGCATCTTAACTGGGGATTGCACACACTTAGTTAATAAAGTAGGTAGCCATTTCTCCTCCCATATTTTAATATTTTCCCTTGTACCCACCCTCCACTGCAAACCTTCATTCAGTAGATTTCTTGCAGATAGTACACTCCTCCAAATAAAAGAGGGGTTGAGACCAAGTTTAGCTTTTAAAAAATCTAAAGCTCTGAAATACTTATCCCTATAAATCCTAGCAACCAAAAATGTAGGATTTTTAATAAGGCGCTATCCTTGTTTAGCTAGCATAGAAGCAATAAAACTTTTTATGTCCCTGAATCCCATTCCCACTTTTAGCTTTCTGCATTCCCAATCTCTCCAAGTTGCACCAATGTAATTTCTTTGTGTCCCCACCAGAACCTGGCATACAGAGAATTAAATTCCTTACACAAAGAAATTGGTAACTTGAAGCCCCTAAAGTATAAGAAGGTATTGCTTGCAACACTGCTTGAATGAGGATCTCCTTCCTAGCTTGTGACAATAAATTATTTTTCCAGCTATCTATCTTCTTCCACACCTTCTTCTTAACCCCTCTAAAAGTGTTGTACTTAGATTTACCCACTATAGTAGTTAGGCCCAAGTATTTTTCATAATTGCCCCAAACCACCCCACTAGCTACATGAAGGATACACCTCTTTTCTACTGCATCAGTGTTTGAGTTGAAAAATAAGGAAGATTTCTCCTTATTTAAAACCTGGCCTAAAGCCACCTCATATCTCTATAACAGCAAGCTCCACTGCCTCCATTCCTCCCTTTTTGCTCTTCCAAACAGCAGTAGATTATTGACTCTCAATCCACCTCTAGACATAGACCACCCCTCTTATAACTTCTCTCTGGTCAGCATTATTCAACAGTGAGCTTAGACTTTCAGCATATAGGATAAAAAGGTAGGGAGAAATTGGGTCTCCCTGCCTCAATCCCCTCAAAGGTATCACCTTGCCTCTAGGTTTTCCATTCAATAGCACTGAGTATTGCATAGAATGCACACAACTCATCACAAGCTGGATCCATTGCACATTAAACCCTAATCTTCTTAAAATAGCCTCTAAGAACTTCCACTCAATTCTGTCATAGGCCCTAGACATGTCCAGCTTCAAAGCCATGCTCCCTTGCTTGCATTTCAACCTTATTTTCATTGTATGTAACACTTCATAGGCTACCATTAAATTGTCAGAGATATGTCTTCTCGAAAGGAATGCACTTTGATTAGGTGAAATAACAAAAGGTAGTACAAACTTTAGCCTATTTGCTATGACTTTTGAGCACAATTTATACACTACATTACAAAGGCTAATAGGCCTATATTCACTAACCAACATAGGCATATTCACCTTAGGAATTAAAACAATGTAAGTGTAGTTTAAGGATTGAGGGATACTACCATCATTTAAGCAGTCCAACACTATTGCAGTAACCATATCTCCCACGATGCTCTAGTGTTGTTTGAAAAAAACTTGCCCCATAGCCATTAGGCCCAGGGGACTTTAGAGGCTCCATCATCTTCAAAGCACCTTCCACTTCAATTCTTGTATACGGTTGAAGTGGAAGGTGCTCATTCATCTCATCAGAAACTTTTGGTACCATGTTTTGAATGCAAGCTTCGAAATCACCTTTTGTTGGGTTAGAAGTTGTGAATAGGGCCTTGAAATAATTATTAAAGGCCATTTCAACATCAGCAAACTCATTAACCATTCTATCATGGCTATCTTTAAACAGTAAAATCATATTCTTCATTCTCCTCTGATTAGCACAGGCATGGAAAAATTTGGTATTCCTGTCACCCAACTTATACCAATTCTTCTTGTCCTTTTGTCTCCACTTGAGGTCTTCTTGTTCCAGCAATAACCACACTTCTTCTTGAACTCTTTTTATTTTTACTGTATTCTCTATACCTTCCTTAGGTTGCAAACTTTTCAAAATCTCAGTTTTCTTCTTTATCTCTCTGCCTCTATTTGTATCCACCTTTTATAACTCCACTTGCTTAAAGCAATACTACATTTAGATAGTAAATTCTGGACCATAGAAGTTGAAGTCCAACCATCCTTACCATGCCCCCATTCAACCTCAATCACTCTGCCACATTCCTCTTCCAGTGCCTAAGAGGCTTCATATTTAAACAATCTCCCCCCCCCCCCTCTCTTGGCTTGTCAAAACATAGCAATATAGGTCTATGGAAAAACACCTCGAAGGCAAGACCTCAAGCTATTTTTCTGGATAGAGCTCCAACTATTTAGAGTTTGCCACTACCCTATCCAAGCGTTCTTTAGTAAAAGTACCATTAGAATGCTTGTTACTCTATATGGATCTATCTCCACACCATCCAATGTCATATAGCTCACTCACCTCAAAGCCTTCCTAAACTGAGCCATCTGTCTTCCCCCCTGCCTACCACCTACCTTCTCATCATGTGTAGAGATTTCATTAAAATCCCCTACAACATACCATCCAATCCCATTCACTGGTTTGAAAGAAGCAAGCATACACCACCCCTTCTTCCTTTTTTGCAATTCTGGATGACCATAGAAGCCAATGAACATTCATCTCTCTTTTGTTATTGGATATGAAAACCAACAATTTATATGCCTCTGAGAAAAATTATGGATGTTAGCCACTGTATCACCCTCCCAACATAACATTGGACCACCTCCCTTGCCAATTGCATCCACTTCAAAGCAGTTAGACACACTAAGCTTTTTCTTTAACCAATCAGTTTTTCCTTTATGCATCTTTATCTCCATTAAAAAGATAAAGTTGCGCTTATTATCCTTCACTAAAAAGCAAAGGTTCTGAATTGTCCAAGGGTTCTCAAGCTCTTGGCAGTTCTAACTTAAGAGTTTTATTTTGCTTGGCGGGGCTGTTCAACAGCCTCCACCAATACAAGTGCATTGTTTGTAATTTCTCCCCCTTTTCTACCTTTCTTCACTGTGCCTCCCATCAGTTGCCTCCATTCCATTCCTACCACATTTTGAATTGGCCTGGACCATCATAGATTCAAAGGACACCCCTTTCTCCCTTGCCCCCCTCTTCCACTTCCCCAATCCTCTTGTAACGGTTTCCTACAAAGGAATGATCGTACCCCGAGAGCACACCACAAACCCACTAAGCTCTCCCTCCCCATCCACGTCAGTCCCATTCAAACCTGCTATGATTGAGGATGTGTCATCCTTTTGACAAGAGTTTAAGCTCTGAAATCCCTTAGAATTGCAATGTCCATCCCCCTCATCATTAGTCATTCCCAGTCCTCCCATTGTTTCCCTTTTATCCTCTCTCAGTCCCTCTTCTTTAGCCATCTTTTGAGCCTTCTCAGGGTCAATGCCAGGTATCCTTTCCACCTCATTTGGAGCCATTAAGGTGTCATCATTATACTTTCTAGCAGTTCCACCTGAGTTAGCATCACTCTCTTATTCCTTCGAAAAACCAATCCCCACATTCTTCCTTGCGAAGGAATCTGCTTTAAGCCAAAAGCCATATTGCCCATCCCCTTCTTGTTTCTGAGTAGAACCCTCCACCCTCTTCAGACATCCCCTCCCATAGTGAGAAAATCTCCCGCAATCAAAACATATTTTAGGGAGCTTTTCATATATGAAAGGAATCCACAAACTCTTCCCCTTCACAGAAATCATCCCCCTTTAGCAAAACCTTCATTAGATCCACTTCCACACGAATGTGCAAAAACTAGCCCCATCCACAACCATCCTCACCAGTTACCACATTGAAAACCTTCCCAAACCTCCAATCTGCCACCCACAATCCTCATTCATGCAAGTAAAAGGAAGATCATGGAGCTGGACCCATAACCTCTCTATAGCAAATGACATTTCTATTGGTTGGATAAAACCATCTTACAGATTGAGGACAATTAAAAAATTGTCGAACAACCATGGTTTTCCTTTCTAAACCTTCTACTTATCAGCCAGAGTAGCAAAGGTTATTACAAAGACGTTCAACCTTACCTCCCGAAATGAAGTAGGGCTGGATACTCTCCACACCTTCTTCATAGTAGATTCAAACATTCCCTTCCCAATACTTCTTTCAGTCAACACCTTTCCCAATAGACTCCTCTTGTCCTTATCTTTCAACTCGTTCGGTATACATTCATCCACTACAAATGCCTGATCCTCTTCCTTAGTAAGTTGCAACTTCTCCCATTTCCCTGCCATCTCCTCCATTTCCAAGAGAGAAGCCCATAAGTTTCTCTCTCAAATGGCCCCTCCGTGATGTTATTAGCACCACGTTTCGCGACGTTAACACCCTAAAACCACCCAGAGATGTCCTTCCTCGCCGAAGCCCACCGTCAGCATATTCCTTTTCACCCTTGGGACCCCCTCCAGAAGCTTCAAAATTTTGTTGTAACTGCTTCATGTGCCTGGCACAACCTCACTCACCCCTTTTCCTAGAGAAGAAAGAGAGCAGATTTTTTACCATTATGACTACTTATGGTGGTTGTTATTGGCCGGTCATCCTTAGAAATGATTGGAATAATCACAACAGCCATTTGAAAACATTTTTAGCAACATATTTGTACAGATTTGATGCTTAGTGGCCAAATATATCAGGTCTTAAGCATCAGGTCTGACACCACCCAGACATTGGATATGGTAGACCTAGTACTAGTTAGCCATCGAATCTAGCTAGTCCAACATCACCATGGTGCCAAACCCAGGTGCTCTCCCCCCACCCTTGTGCTGAAGATGGTAATACACCATCTACACATGGCTTCTGGAGCTGAACAACCCATTTTTTAGTTTTAATTTATTTCTTTGAAATTAGTAGGATTTTAATCCAATGTAGGTGGGTCTATTTCACTCACAAATAGAAAGTATATGTTGTGTAAGCTTTTTATTGGAGGATGTAAAGGATATGGTTTACACCAAATTATGATTTTAGATTTTTCACAAATAAGACATCTCTAGTCTAGTATAAATGAGGCCCCATGCTAGGAAGATTTTGTAGCATTGTTGGGTACCCAGGTATACCCGAGTAATACTTGATACAAGTCTCAAATAGACAAGTCTCATACAAGTCATTTGTAAAAAAGTGGTTCATACTAATAAAGAATATTTTTTTTACACTTTTTTAGGTGGAGTCCACTTTTTTACAAGGGTTTGTATAAGGCTTGTCTATTTTGGGCTTGTACAAATCATTTCTCGGGTATACCCGGCCCGGAACTCAGGTTAGGTTCCGAAGGTCTACCAATTTTTTTTTTTTTTTAAATACAAAAGTCTAATATGTTAATTTTTTCAAGAAAAAATTAATGTTGAAATCTCTGGAAGACATCTAGGTTTTTTTTTTATCATTTCTCGATATCCAAATGGTAGTAAATTAAAAAAAAAAAAGAAAAAAAAAAAGAAAAGAAAAGAAAAAAGAACTGTTAAATAAAGAAGCCTCAGAGAGAAGATTGATTGATCAAAATAACATAGATTGATTCAACCGTATGCTTGTCTTTAAAATATCTATTTAATCATCAGACCCAATATGTAAAATAAAATCAAACACAAACAAAAGAAAACCAATCAAAATAACAACTTTCAAATACTAAGATACTAGGAAATAAAAAAGGAAAAACAAAATATTTTGCTATATAAAAGAGCTCAGAATATGGATGGTGATATATCAGGATGGTCGACAAGGCCTAAAGAGCCAATTACGACGAATGAGACCTTATATCTCAAAGAATCATCATCGTCCCTTGAACTATCAAACACAAAATCACAAGAACACAACAACTAGTGAAAAATAGAGACGTTTGAATCGAGAATCTTTGAGATTGCAAGAGGACAGAGAGAGTTAACACATTCAAAATCCCATGAAATGCAATCTGTAAATTGGAGGCTAGATCACGGTCACGCACCTTAGAGAGGAATCGAGTGAGGTTCTAAGGTTTGCGTTGAGTGAGGACTTTTTTAGAAAAACCTAGGTACCGAGTTTTAAAATCCGGTACTCGGACTAGGTGTACCCGATTTTGCAACACAAGTTTCGGCTCGAGTTTGATCCAGGCTGAAACCTATAACCGGAAATAGAACCTGGTTATCTTGGTTCCGAACCAAGTTTGCCCGGGCCTAGGCTCGGATGAACTGTCCTAACATTTTGTGTGATGTATATAATGGGAAAGATAAAAAAGATGCACTAAAAATTCTACTTGCAAGCTAGTGTGAAGAATACACATTTCACAATATTAATATAGTAGAACTTGATTTGCATGAAAAGCACAAAAACTAAAGCCCTTGCAAATCAAATTTTACTATATCAACAATACAAAGGGTATAGGGGTGTAACCGTTTTGGTTCAGGCCTGTTTTGGTATATTTTAGAACCGAACTGGTATATACCAATTTTGAGATTTGAATAATTGATACCGCATTAGTTATACCCTTAAACCAATACTTCCTATTTTACCGATTCCGGTCTGGTTCGATTCAATTTTTTGGGTATATTATATAGTATATATATTATAGAATATAATAATATAGTAATAATATAATGTCGTATATTATAATATATATTATAATTTTATTATAGACTATAGTGATATATTATAATATGTAATATAGTGATATATTGTAGTATATTATAATATATTGTATTGGTATAACTATTAATACAATATACTATAGTGATAATATATAGTTATTTAAATAGGATTTTAAAATTTAATATTATATTAATTAATAATTTATCATATAATAAAAAATTATTTTATATATAATTATATATAATATAAAAATCATATAAAAATATTTTGTACAATATAAAAAATTAAAAATATATATATGAATTGATCCGGTCTGTTTCAGTCTGGTGTTAGAAAAAAGAAAACCGGAACCGAACCAATTTTGACCGATTTTGAGAAAAATGAAAATGGTACCAAATCGGACCGAACCTAGTTGGGCCAGTATTAGACCACCCACCGATTCGGTCCAGTCCCAGTCCGATTTACCGGTTCACTGATTTTTTTTTCACCCTTAAAATGGTATATTTTCTTTTTGACTTGCAAGTAATGATAGACAAAGACAAGATTTAAATGAGTATAATAATTGAGAGAAGGGTTTTAGAAAAAACCGTAAAGAAAAATAAATGGCCCATTAGTCGCAAATGCAGAGACTTTCACCTAATGAGAGAGAGCAGAGAGAATGCTCTAAATGGTACCACGTTCTAAAATTCATTAGGAAGAAAAGAATGTGTAAGGTAATTGTTAATGTAAAAAATACACAATAGGCTATAACGGAGGAAACAGTTATTTTTAGCCCACAATGATTATTCGGGCGTCAATATGGTGTTCTCCACATTCAACCATGAGATAAATAATAAATAAGCAAATAAAAGATAAAAAAAAAAGAGGCACAAAAATTTAAATAGTTTGACATAAAAACCTATGTCCACGGATTGTTTAGAGAGCAAATACACTATAATATAAGTATTTTACAGCCTCTTGTTTCTCTTTGTATAATGGAGGTCGGAGACCCCTTATTATAGAGAAGATAATATCTTTGGGGCACTCTCTTTGTGAGGTTGAAGATAATCATTTGAAAGAAGATCCTTTAGAGTTATTATGTGTGGTGGAGTTTGTGCATAGAAAATTCGTAGAGAGCCTGTCTAGATTTGTGGAGATCCCCTTCTTATATAGAGATCTATTTCCATTCTTAATTGAGTCAGACTTGCCTTATGAAGCTCTTTTCTTTTAGGAGTATGGGTTAACTTGTCTTATCTCTTAGCTTTATCTCTTTCCTTATTATTAGTGATAGGTTTTCAATGAGCTACACTTAGTCAACTTTATCTCTAACAGATGCTAGTTATTCATAGGTCGATTTGCTCAATAAAAAGGCCTTGAGAATCTTCAAGTCAATAATTTGTAGAAAAACTAAATTCCTAAAAGCTTGTTTGCATGAACAATTTCCTAATAATTGAGTGTTCAGATGGTTGCACGTGACTTTTTATCATGAGCAATGACTACGTATTCCCGTTGACAGTAATATTTTTGTTTTTTATAGTGTTAGCAGGATTTTTGCCCCTTGAGGCAATTTTCTATCAGAATTGATGTTAGAGTTCATTTTCTGTAACCTACGCTAAATGGTTAGGGAGATCGTTGACTCATTCCCGAAGGTAACTTGTGCGAGGTAATTGTGGAGCTTGGGAGTCAGTCTCAAAGATAACTTGTTTACAACAGTTGTGCCACAAGTGCAACGACACTCGACTTTGTGGATGTGGGTAAGAGCAATCAAGAGACTATCATTGCTCATGGTTCGGCACGAGTCAAGAGACTCAAATTTGAGGGTGAGGACTAAAGCAGTCAGGGACTGGCATCGCCCATAGTTTGACATGAGTTAAGGGACTCGACTTTGAGGGTGAGAGTTGAAGCAATCAATAGAATGCCATCACCCATAGTTCGCCACAAGTCAAGGGACTTGACTTTAAGGGTGAGGTTCAAAGCAATCAAGGGATTGTCATTGCTCATAATTCTCCATGAGTCAAGGGGCTTGATTGTAAGGGCGAGGGTTGAAGTAGTAAAGGGACTGTCACCACTCGTTGTTCGTAGTGAGTTAAGAGACTCGGTTTTTTTTTTTTTTTTTTTGCATGAGGGCCAGGAAGTCAAGGGACTATCACCACTCGTTGTTCGTGAAAAGTCAAGGGAATTGACTTTTGTTTACGCGAAGGTCGGGCAATTAAGGGATCTACCTTTGTTTGCGTGGGAGCCTAGCAGTCAAAGGATTGTCACCACCCATTGTTCGCAACGAGTCAAGGTATTTGACTTTGTTAAAGGTGATGCTCAATTACGCTGGTGAGTCAAGTTGGTTAGTGTAGATAGTCCAAATCACGAGTTTGAGATTTACAAACTTGAACCGTTACGAAAGAATGCCGTGATGGTTTGAGGTGCATAGATGAGGCCCAAGGGCAGCCAAGCTTGGCAATGATGAAGATTCGGTGCCTTTGATACTAAGTGATTTTATTTTGATCGAAACATATTTAAGATGCTTGAGCGGTGCCCGAGAGAGCTGTTGTAGTTGGTATTTTGTGCTACGCGGGTATTTTTAGTAAAGTATGTTCTCGCGGTGTGGAGACACTGGGGTTCCTGTGGAACCTTAATGAGTTTTTATGGAAAAAAGCTCCAAAAACCCAACTTGTTAGTAGAAATAGGAATTTTGAGACAGACAAACCAGAGCAATTTTGTTGCTACTTTCAATTTTTCCCAATTGGGATGGTTTGCTGATGAATGACGTAGGGAAGTTGTCTGCCCTTGAGAATTTTTGACAATGGAGATTGTTTGATTCTAAATTATTCTTGGTTATTCACTTTCTTGGAGTCGAGGTAAGTTCAACTTTGAGTCAAGTAGCTCGATCTCTTTTTTGTTTTCGAAATGTAATGCCGAGGTAAATTCGTTGTTCATATTATATTCTTCATAACAAAATCCTTGGGATCTTGCTGAAAACGGCTGAACTACAGCCAATCAATTGTGGCCAAGAAACTATGGTAGGGAAACTGTGTGAGGTTGTGAGCAACCTATTGAGGCCGAGTGATTCTCTGTGGCCTAGGAACTAATTGTGGCCAAGGAACTTATTGTGGTCGGGGAAGGTGATAATTGAGCAACCTACAGGGTGGCCGTCAACTCACTCTGCAATTAAGCCACACCTATGGTTGAGCAACTTTCTAGTGGGAGGCTCTGCATGATAGAGCAAAGGTCTTGACCACTTTGCTAGAGACAAAAAATGCCGGTGGTCCTAATTGTGGCATGTGGCTTTACTTAGTCTTGGGCGAGGAAGTTCTCTATGGTCTAAGGATGTCTTTGCGATGTTTCCTCAAGATAGGAAAAGGCTTGCCCCTTTGTCATGTGTTTCATCTAGGTTGCTCGCCATAGGGAGTGGGTTGGCCCAACACTTGCCACGGCCTCCCTTGGGTGGAGGGTTGGCTTGCCTGCTAGTGTTTATCATCCATTGATGATGTTGCCTGCTTAGTGGGAGGTGGTGGCCTTCTCGATGGGATGGGTCCAGGGATGTTGTACAATGAGGAGTGCCACGAGGAGAGATAGAAAACTTCAACGACATTTTTTGAGGTCTCTCCCAGCAGGCTCGTGGAGCACCAGTGTTCCAGCTTGCCTAGCAATAGGAGACTAGTAGGGAAGGTGTCATTGTCCTCGTATATGTGTGTGACAACTTCAAGCTCTCCACGTGGCAGGGGCACCACGTCAGCGGCAGAAATGGCAGATAGTTCAAGTGGTGGCCGCCAATCACCTCACCGGCTCGTGCTCTATTGTTGAAGTGGCTTCCATTGGCCTTTGGGTTTTTATATAATTAGAACTAGACGGGAGGACTCCCATTGACTATACCCAGTTGTCCGATAGACTTCCAGGCATGGGTCTTTTCACCTAAGAGGGTTTGTGGGTTGCCAACTCTCCTCTACGAGTTCCTTGGGTGCACGTAACCGTGCACCCATTGTGCCCCTGTACATGCCATGCATGCTAGCTGCATATGCACTGTGCATCGTGCAATTAATTGTATGGTGCACTTAAGGTGAAGGATTTACCGTTCGGAGCAATTAAGTGCAAAGTGCACTTGTAGCTTAAGTGACCGATGAACTTCTCTTCCCGAGAGTTACATGTTGGGTGCACATGTTTTGTGCGTAGTGTTCTTAATCGTACCATTCCTTTTTTTTAACCCAAAGTAATAAAATGATAATAGGTGAAAAGGTGAGGGGAATCTTATCTGCTCATCCGTATATGACTTTAGAAGCGAGGAAATCCTCCTTCCACTTCCGATGTAGAAAATAAATCGAATCCTATAGACAGTGTCAACTATTAATGTCAAAAATTGCACAACATGCAGGAATGGAGGAAAGAGTCACTACTGGTCCACGATGATGCTTCATGAAATAAATAATAAATAAGCAAATAACATAAAGATTTATATGATTAGGCATAAAAGCCTACATCTATGGGTCGTTTTGAGGGAAAATCTACTATAATATAAGTATTTTACAGTTTCTCATAATCTCTCATTTTTCTCTGTATAATGAAGGTTAAAAACCCCTCTTTTTGGAAAAGATAGCATCTCTAGTGCTCTCTTTGTGAGGTTGAAAATAATCCCTTTAGAGAAGATGCTTTGGAGTCATTGTACATGGTGGAGTCCATGCAAAGAGAAGTCGTAGAGAGAAAATCTAGATTTGTGGAGATCTTCTCTTTATATAGAGATATATTTACTTTATTGAGTCTTACTTGCTTTATGAAGCCATTTCTTTTTAGGAGTTTGAGTCAACTTGCCTTATCTCTAATTGTCTTATCTATAGATATGACGAATGTTTAATAAGCATAGAACATGATTTTTTTAAAGCCTAACTTAAAAAATTGACATATTAAAAAGAGTTTTGCTATTTATAAGTGAATTTGCGTACCGATCTGTATATCAATACTGTTGCTTTCATATTCAAAATTCAAATTGGCACTATTTTCATTAAAGTCTGACTTTCTGATCAATCACTTTGGATGGATAAGTATATTGGTATGCATAATTGCTTACAACCAAATTTTTCTTATTAAAAATATTTACTTATAACGTATATGAAGAACACTTAAATGAGTTGGACGAGAAGGAGAAAGTCTTCTCTCTCACTTTTCTCTCTAGAAAGGTGGAGGTGAAGTGTGAGTATGCATATCGGCACAAGGTTGTTAGTTATAATGGAAAGGTGAAGTCAGGCGTGAGGAATATTTTGCAGAGGGCCTAAAATAGATTTTGTAGTGGTGGGCAGTAGTGTGAGGTGGCAAGGCATGGAATAATAAGGCAAAGAAGATGAATGACTTGGAAGAAAATTGGAAAAAGTTTAGATTATCAGAAAGGGAAGCCATAAACATAATTATTGAAGAATAAGATACTGAAGAACTGAAGTATAAAGAGGACAGAAGCTTAGTGGGGAAGGTGTGCTCGATGAGAACTATAAGTAAAGAGGTATTGGGTTCAACAATGGCTAAAGTATAAAGGATTAGTAAGGCAGCAAAATTCTTGGAGGTCAGCATAAACACCTATGTTATTACTTTTGAGACTCAAACTGATAAACTAAGGGTATGGGCTGAAAAATCGTGGCATTTCAACAATCAACTATTGGTACTGAAGAGTTTTGATCATTTCACACCTCCACAATGGATGAAGTTTGATACTAAAAGTTTCTAGGTAAGAATGCATAATTTAACTCTTGCTTGTATGACAAAAGTTTGAGGTGAGCAAATTGGTGGGATAGTGTGGAAGGTGAAGGAAGTGGACACTCATGCGGATGAAAGTGGATGGGGTAGTTTTCTTAGAGTTCAGATAAATATGAATGTTACGTAGCCTTTGGCAAGAGGAAGAACAGTTATGGTGAAAGGGAAGAGTATGTGGATACCATTTAGCTATGAGAAGTTGCCTCGGTTCTGCTTTATAAGTGCTTGTATTGTTCATGGAGAGGAAGGCTGTAGCAGGCAGGATGGCCATAAGGAGCGGAAGATTAGTACGATGTCTGGTTGAGGGCTAGTCAAGGTCCTAGGATGCAGAATCACGGGAGCAATTTGAATGGGAATCAAGGAAAAACTAAAGGAAAAAAGGGTGAGGTTGACAATGGGATGGATATAGAAAATAATGTGAGATTAAGAACAACTAGGAGGGGGGAAACTAAGAGTAGAAGGGAAGAAGAGGAGGAAGTGTCAAAAGAAAAGCATGGAAAATGGGTAGAGTGCAGAGAAGTGGAGGGTGAAAATATGATGCAGCTAATTTTTGAAAAAAAGAAAAATACAAATTGTAATGATAGGCGAGAAGGAGAAGGGGAGAGTTATAATAAGAGGGAGAGTGAGCAATTATCTAGCTAGGTGATAGAAGAGAAGAAGAGATTCAAAAGGGAGGGGTGGTTGTAAGGATGGGTGATCAAAATATGGTGAAAACTGACATAATAGAGAAGAAGAGGGAGGGGTTAAAAAAAAAAAAAAAAGTAGTATTTTAGAAAATATGATTCAAAAGAAGGGAGTATGAAAGAGGAGAGCTCGAGCAAAGGGTAGGAGAGATGAATCTAGTTTGGGTATATTTTTAAGAAAAAGAAATAGTTATGAAGCAGTGGAAGGGGATTAGAAAATGAAGGAAAGAAAGAACGTAAGAGGGGATAAGGGGGAAGCAGATGAAGAAATTACAATTATAGAGGCGAAGGCTGGATTTTAGCCTTGCCAATCATTATGAAAATCTGAAGTTGGAATTGCTGAGGGTTGGGAATCCTTGGCCAGTTAGAGACCTCTGCAATTTGGCAGAGAAAAAAAAAGCCCAACATAGTCTTCATTATAGAGACAAAAAGTGGAAATGGAAAATATGAGTCTGAGGAGGAGGCTGAAGTGTGAGGGGTGTTTTATAGTGAATTCAGTTGGAAAAGGGGGTGGATTGATGTTGTTATGGAATGTTGTGGTTAATGTGGAAATGGTGAACTACTCCTAAAGGCACATAAACACTTGGGTAATGGATGAATATGCAAAGTCTAGATGGCTACTCACTAGTTTCTATGGGTAGCCTGATGTAGGGAAAAGAAATGAGTCATGGGATTTGTTAGCTTCCTTAAAACCAGAAGGGTCTATGGGGTGGTGCATTGTGGGGGATTTTAATTAGATATTAACTAATGATGAGAAAAGTGGAGGGAGACCAAAGCATGAGAAGCAAATGGAGATGTTTAGGGAGGTTTTAGCCAATGGGAACCTTCATGGTTTAGGATGGAAGGGTGATAAGTTCACTTGGAGTAACATGCATGGGGATGAGTCTTTCACAAAGGAGAGACTAGATAGAGCAGTAGCAAATCCAATATGGCTTGAGGTGTACAATAAGGTGTGGGTAGAAGTTTTGGCAGTGAGAGAGCTTCAGATCATAAACCTTTACTGATCTATGTTATTAAAGGAAGAGAGAGGAGATGGGTGAGGAATCAAGGTTTTAAATATGAAGCAAGCTG
The DNA here is from genome assembly GCF_018687715.1 of Carya illinoinensis. NCBI lineage: Eukaryota > Viridiplantae > Streptophyta > Magnoliopsida > Fagales > Juglandaceae > Carya > Carya illinoinensis. Next base: position 39,960,325 of record NC_056756.1, read on the forward strand.
GGCATTAGAGGAGGATTGTGAGGATGTGGTAAAAAGTGTGTGGAAAAAGGAAGTGGTGAGAATGGATTCTTTAAAAAATGTTGAAGGTTTATTGAACAGAAGCAAAGAGGCATTCCTAAGTTGGAGTTGACAGAAGAGAAAGGGGGATGAAAAGGAGATAGAGGGGAAGATAGCAAAGCTGCAACAACTACAAGTAGCTGAGAGTAGACACAATATTGATGAGATAAGGGGCAGGGGGGGTGAAAGAAGAGTTAAGAATGCTACTGGAAAAAGAAGATTTGAGATGGAGATAAAGAGTAAAGAAGAATTGGTAAGAGCTTGGAGATCAAAATACAAAATATTTTTATGCTTGTGCCAACCAAAGGAGAAGGAGGAATACCATAAGGCAGGTGATCAATGACTAGAACAGACTGGTCAATGGCAGTACTAAGATTGAAAGAACTTTTAGTATATATTTTGTGAATCTATTTGTACAACTCACCCAACTAGTGATGATATAGAAGAATGTTTAAAATGTATTGAGCCAAGGGTTACAAGGGAAATGAATGAGAATATTTAAAAGAATTTTACCAGACTGGAGGTTAAAGAGGCAGTTAAACAGATGTCACCTTTGAAGTCACCAGGACCAGATGGTTTTAGAGCATGCTTCTACCAGAGTCATTGGAGTACAATTGCTGATGAAGTAATGCTGTCCTATCAGCTCTAAATGGTGATTCTTGGGTCCCTTATGTGAATTACACTTTCTTAGCCCTGATACCAAAAATAAAAGAGCCTAAGTTGGTTAGTGATTATAGGCCAATTAGTTTGTATAATGTTTTGTACAAGTTAATATAAAAAAAAAAATCATCACAAACATATTTAAAAAGGTGCTCTATGAGATAATAGCCCCTACACAAAGTGCTTTCCTACTTGGGAGATTGATTTTAGACAATATTTTGGTTTCTTATGAGATGCTACACTTGATAAAAACTAGAAAGAAATGTAAAATGGGGAGTATGGCTATCAAATTAGATATGTCAAAGGCTTATGATCGAATTGAGTGGGTATATCTGGAGGCTGTGATGAAAAAGTTTGGTTTCTGTGATAAATGGGTAGCCTTCATAATGAAGTGTGTAACTTCAGTGTCATATTCAATTCTGATCAATAGGAAGCCAGGAGAAAAGTTCTATCCCTCGAGAGGTCTAAGACAGGGTGACCATTCATTTCATGTGCTAAAGGACTCAGTTGTTGGCTTAACCAATTAGGACAGATGAGGGTTACAAAAGGGATCCAAGTGGCAAGAGGCGGAACCAGCATTAATCATCTCTTATTTGCTTATGACTGTATCTTGTTTGGAAGAGCAAAACTTGAAGAATGGAATAGCTTGCAAAGGGTGTTGAAGAAGTATAAAAAGGCTTCAGGTCAGTTTCTCAACAAAGAAAAGACCTCCATTTTCTTTAGCAATAAAACACAAGTTGAGGAAAAGAGAAGAATAGTTGAAGCAGGTGATGTAGTAGCTTGTGGTAGTTATGAGAAGGATTTAGGTCTTCCAGCCATTGTAGGGAGATCTAAGTTCAATACTTTCAGAATTTTGAAAGAGAGGATTTGGCAGAAGATCACCAGTTAGAAAAATAATTTCTTATCACAGGCAGGGAACGAGGTGTTGATTAAAGCTGTACTTCAGGCTATCCCTACATACACTATAAGTGTATTTAAGCTGCCTATAAAATTGTGTAATGACATAAATATCATGCTCTCAAAATTCTGGTGGGGGAAGCAATAGAAAGAGGGTGGGATTTAGTAGAGGAAATGGGAAAAAATAGGTAGGCAAAAAGGGAAGGGAGGTTTGGGTTTCGGAGATTTGGGCAGTTTTAACTTAGCTCTACTAGCAAAACAAGGGTGTAGATTCATCCAGAACCCAAACTCTTCGGCTACAACGATGTTTAGAGAAAAATACTATAAGAATTCAAACTTTCTGGAAGCTAAGCTTAGCACCAAACCATTTTGATATGGAGGAGCATACAGACAGCAAGAGATCTAATAAAGGAGGGATTGAGATGGAGGGTGGGAAATGGAAGAAAGATTCAGATCTGGGGCCAAAAATGGTTGACTACACCATCATCTTTCTCAGTGCAATCACCATTTTCAGTTCTAAGGGAAAATTCAAAAGTAGATGAGTTGATCATAGAGAACAAAGGGGAGTGGAAAGTGGAGATAGTAAATACCATTTTTGTAAAGGAACAATGGGGAACTTCAAAGAAAGGGGTGTTCTCTGTAAGAAGTGCATATTTTCTACAACTTGACAGAAAAAGAAGGTGCAAAGGTGAGTCTTCAAAGAAGGAGTAGGTTGGCAGCAGATGGAGGAGTACTTAGGACTTAGACGTGCCAAGTTTGGTAAAGTTCTTTCTTTGGAATACTGGAAATGATCTCTTACCTACTATGAAGAATTTGTTTAAAAATAAAAAAAAGATTGTTGAAGACCCTTACTACCTAATCTATCAAGAATTTGAGTCAGTAATGCATGAATTATGGGAGTGTTTAGCAACCAATGATGTATGGGTAAATGATCAAAGTTGTGTGCAAAAGTGGAATAGAGTAGAGAGTGATTTTTTGCTGCTGTGGGAGATTTTGGTGGGAATTCTTAATAAAGATCAACTGGAAGGGATAGCAGTTCAGCTTAGGAAAGTTTGGTTGAGAAGAAATGAATTCATATTTGAAAAAAGGCTCACTTGTCCAAAAAATTGTTGATATCAACAAAAGAAGGCTTGTAGGAATTTTAGCAAGCAAACAAAGACTAGAAGACAGAAGGTATGTAGGCTAGAAATGAAGTAAATAAGTCGAGATGGGTCAAACCAGATGTAGATGCTGTGAAGGTGAACTGGGATGCCTTTTTAGATATCAAAAAGAAAAGAATGAGGATGAGGATTATTATTAGAGATGGGGAGGGTGAGGCTTTGGTAGCAGCTTGTGATCACAGGAGTAATGGAGCTATGCAGGGGTTGCAAAATGTCATGCACTGTAGAAAGCAACGGAGCTATGCAATGATCTTAATTTTCATAGGGTTATTTTGGAAGGAGATGCAAAGGCCATCATCATGGCACTGAAGAGTGAAGAAGATACTTTTTCTTACTATGGTCATTTAATTGATGATGTTAGGAATGTACTTAATAATAGATGTGAGTGGTATATACATTTTGCTTATAGAGATAAGAATATAGTGGCTCATATTTTAGCAAAGGCTGCTTTGAGCATAGTTGAGGAAAGAGTTTGGATCGAAGATGTCCCAAACTTCATTGTAAATAATCTGGCAAAAGACAAAAGTTGTATGGTTGGAGATCATATATGAAATACAGAGGTTATTTTCAAAAACAAAATAGGGTTGGAGGAGACTTTTTTTCGAGGAGTATTCAAATTGTTACCACATTGCTCCATGACCTCACCTCATCAATTGGTACCATGAGGAAAAAAAAAAGGAAAACAAGAAAAAGAAAAAAGGATAAGGAGTGTGGTTCTCTTTATCTGTGGCTTCAACAAATTGGGTATGTAAAAGGGCAAGGGGGTTTCCTTCGCCTCTTCTAGTGCCCTGTGGGGGTTATGTGTTGTAAAACTTAGTAGACGAAAGAGTCAAAAAATATATTTCATTGATGTTAAGTGTATACAATGTGTATGATTTTATAGAGATCTCTCAATAACTCTGATCCTACATATCAGCAATTTGAAAATAAAAAATAATACAGCTACAACGTAAACCGATTATGATCTGGTGGATCTTTGAATGCTTCAACCTTTATCTCCAATATGCCCCCTCAATCGAATGGGCAGTTCTTGAACATGAAGATTGTCACGTAAATATTGAAAATGAACCGAGGATAGCGGTTTCCTTCCTAAATCAGCAAGCTGATTTTTTGTGGAAAGAAAAGAGACATGAAGATTTTTTGCCAAAAGTTGATCCCGAACATGATGAAAATCAATTTCAATATGCTTTGTTCTTGCATGGAAAATTGGATTAGATGACAAATAAGTTGCTCCAATATTATCACACCACAATTTTGGACTGGTTTTTAAGGGAAGTTGTAGATCGTGCAAAACTGATTTGATCCAACTTAATTCTACTATCGTGTTGGAGAGTGATTTATATTCCGATTCTGTGCTACTATGAGAAACTATTGGATGTTGTTTGCAGCTCTAACTAATTAGATTTGATCCATGAGAAATACAGTAGGCTCCAATACTACGTCTATCATCTTTGTCGGCAGCCCAGTCTGCATCACTAAATCCTTGAAGAGAATGATCAGAGTTAGCATGGAAATGAAGTGCATAGTCAACTGTGAATTTTAGATACTAAAGAATTCATTTGACGGCTTGCCAATGAATATCTTTAGGTTCATGCATGAATTTGCTAACTTGGTGTACTGTAAAAGCAACATCCGGATGAGTAAAATCCAAGTAATGTAAAGCTCCAACCGTGCTTCTATATAGTTGGGGATCTGAGAAATCGGTGCCATCATATTTAGATAAAGCACAAGTGGTACTCATAGGCGTTGAACAAGGCTTCGCCTCATGCATTTTTACACGTTGTAGCAGGTCGACTACATACTTCCTTTGTGATAAATAAAGATCATTGCCATCGAACAATGCTTCCACACCGAGAAAATAGGAAAGCTTGCCCAAGTCTTTCACCGGAAAAATAGAGCCCAGTTGCTGAATAAATAGATTAATTTCGGTTGAAGATAATCCAGTGATGATTATATCATCAACGTAAATTAGTATGAAGATGGAAATCTCAATCCTGTGAAGAGTGAATAATGAGTTATCTGCCTTTGATCCAATGAACCCCATGTGCTACAATTTTTAGGTTAATCTAGAAAACCAGGCCCTTGGAGCCTGCTTAAGTTCGTATAAGCTTTTCTTTAAACGGCAGACATGATTGGGAAATCAGGGTGAACATACCCTTGTGGTTGTTGCATATAAACCGCTTCATGCAGTAAGCCATGTAGAAATCCATTGTGAACATTAGTTTGCTTAATAGGCCATTGTCGTGTAACAGCTAGAGATAAGAGCAACCGTATAGTTCCTGCCTTAACCGCTAAAGGTTTATGTGTAGTCCACACCTGGTTGTTGATGATATCCTTTCGCCACCAGTCACGCTTTAAGATGCTCAATATTCCCTTTTGCATGTTTCTTAATTCGGAAGACCCGTTTGTTGCCAACAAGGTTCCTACTTGGTGTGGGTGGGACAGGATCCCAAGTACCATTTTTTACAAAAGCATAGAACTCAAGATCCATGGCTTCACACCATTGATGATGCTTAAAGGCGTCAGAAAAGCATGTAGGTTCTGTAGGACAAGAAACACAATCAGTAATTAAACATTGAGGTAGTGGGTATCGGGCTATACCAACATATGGTACTTTCGGTTTGAGAGAGTGTGCCTGAGATCTCGTCATCATACGGTTTGGTTGCTGGTGTATAACTGGCTCAATAGGTCTGGGAATATTTGGAGAAGTATTTGGGATGTTATTTCTTGTTCCAGCAACATCACCTGAATTTTGAATAAAATTCCTTACTTGTACTGGAGCGCCATTTGAGCTTAACAATGATAACCAAATATCCAAATTTTCTTGATTTTGTGGAATGACCTGAGTATTTGGCAATGGATCAGTTGGAAGTATGATAGGACCGGCATTGTTAGTGTGGGCACTCGAGTGATAGAGAGAGGATGGTAGGGAAAATATTTCGGGTTCGAGATGATTGGATATTGAAGATTCTTTTTGGTATGTGAATAAAGACTAATCGAAAATGACATGGCGTGATACATATATTTTTCCTGTGGCTAAATCAAGACATTTGTAGCCCTGGTGTGATAGACTGGAACCAAGAAAAATACAAGTTTTAGAGTGAAAGTCAATTTTATGTTTGTTAAAAGCGCGCAAGTTTGGCCAATAGGCACATCCAAAAACACGCATGAACAAATAGTTAGGTTTCTGATTATAAGCCATTTCAAAAGGGGATTTGTTGTTTAAAACTTTGGAAGGAAGACGATTAATAATATAAGTGGCTGTTAAAAAGGCATCTTCCAATTATGGTTTGGGTAAATTTGAATGCGCCAGCAAAGCTAAACCCATTTCAATAATTTGACGATGTCGAATTTCAACCGAACCCATTTGTTCATGTGTGTAAGGGCAAGCTAAACAATGTTGAATGCCACAACTTTTAAAATATTGATTTAAGCGTCTATACTCACCCCCCCCCCCCAATCAGTTTGAATAGCTTTAATTTTTAAATCAAAATGCTTTTCAACATATTGTTGAAATTGAAGAAAGATGAATTCGACATTAGATTTTAATTTTAAAGGAAATATCCAAAAGAATTTTGTAAAGGCATCCAAAAAACAAACATAATAACGAGATCCATAGCTAGAAATAACCGAGCTGGGACCCTAAACATCAGAATAGATTAATTCAAGGGGTTTTGAAACAAAATGAGTTGAAGCATGAAAAGGTAAATTATGGCTTTCAGCCATCTCACACTTAGGACAAACATGTTGTCTATTATTGGAATCAATAGGTAAATTATTATTATCAAGCACAAGTCGAACAATGATATAGGAAGCATGACCAAGACGACGATACCAGTCTGCAATAGAGACTCGAGCACCAACAAAGGCAGAGGGAAGACATCGTTGAAGAGATGGAGAGAAGCAGTAAAGGCCATCTGACATAGATCCTTTATGAAGGATGTTCCCCAAGTAATCCTTAAGCAGAAGAAAAGAACTGTGAAACTCAAAAATAAACATGATTATTTTGAGCAAATTTTTGAAGTAAGAGAAATTTTTTTGTAATTTGTGGGACGATGAGAATTTTATCAAGAATAAAAGTAGACGATGAATTAGAAATAGAAGCAGTTCCAATATGAGTGATTTTCAAACCTGTACCATCACTAATTTGAATTTGATCATTGCCAGAAAAGTCATCAGTTCAAATATTCAAATTACTCATGTTGTTAGTTAGATGATGCGTCACACTAGTGTCAGGATGTCATTCTTGTTCATGAGACTGCTGCTGAGGTTGGTTGGAGGCTAAGTTGGCTTGTGGATTTGGGTGGGGTGGTGGAGTTTGAAAATGAGGATCAAACCGTTTTTAACAGTGGGAAGCTGTGTGGCCTTGCTTGTCACATAGTTGAAACCACAAGTTGCTGGTGGATTGACCACCTCCACGAATGTTATTGAATTGAGCACGCCCCCTGCCTCGAGGAGGGAATGAGTGGCCACGACCCCGTCCTCCTAAAAATTGTTGTTTGGTGGCAACATTTGCCGAAGCATTGGGCAAGGATGGAGGTTGATTATTATGTTGAATGCGGGCCTCACACGTCAGGAGCATGGAAAAAAGATCTTCCAAGGTGAGGGAGTCAACATGGTGAGAAACCAAAGACACAAGGGAATCATACTTTGGACCTACTCCAACAAGTAAATAAGTGATAATATCATCACATTGCAGTGGTTGGCCAACAATGGCTAACTCATCTGTGAGGCGTTTGATCGTCATGAAGTAATCAATGGCAAATTGATTCCCTTTCCGCAGAGTAGAGAGTTGAGAGCGGATATTAATTGCTTTGGCTTGAGATTGTAATGCAAAGGCAAAGATTAACACTGACCAAACTTCAGCATGTGTTGTAGTGAGCAACCTAGGCTAGTACTTCCTCCGAGAGGGAAGAATTAACGCAGCTAAGGATAAGATTATCTTGGATTTCCTAGAAATCATAATCTGGGTTGGGGAGTGAGGAGCCATTAGAGGTAGAAATTGTTTTAGCAGGCTGTTGGTGGGTGCCATCGATATAGCCAAAGACTTTTTGGCCTTTGAGGTAGGGTAACATAATGGCTTTCCATATTGGGTAGTTGGTACGTGTGAGTTCCGTAAGGTTGATGAAGGAAGAGGGGTTGAAGGTGGGAAGTCTGGTGTTTGGGGAGGGAGGCATTTTGGGAAGGATCAGTTTAGACGTGGGTCTTGTTGGCTCTGTGATACCATGTAAAACTTAGCATACGAAAGAGTCAAAAAATATATTTCATTGATGTTAAGTGTATACAGTGTGTATGATTTTATAAAGATCTCTCAGTAACTCTGTTCCTACATATCAGCAATTTGAAAATAAAAAATAATACAGCTATAACATAAATCAACGATCTGGTGGATCTTTGAATAATTCAAATTTGATGCGTGCAATAGCAATAACAACAATGTAACAACAACGTAAACCGATTTTGATTTGGTGGATCTTTGAATACTTCAAACTTTATCTCCAATATGTGTTTGGGAAGCAAAGAATCTTCCCCCAAATCCAATCATGTGTATCCATACTATGCCCGTACTGTATGCTAGGATACTCGAATCATTGCTTGTGATCAATATTCCAAACTCATGGACGTGTCTACTTTGATATTTGTAAGATTTTATCGTGAGTAGTTCGAAGCATATTTATAATTTTATTTATAACATTTATTTTATTAGTTTTTTAAATTTTAATTTGAAATATCACAATTTTCAACAAATTAATAACTGATATGTAAAGAAATAATTGATAAAAATAATCCCACAAACTGATATAACTTGATATTAAATTGTAAAGTTACTTTTATTATAAAGTAGATTGACAAATCATATGAAAGCACGTCAATTTATAAGATTATTTTTATGTAATTTATTTGTAGCTGTAACAATATATAATATTGTGTATAAAATTATAAGATTTAAAAAAAAAAAAAAAATTTATACATACCGTTTGAAGGATTTAAATATGTTTTTTTCGTACCTATTTGGTTAGGAGTAATACCACTATATTTCTAAGTTATATTACTCATTTTGTTTCATGATGTAGCTTAAAGTTGAGTGATTTATTAAAAAAAAAAAAATACTCAAGATAAAATAGTGTCTGAAAATATAAAAATAGAAATACTAAAATTCTAATTTCTCTATATGCTTTTATATTTGTGTTTTTATTTTTTATTTTTAATAAATTACGTGGGGTTACAACGTAGTATCACATAAAAAAGACAAAATAAGTGATATAAATTAGGGGCCTTACATTGGTTAAAATCCTTTAAGGTTTTGGATTTTTTAAAATTTATTTTGTGCTTTTCAAAAGTTTTTTTTTTTCACTTCTTTTTTTTGGTAGTTTTTTCTGTTCTTTCTTTTTTTTATATATATTTTCGTTTGCAAGAAATTATATTTGACAATTTAAAAGTATCACTATGTCATCTTTTTCTAGTTATTGTGAGACAAGACCAACTCGACCGACAAAGAGTACTAGTAGTGGCCTCAACAAATTTTAGTTAAAATTTGGTTAAAAAATTTACATTTATAAATTTTAGCTTAACACTTTTGATAATACTAAATAAAAGACTCAATAAATCTTCTACTATTCTATTAAAATATTGATTTTGAACTTCTCATTATTTTAATTCTATTCTTTCACATATTCGAGTCTTCTGACTTCTAGTTGGATCAAACCAAATTCCCACATTCCAGAAAAACCAGATTTCCACATTCCAAAAAAACAATAATAATAATAAATTTTAAAAAAATATTTAAATATGTTAAAAAATAATAAAATAAAAAAAGAAATTGAAATGCACTTATTAGTTGGATTGTAGGTAGGAACATCAGTCCCAGTAGCAGTTTCCAAACATCTAAAATTTAAAATTCATGAACGCATTTAACGCCTAGTTTGGATTCACAAATATTTCAAATAATCTAATTTTGTCTCATCTTATCTCATCTCAATATCTAAAGAAAAATGCTAGTATGCCGCCTGAATTTGCCTCCTCACTTTGACCAAAGTTTTGAATACTGTACCGGAAGCCGTATCGGTAAAAGCATGGGCCAAAATGGAAAAAAAATGAAAAGTAAATGCTGAAATATCAGCCGGCACGGGCCAAAATATCGGTCAATACTGTCAGTATTTGGGGTGGTACGAAACAGATGTAATACTTATACCGAACCAGTTGCCGCTACGGAATATACAAGCCGTATCGTACCGGACGATACGGTATTTAAAACACTAACTTTGACCCCTCATGTATTTAAATTTTTTTTTTTTACCTAATGATTAAGAAAGTGATTTTTAATGTATTGATGTATTTTTTAATTTTTAAAAAATATTTAAATATATAAAAAATATGAAAAAAAAGGAAAAAATAAAAAGCCAAATTTGTGCTGGGCAGCACGCCTAGTGCCTAGTGATCATTACTGGGCGGCAGCCTAGCATCACTTATATCTAAATATCATTCAAATACAAAAAAAAATTACGGTCACTAATAAAAAAGTCCTGAGACCCCATCCCGACTGACATGGCATGGGCATGGGGCATGCTTTAATACTTAAAAAATGGAAATGCTTGGGAGCCCACTGGTAGCTCTCGCTGGTTTTTTTTTTTTTTTACTTAATGATTAAGTAAATATTTTTTAATAATATTGTGATTTTAAAAAAATTATTTAAAAATGTTAAAAAATACATGTAAAAAAAGAAAAAAGATACATGAAACTAACTAGCAGTAGTACCAGCTGTGACTGTAGTGCAATCATTTAAAAAATCTATCTGCTCAAGTTTTTTTTTTTTTTTAAATATGTTAATAAAAACAAAGAGACCATCACCTCCACTCCCATCCACCCTCTCCCAAACGGAAGCCTTCATCAACAAAGAGAGAAATGCCTTCAACTCCCGTCAACCCTCTCTAATCCTGAAGCCTCCATCTGACGCTTCCATCCCAAGGCCTAAAACCGAAGCCCCTAACCATTGCTTTCTTCCGATGTTTGGGCATATTTCGGTTCAAGAGCTTGCATTCATCATCATAACTCTCTACAGTGGCCCCTCTCAACTTAGGCTAGTGAACTAACCTACCACTTTACTCATATTTCTTACTTCTATGCAACAATTCCAACCAGAAAGAGAAAAGACATTATCACAAACATCTCATGGAGCTTAACTAATCAAGTGCTCGCTGGAATCTTCACCTTAAAATGGGACATGTGAAATACATAACCGTCAGCTTAGGTGTTGTAGGGAAGGAAGGCCGACTGTAAATGTGTAGACAACGTTATCTAAGACAACTAGACATAAAAGAAGAAGTAAATATAAGTCAGTACTTTGTGTTAATATGTATAATGATGAAAAGATTACATCTTTGAGCTGGGTGAAGGGGATATTTGGTACCTGTTGTGAAACATGTGGTAATTGTTGATGAATTGTACGGAATGATCAAAAGAAGAAAAATAGAAATCGACACAGAGATTTAATGTGGTTTGGTGATGTGCCTCCGTCCATAGGGAGCGAGTGGCGCGAAGTTCACTATCAGTCAATTATGGTTACATAATGTGTATTTATACTAACCCTAGTCGCTTTGCTACCCTACGCTCCACCATCTGCCTACTTTCAATGTATGAGCCATATACTTCAACAATCTCCACCTTAGCGAATATCCACCCCTTAGGAGAAAAGAAAGCATATCCTGAAACTCCACCTAGGACAATAGGTTGGGACGTCTCCCATCTAGCACTTGGAGACATTAATCAAGTCCAAGCAATGCTTGAACTTATCCGTGGTAACAGGCTTTGTCAACATGTCTACTGCATTCTCAGAAGTGTGAACTTTCTCAAGTAAAAGTTCACTAGAAGAAACCAATTCCCTGATCCTGTGAAACCTCACATCTATGTGCTTGGTTCTCACATGATACACCTAGTTCTTTGCCAAGTAAATGGCACTCTGACTATCACAATGCAACTGAACTCTACATTGCTAAATACCCAACTCCTTGACCAACTCTATAAGTCATAAAGCTTCCTTAGTAGCCTCAACCACTACCATATACTTTGACACAGTAGTAGATAGTGCAACTAGAGACTGAACCATGGACCTCCAATAAATAGGCCCACCCACAAGAGTGAATACATAACCTATAGTAGACCTCCTGTCATCCAAGTCCCCTACATAGTCTGCATCCACATATCCCACAACTAAATGATCACCATGTTGTCTACCAAACATGATACCATAGTCTGTAATACCCTTCAAGTATCTGAAAATCCAGTTGACTACATCCCAACGTTGTCATCCTGGATTTGATAGAAACTTGCTCACCACACTGATATCTTGTACCAAATCTAGTCTTGTACAAACCATAGCATACATCAAACACCCTACTGCATTGGCATATGGAACCTTTGACATGTCTTGAACTTTATCATCTGTCTTCGGGCGCTGAGCGGTAGACAATCTGAAATGATTTACTGAAGGCATACTTACTTATTTGACATTACCCATGTTGAACCTGTCCAACACCTTCTCAACATAGTTATGTTGAGATAGCCATAATCTCCTGGAAGCACTGTCTCTGCGAATCTCTATCCCAAGAATCTTCTTGGCCGCACCCAAATCCTTCATGTCAAATTCTTTACTCAACAAAGTTTTTAACTTGTTGACCTCACTCATACTCTTAGCACCAATAAGCATATCATCCACATAAAGTAACAGAAAAATAGATGAATCATCATCAAGACTCTTCACATAAATACAATAATCATACTCACATCGCTTGTAGCCAATTCGGATCATATAGGAGTCAAACCTCTTATACCACTGCCTCGGAGACTGTTTTAGCTCATAAAGTGATTTCCTCAATTTACAGACCAAGTGTTCCTATCTAGGCTGACTGAACCCTTCTAACTGTACCATGTAAATCTGATCCTTTAAATCACCATGAAGAAAAGATGTCTTTACATCCATCTGCTCCAATTGCATATCAAAATGTGCTACCAAACCCAACACTACCCTAATGGAAGTGTGTCTGACCATTGGAGAGAAGATCTCATCATAGTCAACCCCTTTCCTCTGTGAGTATAATCCTTTGCTACTAGACAAGCCTTGAACTTTTCCTCCTCTTTTTTTGATACTGTCTCTTTTCCCCCTCTTTTTCTGATATTGCATTATTTGCTTCTTTCTTATTTCTTATACTGCTTCTTTCCCATTTGCCTACTTTCAATGTATGAGCCATATACTTCAACAGTACCACTTACTAATATGCCCATCAAATGCAACAAAAGCCCAATAGGCCCAAGGATGGGTCTTATGGGTATATATAGTGTGGATAACAAATAATGCATCCGACTAATCAGGAAGGAGATCATTCCAATTAATATGGAGAGTTTTCAACATATACTTTGAAGGATGGTCATTTTTATCACGCCTTGCACCTATAAATAATACCTAAAGGTAATACATTTACATTCATTCATATATTTACATTAAGATTACTTCTCTAACTTAGGCATTGAAGTTCCATCGGGTATATCGTGCCGCTTTATCATTTTGTTACAAGTATCCATGCAGTTGGTGGTGTCAAACACATCTTAAACAATGGCACTGTCTATGGGATATTTACAGACTTCAACGTGCTTTTCACATGCCAACTACCACACGATCACAAGCAACCTGAGATAAAGAGATGAACATGACAAAGACGGAAGCGAACTTGGCGGATATAGAAGAGAAGCTGAAGAAGGCAACGACCCTGGCAGAGTAGTTGCAAAAAGAGAACAAGGAGTTAAAGCAGCAACACGCTGCTACACCACCGGTCAATAACGAACAGACAGAAGGAGATGTACACAGTGCAGGAGGGTTCAACACCGAGGAGCTAGAAAAGAAGAGGCTAGATGACGAACGGAAGAGCCTCATGGACAAATACGAGGAGATGGCAAGAAAAATGGGACAATTTTCCTCCGTAGAGCAGTTGCTGAGCCAAACAAATCTCCCCTACAGTGGGGAGGTAATGGCGGTACCACTTTCGAGCAAGTTCAAAGTCCCTTAGATCAACATGTACAATGGTTCCAGGGATCTTATGGATCACTTGAAAAATTTTAAAGCACACATGACTCTTCACGGCTTTCCAAGAGGGTTGCTTGTTGTGCCTTCCTACTGACCTTGAAAGGGATAACGCGCAGTTGGTTTGGAACTTTATGACCAGGGTCCATCAACAACTTCAAAAAGTTGACCAAACAATTCTTAACATAGTTTATGGCAGGCAAAAGACGTCGCTGATCTGCAGCCTACCTTCTCACCATCAAGTAGAGAGAAGGAGAAAACTTGAAAGCCTACTTAGCCGATTCAATAAGGAAAAGCTAACTACCGATGATCAAGATGAGAAGAACACACTCGTCGCCTTACTAGGAGGCATATGACTTCAGAGCCTCTTCATGACTAAGCTGGCCAAAAAAACCCCCTTAACTTTAAGGGGGTTTATGGATAGGGCTGAGGACTACATTAATGCAGAAGACACATTGTAGGCTTTATTGGAGCCCAAGAAGCAAGAAGTGAAATCTGAATCCAAAATTTTAACTAGGGATAGGAAAGCTGAGACCAGTCACCAGGGTAGAGGGCGTGAAAGACACTCCTCCTAGAGAGACCAAGGCCCCCGCCTCGTCTACAACAACTTGAATGTCAAAAAAAAGTTAGGGACAACAATGAAATATGCAGTGCAGGCCCACCCAAAAGGGGCCAAAGCTATTGTAAACACCACCAATCTGATACTCACTAGACAGAAGATTGTTCGACCATGAAAAAAAGAGTAGTCTAATTGGCAGGAAGCGAAGATCTTAAACGGATGTTAGCAAACCATGTGAAACTGAGGAGGGAAGAAGGTTGTGGGTGTGAGCCCAAATAAAGCAAAAGCCCAAAAAGGAAACAATGAGATAGGGAATGTAGGTAAGATACTCCTCACCAAACATGCGATCAGGACCAAGCCCCCTTGGGGGAAATCTGAACCATAGCAGGAGGATTTGCTGGTGGAGGAGTAACGATATCTAATAGAAATTCTCACACTTGTCAAGCCAGACATCACGAAGTGTACTCGACAGATAAGCCCTTCAAGTACCCTAGGCTGAGTACCTATTATGTTATTTCCTTTGGAGATGAAGATTGCGATGGTGTTTTAAACCCCCACGATGACGCCTTAGTAGTCACTTTGTTGGTAGCAAAATACACTACCAGACGAATCTTGATCAACAATGGGAGCTTCGCCGATATCCTATTCTGGGATGTCTTTACTAAGATGGGTATTAGCCCTGATAGGCTACCCCTATCACCCACCAATTTGAAGGGATTCTTTGGGGAAGTTGTCCAGCCTATTGGCGCCATAGCACTATTGGTCACGATGGGGCACGACAACAACATGATTACAACAATGACAGACTTATTGGTTGTTAAAGCCCCATCATCATACAATGCCATACTGGGGCGCCCCACTCTAAATAATTGGAAGGTTGTCAGCTCTACTTACCACCTGAAAATGAAGTTTCCAACAAAGGCAAGTGTCAGTGAGGTAAGGGGAGAATAGATCTTGGCGAGAGAATGTTATGTATAGGAACTCAAGGCAGTGGTGCCATCAGTATTTGTTGTGGGGAACTCAAGCGCTAAGCCGCCGCCCCCACTGTTGGTCGTTACTGGCCAAGACATTGAAGCTAGGGGTGAGAGCAACTTAATGCAAGCAGAGGCAAACGAACCTTTGGAGTTGGTAGCACTCCATTCAGACCGTTCGAATGCCACCGTTCGAATGCCACCACTCGTATGGGAACAAGACTCTCACTAGAGTATAGGAGGCATTCAAACAATTATTAGTTCAACACATGGATGTATTTGTTTGGAGCCATGATATGTCAGGCATTGAAAATGTCGTCATGGAGTACAGTTTATGTGTTGATCCAATGACGAAGAAAGTGCGGTAGAAGAGAATAACCTTCAGCACAGAAAAGTGCACTGTCATTGCTGAAGAGATTGATCGTCTTCTAGTGGCGGGATTCATAAGGGAAACCTAATACCCAAAGTAGCTTTCCAACATAGTTTTAGTAAGGAAAGCGAACAGGAAGTAGAGGGTCCACAGACTTGATTCCCATTGTCGCAGATAAATGTTAGTGTAGATGCCACAACAAGACATTGGGTACTAAACTTAATGGATGCTTATTTGGGATACAGTCAAATTCGCATGAGCAAGTCAGATGAAGAGAAAATGACATTCATTATTGACAAAGGTCTTTATTGTTATCGAATAATGTCATTTGGGTTGAAAACGTCGTGGCAACATATAAAAGGCTAGTCAATCGGATGTTCAAGCAGCAGATTTGGGAAGACTATGTAAATGTATGTTGATGACTTTTTGATAAAAAGCAAAGAACCCGCCAAGCACTTGGCTGACCTACGAGAGTCTTTTGTTGTGCTTCGCTAATACAAGATTAAATTGAATATGACAAAGTGTGCTTTTGGCGTAGATTCAAGGAAGTTCTTAGGCTTCATAGTCTCTAAAATGGGCATTGAAGCAAACCCTAAGAAGATCGACACCATATTGAACATGAAGCTGCCCTAGAGCATCAACGATGACCAACGACTAGCGGGCAGAATAGCAACCTTAAACAGGTTTGTTTCAAGGTCCACGAACCAATGTCTTCCGTTCTTCGGGGTTTTAAGGAAGATCCATCTATGCAATGAAGGATGTGATCTGGCTTTTCAAGAACTGAAGAAATACCTCTCTAGCCCATTATTATTGAGATAGCCTAATCATGGAGATACCTTATACTTATAGTTGGCGGTATCCCTACACACCATTTCTGCAATACTAGTTAAAGAGGAGGGCACCGCCCAAGCACCAGTATACCATGCAAGTCGCTCACCGAGAGGCGCTGAAGCCAGATACCCAAGAATGGAGATGTTAGCATTCGCCTTAGTAACTTCCATTAGAAGGTTACGCCCGTATTTTCAAGCCCATCCTATAAAGGTGTTGACTAAACACCCGCTTGGAAGAATATTGCAAAAACTCGACTCCTCAAGTAGATTGGTTGCATGTCAACGTTTGATATTGAATACACACCCAGGAGTGCAGTTAAGGGACAAGCTTTGGCAGACTTCGTTTTCAAGTTCATCGGATTCCCAGTTGAAGTTCAAGCCACACCACACCAGCAACCTTGGAGAGTTTTTGTTCATAGATCTGTTTGTCAAAAATAAGGGGGAATAGAGATTTACATTATTGAGGAAAACGGCAAAAAGCACTATTATATGGTGACGCTCACATTCAAAACCACCAATAATGAAGCTGAGTACAAACCCCTGATAGCGGGACTCTCAATCGTCAAAGCACTGGACTCATTGGAGATCGAGGCGAAGGTAGATTCCCAAATCATCGTAAACCAAGTCATTGAAGCCTAAGCCATGGAAGAGGAGACATTGAAGCAATGTTTGAACTGAGTATGGGAGATCTGCGACCAACTGACTTACTTTAGCCTAAAACAGGTCCCCAGAGAAGACAACACCATAGCTGATAGGATAGTTAAAGCTGCCTCTGCAAAGGAAAAAGTAAATCTCTCGTGGGAGGTACGTAGAAGGGTAATAGAAATTCCATCAATCGGAATAAAAGTGAATCAACTGGTGCTAGCAGAGTCAGAATTGGCCAAGGCAATCTTTGAATATTTAGACTCAGGAAAGCTCCCTGAAGACAAAGAGGCAGCAAGGAAGACCAAGAGAAGTGTAGCATGATTCGTTAAGGTAAATGAAATCCTTTATATATGTATATAAAGGAATTTGCCATCCCTTTGCTAAGGTGTATCTTGCTAGAAGAGGCGCAGTACATCCTAGCAAAGCTACATGAGGGCGTCTATAGGAACCACTCAGGCGAAAAAGCTTCAGTGAGGAAAGCACTCCGGCGGGCTATTATTGGCCCAACACCCTCAGGACACCAAGCAATTTGCAAAGTAGTGCATCAAGTGCCAAATCTACGCCCCTATCCCTCATTACCCTCACATAAGTTATTTTCTATTATGATCCCTTCCTGATGATTTAGTGGCCATTTACTAATAAGCCCACCAAATGTAAAGAAAGCCCAACAGGCCCAATGATAAGTCTTATGGATATATATATATATATATATATATATATATATATATATATATATATATATTGCAGATAACAAATAATGCATCCAACTAATCAAGGATAAGATCACTCTAATTAATACGAAGAGTCTTCAATATATACTTTAGAGGTTGGCCATCTTTACCACACCCCTACCTCTATAAATAACACCTAAAAGTAATACATTTACATTCATTCATATATTTACATTAAGATTATTTCTCTAACTTAGGCTTCAAAGTTTCACCGGGCACACCGTGCCGACTTCTCATTTCGTTACAGGTATCCATACATTTAGTTGTATGAAATACGTCTTTTAACACTAGGAATGTGTGGAAGTATTGAACTTCGGAAAGGTAGAATTTGAGGATAGGAAGAGGGTAGGATAAGATAATATTCGTTACAAATTAGAAGGATAAGTCTACGATTATCCCATTCGTGGTTCCAAGCTCTATAAAAAATTCCCTGTTCAGTTGCGTAGAAAATGGAAAGGAAGGAAGAAAGCAATTGAAACTGAATATTGATTTCAGGCCTCTATCTGAACGTTGCGTAGAAAAGGAAAGGAAGGAAAAAATTTCCTCAAATGGATGTCAGTGTCGGGCGGAGGTCTGACAGAGGATCTCGGGCGTGCGGTATGTGGCTTGGGTGTTTGGCGTCTGTGGGGTGGATGGTTCAGACCTCCAGATCGTAAGTAGTTGTTGAAAGAAGACTGCTCTGACTTCTACTGCTTATTATTATTTAAAAAAAAAAAAATCAAGTTATTTTGGTTTTTCCTTCTCATTGATTCATCGCATTTCGGAACAGAATAACATGGGAAACACGTTGGAAAACAAGAAGGAAGAAAAAGGACGAGATAAGTGCTAATAATTATGAAGTGGGTTGGTGACACGGCCATCTCCCCTCCGACGACAACTTTAGCCACACCTACCTCTGCTTCTCGTTTCATGGATCCGTTCCATGATATTCTGTACTAAGTGCGCGGTAAAATGTATAATTTATAATTTTAAGTATTATAATTTATAACTTAAATAATAAGTTTTATATTTCAAAACCTGTTTATTGTTTGATAAATATGTATTTAAAATATTTTTAAAGTTAATTATATTAATTTTTTTTAAATATACAATTATCTATCCGAACTTATTGATAAAAGTTTTAATTTGATGCTTTTTAAAAAAGTAGACTTTTAATTTTTTAAAATGATTAAAATACTTTTTATTAATTTATCAAATATATTATTATTTTTTAAATAATTTTTAAACAATTAAAAGTAATTTTTAAACTTTTAAACTCAACCCTAAACAGACTCAAACAAATATGACTTATTGTGGAGACTAGTTTTGCCAAAAATGTATAAAAAAAACTCCACAAAACACTTTTTTATGCCAAAAAAGATCAGCCTTATGATTACAGATGGTAAAACGCCAATTTAACTATATCATTAGGCTAATTTATCGCAAAATGAACTTATTCCAACAATTATATTTGCCGCAATAAGAACAAAAATCGGCCGAAATAACAAATAAGTGATTCTAATCATCTATTTCTTTCTTCTTAAAAATATATTTTATTATAATATAAAAATATATAAATATTAAGAAAAAAATTAGAGAATTCTCAATTCTTCATCAATGATTTATTAACTAATCTCATCTCTAATTTCTTCATCAGTGATTAAAATTTTTTTTGAAATTTTCCGGTACAAAGAACCATGTAGAGAGGTTGAATTCTACAAACCACGAAGCCGTCGTATCGAGGCGGGCTTCTGAAGTTGATTTTATGAACACAAAATTACAAACGTGGGTCAACGTCTGTTTCCATTAGTGAGAATTTTTCTATATAAATTTAAATAAAAATAATACTATGTATACGATTAAAAGAATTTACGATTAAAAAATTAATTAATTTTTTATATAGATCTTAAATTAATTTATTTTTTAAAAAAATTTATATATCGCTTATATAATTAAAAATATATGTCGCTTACGATTAAAAATATAATTTCTATTTTAAGGCAAGGGAATTAAAAGTTTTGAGCATGACACCACGTAATTCGGTCCATTCAACACGCCTGTCTCCCTCAGTGAATAGGTCACCATAATTTGGTCCATTTTGCAAGGCATTCATATGGCCCCATGCATACACTTCAACCACTTGGCATTCCTTTCTCTCACTTCTGCTGCTGTCCGGACAGGCGTTTCATCAAAAGAGATTTTTCTTTTTCTTTCCAGTACATAAATCGGTGAATTAATATATATTTTTATAATAATTTTTTTAATTTATTTTAAAAAAATCAAATTTATAATAACTACTTATATAACCACCAAGACGATCGATTTGCATAACAAATTAGTAAATTTTTATAATTTGTATTGGTGAGGTGCATGGCCGGTCCACTTAGGATTAAGTTGAGTTGAAATAAAGAGTAAAAGATTGAATAAAATATTATTTTTTAATAATATTATTATTTTAATATTTGAAAAAATTAAATTATTTATTATATTTTATATTAAAAATTTAAAAAATTATAATAATTAGATGAGATGAAATGAACTGAAAAAAGTTGAGAAACTAATCACAACCTTAATTAATTATGAAAATGGTGAAATCCAAATTTGGAAGTAACAATTAAGCATCATTTTCAAATACTATTTATTGCAGAATTGGTTACCAATATTTCACATTATCTTTTCGCTCCAAGTCAGAAAAGTTTAACATTCCAAGGAAGAAAATGTAGAGCAGCTTTGAAAAGTGTTGAATAATTTAAGAGTAATGATAGAGACATTTTTAAGTCTAGTTTATTTTTATAAAATTTTTTATTTTATTTTATTTCATTTAATTATTATAATTTTTTAAAATTTTTATATAAAATAAAATAAATAATTTAACTTTTTTCTAATTTTAATATAAAAATAATATTAAAATAATATATTTTAATAATATTTTATTCAACTTTCAATTTTAATATCAACTCATCTCATCTATAAAAACAAATGAGGTCTAAAAATGTGTAAGTGTTGTGTAATCTTATTAAAAAATAATAATATTAACTATTAAAAATTTAAATTTTTTTTCATATAAAATTTGTATTTATTAATTTTTTTTATTAAAAGAATCGCACACGCTTAGTTCTACGACACTGAAATATTATTTCTCATCATTTAGATATGGTTTGGGGAGTGAGATGAAAATTTTAAATTTTAAGATGAAATATTAAAATAATTATTTTGATATTTAAAAAAGTTAAGAAAAAGTTGAATTATTTATTATATTTTATATAAAGATTTAAAAAAATTATAATGATAAAATGAAAATTTTAAATTTGAAATGAAAATATTAGATAGACAAACCAAACCCGATGCCTCTATAGCTCAATTCCAGTGCTTATTACAAATATTATGAAGAGAACATAGAAAGAGATACCACCAAACACACACACAGAGGCGGTGAGAGGGAGACTCAAGGAGGATTCTGGACTCAACTTCAACCTGGACTGTCTCACACACTTATAGGACAGCTAATGGTGCAGCACATCAACTTGCAAAGGCTGGATTGGAGTGCTCAGAAGACGTCTATAACATTGAAGAAGTTCCTAGTTGTATTGAGACCATTGTGTCTAGAGAAATGTTGTAGAGTTTGTGTGATATATCAAGCAGTGGTGTTTGATTGTACTGATGTAAAATTTTATGAATGAAATTTACATCATTTTAAAAGAAAAAAAAAACACACACAGAGGCGGTGAGAGAGAGGCGAGGCGGCTTTACCCAGAGAGCTAAAAAATCAAAAGAAAATGAAAGAGAGGCGGCGGCTTGCTAATAAAAAAATTGTCAAACATTTGCATGCATGCACTCAACATTTGAAAGGTCAATTTGGATTGGCTGGTGCATGTTTTTTTTTTGTATATATAGAGAATACCTCATGCATGTTCATCAAGCTCACCCACTTCTCCCAAGAACAGGGCTAAGCTCCATCTCTGCACTCTAGACATTGATCAATCATGGAGGTCTGGTTCATCATCCTCATCTCTCTCTGTGCCTGTTTTTCCCTAAAATCACTCTTCAGCTTTTTCTCTTCCTCCAAAACAACCAAGAAGAATGTTTCCCCAGGCAATCTCCCGCCGGGACCCCCAACTCTGCCTTTCATAGGAAATCTTCATTTGCTTCCTAAATCCATGGTTGATTTGAGATCTGTCATCTATGATCTCTCCCACAAGTATGGTCCGATTCTTACCGTCTATCTCGGCTCTGAACCCCTCATCTTTATCACCTCCTACACCCTCGCCCACCAAGCCCTTGTTCGACATGGCGCCGCCTTTGCGAGCCGTCCTGCAGTCGTCCCCGTTAGCGCTGTTCTCAGCAACAAGCGCAAAGATATCGGCGCAACCCCCTTTGGCCCAACCTGGAAAGCCCTCCGTCGTAATCTCATTTCGGAAGTTCTCCACCCGACTTCGTTGAAATCTTACTCTGTTGAACGCAAGCGTGTCTTGGACTCCTTGATCATAGGCTTCCATGAATCTTCCAAGCTCAATCAGCCCGTCCGGCTTCTCGATCATATCCACCATGCTGTGTTTTCCCTGTTTATTCGCATGGCTTTCGGAGAACTCAGCGAGACCCAAATCAAAGAAGTTGAAGAAATACAATATCAACTTCTTGTCGCTTACGAGCAGTTCAGTGTGTTCGGTACCTGGCCCAGACTGGGGAAGTTGCTGCTCAGAAACCGTTGGAAAAAATACCTACAATTCTTGAAGAACCAAGACGATGTGATTTTGCCATTGATCAGAGCCCGGAAGAAGTTGAGACAAGAGAGAGGCAAGGCATTCGAACTGATTTCTTACACAGATTCCTTGCTGGACTTGAAAATCTCCGAAGAGAAAGGTAATCTGGAAGAAGCAGATGTTCTGAGCTTGTGCTCGGAGTTCATCAATGCAGGAGCCGACACAAGTACAACGATGCTGCAGTGGGTTTTGGCATATTTAGTGAAACACCCACGAATTCAATCCAAACTTTTTGCAGAAATCAGCGAGGTGGTGGCAAAAGGAGCGAAAGAAGTTGAGGAAGATGATTTGCACAAGATTCCATATCTGAAAGCAGTGGTCCTCGAGAGTCTGAGAATTCACCCTCCAAACACCTCGTTGATTCCACACACAGTCATGGAAGATGTTGAGCTCTGCGGCTACACAATCCCAAAAGACACGACGGTGAACATCGTGACAGCACTGATCGGGAGAGATCCAAACGTGTGGGAGAATCCCATGGAGTTTAGGCCGGAGAGATTGTTGACTGGTGAAGACATTGGAGAAGAAGTGTCCGATGTAACAGCGTTCAAGATGATGCCCTTTGGCGCTGGGAGAAGGATGTGTCCCGGGAACAGACTAGGATTACTTCTCCTCCAGTATCTTGTTTCAAATCTGGTCTGGAATTTTGAGTTCAAAACAGTGGATGGGGAAGGTGTTGATCTTTCAGAAAAGGAGGAGTTCTTGGTTGTGATGAAGAATCCAGTGCGTGCCTATATATCTCCAAGAATCAAATAGCTAGACAGATCCAACACTGTTACTTTGAAGAATGAAAATAAGGACCTTTTGTTCCTCATATGACATCCAGATGATCCGAAAGTTGAAATTGGTACGAGACACCACTCAATCCTTTGTGTTTAGATGGTCCAGACTCTCATCCTTCCTCCCAATAACAGGAGCAGGGCTAAAAGACTCTGATCTGATGATCCCAATGTAGTGATTTCTTTTTCGTTTTGCTTTTGTTCTATGATTATATATGCTTTTTGTGCTCATTATTGATCTTGTTATACGTGCTGAAATACAGAGAAATAAATAGCCCATGATGTTAAAGGAGAAGCATGTTTTGCGTGTACATTTTAATGAGCAAATTTTACAAAATACATGTCCTCCAAGTACATAAACTAAACTGCATCTTCTGAAATAATTTGGCAACTCAACCATTAACTGATACCTGAGTTGCAATTCCAAGCTGTTTAGGTTCTGTTTAGTTGTTAAAATTTAATTCATCTCAAACTAATTATTAATGAGATTCATTATTTTTTCAAGTTTTTATAAAAAAAAGTTGAATTCATAGTGACATTTTAACCTAAAATATTAAATCATCTCATCTTCAAAAAAAAAAAAAAAAAGTTAAAACTCATCTTAATAAAATTTATAAAATATTATTACTGATAACTCAACTAATCGAATCTTCCCGTCAAATCATGATGTCCAAAGGAGACAATAGGTGTGCAACTTTCAACTTTGCACGATGGTTATGGCCTCTGTTTTGTACTGATCTTTCGTGGAAGCCGCCAAGCATTGAACGATCTGACGGTTGATGGAATTGGCCAATGATCTAATGTAATTAAAAAATAATAAATGCAGTTAAAGCTTAAAACCCTTTGGAAAAAATAAAATCAGCTGTGGCATACTTTTCATATAACGTAAAGCATTTACATAATTATGTCTTTATTTCTCCTTGTAGAATCGAAGAATCTAAGTTCGATGCAATCCAAGAACATCTATGTAAACAAAAGAGTAAAAATGTAGGTAAGAATCTGATGGCATATAACTTAGTTTTTTCAATAAAAAATTTAGATTTAAAATCCCCAACCGTCCTGGTATAAAAATAATAATAAAAATGTGTTATCTCTTTTTCATAAACATGATCATAAAAATGTAGATAATCATTTTTCTTGTAGTGAACCAACCCACCAATTGGAATTTCAACAAGCCTTAAAAGGATTTTAATGTTAGAATTTCATGAAGGAAAATTGCTGACTCTTCAACTGATTCAAGCAGAATAATTCCAATTAAACCCAAACATAGAACATTGTGGTCTTTCTTGAAAGATTGACGTTCGAGAAGGTTTGCAAACCGGTCCAACTCTGCTAATGAGAAAGTCTAAAATGTCATGGTGCAAATTGCCATAACTTTTTGGCCAAATATAGTTGTAAACCGCTAATAAATGGATGACATTTTTGTAAAATAGTATCATTATTTTCTACATAAAGTTATTTTTATATATTTTTTATGCATTCTGATAATGTAATTGGCTGTATTATTATTTTTGTATAGAACTTTTGTTTTGCAAAAGTTTCAACCATTTTAAAGCATGAGTTTTACTATATATAAGTAAAATTACATATTAATCTGCGTATCAATATTAATTTTTTTATATTTAAAATTTAAATTAATATTATTGTTAATAAAATATATTTTTTAATTAATCACGTTAAATTAATATACATATTAATACATAATTATACTTACAATTAAATTTTTCCTCAAAACTGAGCGGAGAAGTCTCTATAGCACGTTACCATCAGATTACGAGTACCACCTATCAATTTGATGAGAAAAAAAAAAAAATCCTCCATAATAATCGTCGGATACATTGCGGTCCCGATTCCTACTTTTATAGTCAAATTGTGTGTATCGGATGAAGATACGCTGTACATGTAGATTTATAAAAATAAATTAATTTTGTACCAAACGTTAAATATATTTTATAATAAAAATAATTTTATAATTTAATATATAAAATCAAATTATATTGATTTTTAAATTTATTTTTATAATTAAAGTATTATTTTATTTTGTAATCCCATTTTAATAAATAAAATATTAAATAATTTCAACGTGAAATTATAGGTTGTTGTCGCATTAATGCATACTTGTATAATGATATCTTGCCGATCAATCCGTACATATTAATGTATTGTGAAATTGAATAATTTTATTCTTTGTTCATATATTACATATTATGTATTAATTTTGTATTTTTTTTATTTGTATGGTACAGATAATGAATAGGAAATTTTAATTAATTTAATAAGAATAAAATAAAAAAAATAAAAATATGTATAGCGTGTCTTAAGATGATGTGTAGTAAAGATCCATAAAATTATGTGCATTGGAGATAAATACCCCCAGCAGTCTCTCGTCTCATCTCATCTTATTTTAATTATTACAGTTTTTTTATATTTTTATATAAAATAAAATAAAAAATTCAATTTTTTTAAATTTTAATATAAAAATAATATATTTTAATAATATTTTATTTAACTTTAAACTTTAACTTTAACTTATTTCATTCCGTCTTATCTCTAAAAATAATAGGAGCTTAGAAGACACAGCCAAATCTTGGTGGATTTTATTTCCTTACGAATGACTAGAATGTAATAAATTTAGTTTAGTTTTAAAGATGAGTTGAGTTTAAAGTTAAAAATTAAATAAAATATTATTAAAATATATTATATTAGAATAAAAAAAATTAAATTATTTATTTTATTTCATATAAAAATTTAATTTTAAAAAATTATAATAATTAAATAAAATAAAATATTTTGTCAAAGCTAGAGATCGCTCAAATCTTATGCGCCGCTGTCCGGTCTGTTGGTGAAGGAATTAAGGTGGCCCTGAGAACATTGCCCTCTCATCAATCATTACATATTTAACTACTAAATTAACAAAACGATTATAATAAAATTATTTATTATTTTAAATTTTATCCACTTCAATAATTAATATACTATATTTTAAATCAATCAACACTCTCTACAGTGTTAAATCAATCAACACTCTCGATAATTTTTTTATTTAATAATTAAATAAGTGATTTTTTTATTGATGTTGTAGATTTAAAAATAAAAAATAAAAACTGTTAGAATATAAAAAACTGAATGAAAAAATATAAAAATTAAAAATATATATATTTTTTAATTCTTCTCAAGACCGGCACTGCTCATAATAATAATAATAATATATTGCCGCCACACCCATTGCCGCATGAATATAAGTCTTGTCGCTTGCGTAATTTATTTTTATTTTCTAATGTGAGATTTAATTTTTAAGATTTAAATTTTAAAATTTATTATTTAAATTAATTTATATTAAATATAGATTTTATTATATGTATTTTATATATTATTTTGTTAATAAAAATTATAAATTTCTCTTTAAAAAAATAAAGAAAAATGCTTATGCAAGCGCAGTGGGTAGGCGCCGCGTACTCGGGTCCTACGTGTCATCCGATTTAATAAAACGGTGCATAATGGTTGACGGGAACCCTTCGGGTGCTAAACACTTCAAGTCCACTTCGCCCATTTCACCCTAACCCTTCGTCCCTTTCGTCTTCTCTAATCTTCTCCATCTACTCCTTCACCCCTTTCGTCTCCCATTCTCCATCAACCCTAACCCTAGCCCCTGCGAACCTGACGAAGACTTTTGAGCTACCTTCCACTGAATCCATAGTGTGCTTTCTCCTTGTTTGTAAAGGTCTCTTTCGCAGATCGATTTGAGCAAGTTTCTGACTTTATATTTTGTTTATCTTTTGGGGGTCTCGATTTTCTCTTTCGCAGGTAAGGGTTGTCCTTCGTCTTCTCAGAATCCATTCGTATGTTTGTCGTCTTTTTTCTCCTTCTTAAGTGTGGGTGCTTGAATCTCTTGGTTGATTTTGCAATTTTTTCTCAGATTTCTCCTCTCGATTTCTGTTTACAGTCTGGGTAATTTTATCTTTTGTTTATCTTTTGCAAGTCTCGGTTTTCTCTTTCTCCTTCGCAAGTGTTGGGTGCTTGAATTTGTGTTTCGATTTACCAAAAGTTTTTTGAGCTGATTTTTCCCCTCGGTTTATCTTTTGTAGTCTGGGTGTCTGGGTGTCTAGTTCGTTATGATTGGTTTTGCATTGTTGTTTTTAGATCTGGTTCTTTTTCAAAATCTTTGAACCCCTAACCTTAACCCTAACCCTAACTCCCGAAACCCTAACCCTAGCTCCTCGAACCTGAACCCGAGAAACCCAATTTTGGAGTTGGGGTTTGGACATCGGGCAATTGTCCAGAGAACTCACTCAAGGTTGGTAACCCCCCTAGCGAATATGTGTTGAAATATATTATTTTTTTGCAGTATTTATTTATTTTTATTTCTGTTTCAAAATCTAATTCGTCCGTTGTTTCGTCTGCAGATTTTGTAATTACGAAGAATCGAGGATGAATGCAGTTCAAAGTGACCAACCGAAGTTGAGTTTTATTTTATATTATATTTGATTTGTTAATTCCTAGGTCAATTTCGAGTATGGTTGGATTGTTCTGTTTAAACTCAAGTATGTAGATTTTAATATGTTGGTATGTGAGCCAAGTGAGATTAGTTTCATGATACTTTAATTTGTATAATCAATTGGATTGTTCTGTTTAAACTATCTATATGTTTAAATGTGAGCCAAATGATTTTATTACTCCAACATCTGAACTTTGTATAATGAATTGGATTGTTCTGTTTAAACTCAAGTATGTAGATTTCAATATGTTGGTATGTGAGCCAAGTGAGATTAGTTTCATGATACTTTCATTTGTATAATCAATTGGAGTGTTCTTTTAAACTATCTATATGTTTAAATGTGAGCCAAGTGATTTTATTACTCCAATAGGAGCATTTGTATAATGAATTGGATTGTTTTGTTTAAACTCAAGTATGTAGATTTTAATATGTTGTTATGTGAGCCAAGTGAGATTAGTTTCATGATACTTTCATTTGTATAATCAATTGGAGTGTTTTGTTTAAACTACTATATGTTTAAATGTGAGCCAAGTGAGATTAGTTTCATGATACTTTCATTTGTATAATCAATTGGAGTGCTCTGTTTAAACTATCTATATGTTTAAATGTGAGCCAAGTGATTTTATTACTCCAACATCTAAACTTTGTATAATGAATTGGATTGTTCTGTTTAAACTCGAGTATGTAGATTTCAATATGTTTGTATGTGAGCCAAGTGAGATTAGTTTCATGATACTTTCACTTGTATAATCAATTGGAGTGCTCTATTTAAACTATCTATATGTTTAAATGTGAGCCAAGTGATTTTATTACTCCAACATCTGAACTTTGTATAATGAATTGGATTTTTTTGTTTAAACTCGAGTATGTAGATTTTAATATGTTTGTATGTGAGCCAAGTGAGATTAGTTTCATGATACTTTTATTTGTATGATCAATTGGAGTATTATGTTTAAACTATCTATATGTTTAAATGTGAGGCAAGTTATAGTATTACTCCAAAATCTGAACTTTGTATAATGGATTGGACTGTTCTGTTTAAACTCAAGTATGTAGATTTCAATATGTTGGTATGTGAGCCAAGTGAGATTATGTGCACTAAATCTGAACTTTGTTTTATGAATCTGAACTGATTTCTGTTTCATGCAAACTGTATTTGTATAATAAATTCTTTAGTTTTGTTTAAACTCAATTTATTATATTTCCATATGATTAAATGTGGGGAAGTGAATTGATTTTTGTTTCATGTTAGAATGTCATCACCCTCAACTTCTTCCTCATCCTTTGGTAAACGTATTTTGAGTCAACCTTTATGCTTCTGTGAGGTTGAAGCGACACTAAGATACTCAAATACTCCTAGAAATTCAGGATGACTCTTCTTTGGTTGTCCAAAGTACAACAATGAGGTAAAACGTTTATTTGCATATGTTTCTAGCTGTACCACGCTTATAATATGTACATCTAACCCAATTTTTCCTGTTTGGATAAAATAAGCAGGGCTTACCATTTTGCAAGTTCTTTAAGTGGGTGGATGGTACTTTGGACATAGAGCAAGAACTTCACCAAATAAAAAATGAACTATTAAGGAAGGATGAAGAGCTAAAAAGGATACTCGACGATATTCAACAGAGGGAGATTAAGTTTCGGAAGAGAGCTGATGCAATTGAGAAATTGTTATCCAATATACTTGAGGAGGTTCAGAAGGAGTTGGTGCTTTTAAAGCAAGAAGCTGAAAATTAGCGTTCATGCACACTACTCCAACTGTATTGGGCTGTTGCCATTGTTGTATTCTGTTACAATTTGCTGTCTAAGTGATTTTAGACTTTTCCGATCTAATTATTGTAAATATGTAGTTTAAGTTACTCTGGCAAGATATGTTTTTTATTGTCTTTGTATTGTCTTTTAATGTGTTCTGATGGTCGATGTAAAGACGAACTGGGAAGCCATGTTTCGGGAAGTGTAGATTGTGCATTTTGTAGTTTTTTGATGGTGGATGTAAATCTGAAGTGGGATTAGTTTCATGTTAGAATTGTTGTATTTTGAGATTGTATATTCTGTTTGTGGTTGTAATCTGAAGTGGGAACGTGGTGTTACAGCTGTTGTATTTTGGGACTGTGTATTCTCACAGAACATGTACCCAGAACTAGAATATGTAACCCCAATTTTTTGATGTGTAAATAAATGTGGTGTTTTGAGTAGACTCATGTTTCAGATTAATATGTTACAACTGAGACTAAGGGCTGAGCCCTTTCTCTTTATTGTCATTATTTGCCCAAGACCTCTTAACTTGGTGTACCAAAATAGAACTGAACCGACCCACCAATTACGTGCCTTTTTCTGGACATGCACGTATCTGGACATGCCTGAATATGCCATGCACACCCTCAACAATGCTATGCACATCTTCACAATTTCATTCATTTAGACTCATTTTATCAACAAATTTCTTCTTTGACAATCAAATGTTATCCATATCATAGAACATGAAGGGACTTAAAGTAGTGTAATCAGAAGCTTCCCTTCAACTTTCTTTCTATCATGCAATCACACAGTGCTAAAGCCATTCACTAGAACTACTCCAGTTTTGTTCTATAGCTACATCCTTTATCTAGGAAGAAGCTCAGCTTACCTACAAGCCTACAAATTTCAATTTTTCCTGCTCCTAGATATGCATGGGTGGTAGAAAATATAATTCCCAGTGTTTGAAAAAATCAAAGCATGTAACTTAATTTATTACAAATTGAAAATGGTCCGTTGTGATCATGATTGCACTCTAATTAGTGTGACTTGAATCCAATATAAAACCTCCTCATTGGAAGCATTTACAAGCCCTGTCAACAATACAAATTAACCAAACATTTACAAACCTCCTTTAAGAAGGGTGATGAAATTTAAAGCTAGAATAGGAGCTGAAAATCATTCTATACCAGATAACTTACTTCATAGGTATCATTACAAGCCCTGCTGAACTTCCGAAATTGGTGGAGACCAATCATAGACGTGCAATACATTCAAAAGAACCTAGAAACTGTCCAATTACATTCAATACACAAGAATCCATACATTTGCACAGGAATTACAGCCAATACAACAAAAATTACAATGTTTAAAAATTGCCCAATGTCATTGTTGGATTTGGTTGTGTCTCATCCACATAATGCGGTTGTGAGCCATCCAACCCAAAATGAATCTGTAATGAATAAGATGCAAATAATTAGTATGCAAGTCCTCGTATTAATCTATTAACTAACTATGAAAATCGCAACAGTCATTACAGTTTCTTGACTCTCAAATAATGTTTCATAGGGCTGGGTTACACTAATATCAAAAGCTAAGTTGTCTTCCACAATCTGATGAACACAAAAATTTAACTATCAAAACCAAGTGATTGTCAATGCTTTCTTCAGTGCAGAAACTATTTACTAAATATAAAAACAGCCCACTTTTAGAGTATGCAAAAATAAACAAGCTCATATACCTGGCTAACATTTCTGACAGTGGAGATGGGGGGGTCTTTGATGTGCCAAATAAATTTCTCCGGGTGTCGAGGACTGGTGTGTCTTCTCTTGAAAGCTAAGAAACATGTAACACATGAGACATAGGGCATCATTTTATATATCTACGAAGTACATATTACTTGGCCAATATGAGTAAGAAGCACACAAGGATCTAAAATTGTGCACATAGTTACTTTTCCTCCATCGATCTAAAATGTATTTACTTGGCAATGATTTTATTTGGTTGGATTTGAATATGACCAGAATATGCCTACACAGTATCCCCCTCATCTGAAATAACCCACACGAGCACTTCGCATTAGAGTTTTCCTCATTAAACTCCACTGAAAATGTGACCAGTTTAGCAAACTCTTCAACATGAATTTCATCCTCTATAAGATAGGTTTTTATGGATCCATTCCTTTTAAATAGAGCTGGATCCATATCGAGCACACCCATTACTTACTGCTGAACTTCCTTAAATTTAGCGTTGGTGTACAACTTTTGAAATTTCTTTTCAATGGGAGATCTAGAAATGCAGGGAATTGTGGCATTAAATGAGTGGAAGTCCGCGCTTGTTTCATTCTCAATTTTATTTCTCAACGCGCTGTCAAACTGGTCAACAAACTCCTTCAAGTTTGTTTTTGCATGAAAATACCCATCAAAAAAGGCATTCATGCTCTCACTCCGCTGGGTTGTACTCATTCCAAGCCAAAAGAACTCTTTCAAAAATACAGGTACTTTGTAACCAGGCATTTTCATGCAAACTGTATGTGTTAATTAACCCCTCCCAACAACTCGCAAACTCTTCGATACTCTAAGTATCATATACACATTTCATCAACTAATTTTTCAATCCAATTTTATAGGCACAATGGGAGCCAAGCTTCTGAGGGACTTTTTTCAATATATGCCACATGCAAAATCTATGCTGTGTTTCCGGAAATACAAGAGCAATTTCATTTTTCATTGCTCTGTCTTGATCTTTGATGATAGCTTTCGGAGCTATACCATTCATATATTGCAACCAAGTTTGGAATAACCATGTAAAGGTCTCTGTGTCCTCACTTGAAATCAACTTTGCTCCCAAAAGAATGGACTGTCCGTGGTGGTTTATACCAACAAATGGTGCAAATGGCATCCCATACCTATTTTATGTACGTGGTGACAAATGTGACCACATCACCAAAATACTGGTAGGCTGTCCTACTATGTAGATCTGCCCAAAATACATTTCTTAGCTTCCCATCATCATCTAAGTCCATCAATGCAAAAAAACCATTATTCTTGTACTGCATCCTCAAAAAATAATCTCGGAGTACTCTAGAACACCGGCACCAAGGCGTAGATGTTGTGCATTGTCGATATAATTGCGACAATCCTTTTCCAAAAATGGAAGGTTCTCAAAGCCACCTGCACCAACGACAAGATATCCAAAACTCTTATTTATCTGGATGCCAGCCAAGTCGTTCGTATCAAGAACTTTTTTAATGGTCTCACTCACTTCTCTGTTACATCTAAAGAAGCGGGGTTTATTTGGACTGAGGCCATGATTATGTGTATTATGGACTGTTGTTAACCGCATCTTCCCCTCGACTTTTAAGGCATTAATCTTTGCCTTACAGTCCGTCTTTCCGTTCGGACGTGGGTTGGCGACATTTTAAACTCCTATTTCGAGCCTTCCCTCCACGGGCACATCCAAGCGTGACATATCTGAGAGTTTGATCCTCTACCCTCTCACTCCTTTGTGTCATCACGCCAAACCCACATTTCTTAGCATAATCCTTATAATAGCTCTACAAATCTTCAAAAGATTTGAATTCCATCCCTGACTTTGGCTCTTCTATTATATCACCACCATCCAGTTGCACTAGTGTGGTGACCCGATCGTGCCATCGTTGGTATCTAGGGAATTTTGGTATATCCTTTTTACTTCCTACATCAAGTCTAGAGGAAGTACTTGGTGTTTCAGTTTCCTTGCAATCATTGAGTGTAGTTTTTTCACCAACTCTTGCACTCGTTGCAGAGCTTGTAAAGATGATGGGAGTCGGCGGTCTCATCCCATATTGAAATGGGTAACCAGTATTCTACATAAAACATAAAAAAATGAGAGCAATTAAACTCCACAAAAACCAAACTTATACATAAAAGACAAGATCAAATGTAACCACTTGAATGTTGCTTGGATATTGGTTGCCATCTGCATATGGCAAAAATGTTGATGTCCAAGAAAACTTTGGTCCATAATAACCGTGCATGTAATTTGGCAAGTTTACTGTACCAATTTGAGGGATGTCCTGAAATTTGTATAATAATGATAATTAGGATGAGAAACATTGAGCAAACCAATTTCAATAAGTATAATAAATTTGAAATAACATACTGAGGTTGGGAGATTTGAGCTAGATGGTGGTAGTGAAGATGGGTGTTCTTCCCCTTTTCCAATGCCCTGTACAAATTGTTCAATATTGAAGGTAAATCTTTGGGAAGAATATCAAGGACCAATCTATCGTCTCATTATTTGCATCGGCTTAGACAATCACACTCCCTCTTATTTATAATCTTTCTTTCATTAAATTTTGCATCACACTGCCTCTACTGTACAATGCCTTCGTTTTGAGTTATTTATTATGGTACCACCCTAACCTATTTATAAGATTCAAAACTTTTAAAATTTCTCTTCTAAATGAAATTGTGTCATGTAAGCACTTTATATAGTGTGTTTATAAGTAAATATTTATTTATTTAATAATGAATTTCTCATGCTCTTAAGTTTCTTTTAGTATGTATATATAATAAGAAAGAGAATTATTAAGTGATGAGGTGGGCACCATTGGTGTTTTTCAAAGGCATATGCTTTGCCTCTGGTAGGCTCCCCAATTTTCTCAATTTTTTTTAAGAGCGGATTGTAGGAGAATCAAAAACATATATATGGCCCACTTAAAGAACGATGCTCCATGCATTCTTATAAAATTGGTTGGTTTATTTGTCTACTACATTTATTTATTCAGCTACTTGTACAAGTGAAACATGTTCTGTAAAATATTTTAATGAGCATTTTGAGACAAAACAAGATCAAGGAAATGATGATAAAATCCGCAACCTCATAAATCCCTTTCGGGATTCGAAATAAAACCAACAGGAATCTCATTCATGCCTAATTGAAAGATTCATGCCTTAATTTTTTGCATATAGCATCTCCAGTTAAGAAAGAAACTAGGTGACTGTAGAATAGAATCAACTGGGACTTTTTCCTTCAAATGTACAATAGCAAAAAGAAGGTTCATAAATACGGCATAAAAATTTTTTATGATGAAGGCTTTAGGTCTCTCTAACTTGGTTTAGAAACTCATGAAAGATTGCAGCTCCAAACAACCATTTCTACGACATAAACAAATGATACATATAGTTGTTTTCAAATACATACAAAACATACATGTAATCTATTTATCCGAAGCACAAAATTTGTATATTTCTGAGCAATAAACTCAAGTA
The DNA here is from genome assembly GCF_018687715.1 of Carya illinoinensis. Taxonomy (NCBI): domain Eukaryota; kingdom Viridiplantae; phylum Streptophyta; class Magnoliopsida; order Fagales; family Juglandaceae; genus Carya; species Carya illinoinensis. The sequence goes on from NC_056756.1 coordinate 39,995,281, forward strand.
ATAAAATTTGTTGTTCCTACCAACAGATTTTGTCAATATTGTTCCTAAAAAAACAACAACACCCAAGAAATTAAGAAACATGAACAAGTCAAAATACGTTATTTACCATTGTACAGAAGCTGAAGTTTTTTACAGTTCAGTAAGCACTAGCTCGATGGTAGTGGCTACGGCCTCTTGAAGATGACCCACAAGAGGAAGATGACCCACACGAGGAAGACGACCCGTGCAAATACCCACACAGATCACTTGAAAATTTGAAGATCACGAAGCCAAAGAACCCAACTCACCAACTATCGATGCTCTGAAACTTCTCTAGAAGCCCTGCCAACGACTCGCCGAGCTGCTGAGTTCGGTTTCTAGTTTGTAAATGCAGAAAAAGATGTTGCCTTGATGAAGACGACCTTGGAAAAGGAGCTTGAGAACCCAAGCTTGAAGATGAGCTTGAGAAGAAGAGCTGAAGACCACACCAGAGCAACACAAGAAGTGGGAAAACAGAAATAAATGATAACCCTGTTTCGTTCGTTCGTTTTGTCTATTTTTTTTTAATATTTGCCACTTCAGCCAACTGCGCGCCGACTGTATACAATGACTGTACATAGCACTTCTGAAAAATAAAATCATACTGGCACTTTAGTTTCACAATTTTTTAAATGAGTTGTTTATCGAGTTTTGTCTCTAAAAAGGTGCTTTTTTTTACTTATATATTTTAATAGATTAAAAATATAAAATCACATGGGCACTAAATTCTTAATACAGATTGACGTTGCCCACTTCTTATTACCTCTCATTTTTATTATCTAAAGCATAAGCCAATTATTATCCATTTAGTCAATAGATTAAAATAATAATTCTCTTATTTTTTAAATTTTTTTATCATCTTCAATTATTAATAAAAATATATTATAAATAAAGTTTTAAGTCAATCATCTCCCACTACTGCGTGTTTATTTATTTTACTTAATAATTAAGAAAATAATTTTAAGTGTATTGATGTATTTTTTATTTTTTAAAATATTTAAATATATTAAAAATGTAAAAAAAATTGAAACAAAAAAAAACAACTGGGCAACATGCCCAGCGATAAGAGCTGAGCGGCACAGTAACCCATCCTTGCATCAAATATTGCAGGACACGTAATAGAAATTTTTTCCTTTATTTATTGCCTTAACCAGAAGACCATAAATAAGTCATACAATATTAATTTTTGTCGCTAAAAAACTTTTATATGAGTTATTCTATTTTTAAACTGATGTATGGAGTATATTATACACATTAGTTAAATAATAAAATTTAATTTAAAAAATTTAAATTATAAGAGATATCTTTTAAATTAAATTAAATTATATAAATATTTATTAAGTATGCTTTACACACGAGCATAAGAATAGAAATTTTCTTTTCATATAACAATACTTAATGAGGATAAATCCAATCATTCTAGTGATCAAGATAAAGTTGACTTCTCAATAATTCAAGATAAAGTTAACAAACTTGTTACTGATGTAAATCAATAAAAAGAGAGAGAATGAGAGAGAGAATTGTTATTCATAATCTGAACTTAGAAATATACCCATATATATAGGGGTACAAAGGTTTTAATTGATGGTTAAGACTTGGTCAATAATAACTACTAAATGTGGTCATATAATACAAGTTGGTTTATAACACTCCCCATTTGGATGACCATATTTAAAGAATATGCCTCGTTAAAACCTTGTCAAAGAAAAATCCTGTGGAAAAAAACCAATGACGAAGGAAAAAGAGTAAAGTATTCATGTGTACAGCCAAGTACTTTTAGGATTGCTTTATTAAAACCTTGCAAAGGAAAATCCAGTGGGATAAAATCTTAGCGAAGAAAAAAGAGTACAATCAGCACAAGTATTCAAGACATTACTCCCCCTGAAAAGTGCATGATAATAGGTCTTCAAGTTTTTGCATTCCAATGTTCTGCATAATCTTCTTAAATGTTGCAGTCGGTAATGCTTTAGTGAATAAATTTTTCAAATTATCACTTAACCGTATCTGCTTGACATCAATTTTACATTTCTCCTCATGAATTGCAATTATCTTCTTGTGTGGATCTGAAAGATAATCTGCATCTATATATCCAACTAATTGTAGACTTGATCCATGTTGATAAAATAATAACATATTTAGGGCTTCAATTGAACTGGAGATAAGGTACTTTAGGACCAAGAATTTCTTCATCGTCTTCACAAGAACGAAATGGATATTTCTGCTCATCAAATGATCGAGCAACAATTGGAGTACTCAGGAGATAAGTTTTGTCCATATAAAAGTGCTTCAAGACTTTATAGTGAAAGTATTTACGTTGATGCATCTCAATATTGTGTACCAACACTGCAGTTGATAATGTTTTGGTAAACAAATTCACCATATTGACTCAAGATCATTAAAATCGCTACTCTTTTGGAGTTGTGCTCTTCTGAAGTTCTTGTAAATAACATAGTTAGTGGAGAAGTCATCAAAATTAAACCGCTAACCTCATTTTTCAACAAAAATGGTGGCCGTCTTTTTAGACCAGATAAGCACCACGAGCTTTTACAGCTCTTCTGTAGCTGTCAGGCGCCGCAGAGCTATGATGCTATATCTCTTGTCTCTTGTAGGGAGATGCTTCACGAGAGATGCAGTGAAGCAATAGAGATGCTTAGTCATAATTTTTCCTATAAAAGAAATATTCAGCTCATCTTCATTCGCATCTCATCTTCTTCACTTTTCTGTAATTAGTCTGCATTCTTACTTTGCAATCTCTTTCTGCATTCTTACTCTGCAATGGCTCAGCAATCTTCTCATAATCAGTATATGAGGTATTCTGCACATCGTTCACCAGTTGTTTCTGCTTCTACCGCATGTGCTATAATGCAATATAATAATGATCTGACTAATAAGTCAGATAATGAAGCTATCTACGAGCTTGTGAGTCTCGGTACCCGATACTCATTAACTATTGTCGCATTTTTCAGCGACTACAATCCAAAATTTGTGGGGTTGACAAACTCTATGAGAATATTTCTATCATTCAACGACTTCTTCTGGAGTCCAACATGAAGATAGGAGCAATAAAGCAAGAGAATAGGAATTTAAAATCCTTGTTTAAATCTTCTTTTCAATTGCCTACTCCTTTAGATAAGGATGCCATACAGATTCTTGAAAAACAAGAGTGTTTAAAGAATCAGGCGAAGTGCCTTAAATTTCTGTAATTTTGTTTCGAGATAATAAAATAATATTTCATAAATATTCATATTTGTATTTCTATCTTCTGGTAGATGTTCTGTGTGCTCTATTTTATTTCTCTTTTAATAATGCACACTTCTTACAAAATAGTAATATGAACCTGAAATACTAATTGCATTTAGGAGATATTATTTCAGAACTAATAATTTCACTCATCTCCCCCTTGAAGCCACAAGGGTTTCAGATTTATATTTCAAATATGTGCAATTTTCATGAGCTCTTCTGGAGTCTTAATGGCATTTAAATCATCTATATAAACTGCAATAATAGCTTGTTCCACATGCGTTTGAATTGTTTTAGATTATATAAGGATTTTTGAAACTTGATAAAATACATATTTCTGGATGTGTTCATATTAGAAGTTTCAGGCATTTTCTATCCTTCAGGGATTTTCATATATATATATATATATATCATGATCCAATGATTCATATAAATATGCAGTTAATCATACATATCCAAAATCTTGGTAACTTTCAAGCTAATAAAAACCTCAATATGATTTCATCCACTTCAAAAGCGTATCAATATTATTTCTGCGAGAAACCGATTTGTGATTTATATATCACATTTTTAGATTAGAAATTTCAGACATTTTATATCCTTTATATAAATATCCACTGATATTCAACAAGCATCACCTCTTTAGGTGTTTGGATTATAAATCTATATGTATTACATTTTACTAGTGATATCAATTCTGCAGGAATTGTCTGCGAGAAACTGACTCGTGATTTATATATCACATTTTCATTTCTTTTATATAAATACCCACTGATATTTAACAAGCATCACCTCTTTAAATGTTTGGACTACAAGTCTTTATGCATCATATTTTACTAGTGATATCAATTCTGCAGGAATTGTTTCTTTCAAATTTGGCCAATATTTTTACGTTAGTATTTTTCGACGGTTCTTGGTTCACTTTCTTCATTTCTTATAGTAATGTCAATTGCCATCTTATATGAACATACATTGTCGACAATGATTTTATTTCTATCCATAATTTCTCCAATATTCGTGAAATATATCGAGATCTCGTTATTTTCAGGTACCTGTCCCTCTTTAAGGGAAGACATTTCATGAAAAACCTCTTTAGGAGGCACTCTTCAGGAGGTTTATACTCTTCAGGAGTTTATATAGGAGAATTTTATACAGAAAATTTGGATGAATCTTATTGTTTGTTTTGTGGGTACGGCCTTTTCAGGAGCACCAAATTATTTATGTTTTTCTCTTTCAAAATGCTTTATCTTTTGTATCAATAGGTCTCATATGCTTTTAGGCATGTCTTATGTTCATTAGACTGCTAAATTTCTTAATTGTCCTATAGGGACTTCGATCCTTGCTGGAAATTTTGCAGCTAGAATATGAGACATTTTAATTTTATTGCATCCATAATTTAATTATCATCTGAACTTCCAGTTCACCTATGATAATCAAGATAACGTCGAATTATTTCATTTTATTTGCTTCTAACAAATTTTTCTTTCCACTCCCGGTGGTAAGACTTTATAGTAAAAGAATCTTCTGGTTCTTTTATGGACGTCCATATGAAAATTTATTCGACTTATTGTAATTGATTTTGGATGATCAAGATAATCATGAAAAACATACAAATATTTTGAATCATATCACTTTTGATGCATTATAATATTTGATTCAATAGTTATATAATATCATCTAAAAGAGAAAATCGGTAGTTTTTCTAATATGAACTTCTGGCTCGAAATCATAAAAGTATTATAAAGATATTCATTACCACGTCCAATCTCTTTGTTTCTTTGAATAAAATGCATCATTCTCTTCATTTTAGGGAATAAAATGATATAAATCTAATATCATTTGCATCATTCTTTTCACTTCAGGGAATAAAATTATATAAATCCAATATCATTCACTTTAGGGAATGATGTGAAACTATTAAAACGTGACTAATGATTTTTTATTAAAAGCTCATTATTTTGCTTAGCCACTAGAAGACAAGATATAAATTTAAAATATCTTATAAACTTTTGTATTCGTTATTGCTATTTCGGAAGCACATTCGAGACATTCATTTAAACATATATTGTTTAGTGACTTTTTTCTACACAATTTCAATTATGCAGCTTCAGGTGCATTAATCATAATGAACTTTTGGTACACGTATCACTCATTTAAACTATGAGATACTCAATAAAATTATTGATTTATAATGATCCTTCAGGGATGCTCAATTTTTATTCCATGATGAATCTTATCATCAATAATTCATAACAAGTATAAAAAGTAAATAGAACTTGTATATAAACTTATGTGAATAAAAATTTACCACATATATAACTGAAATGTAAATTATGAAAATTTTAATTCACCATTGATATAACTGAGATATAAACTATGTCAATAAATATAGAATTTTATCAAATAATAATAATGAATATAATCTTTAATACTCACCTTGAAGATTATAAATAATATATTAAAAAACTTACTTGAAGTAGAAGATCACTAGCTTTAGAATCATCAGAAACTTGGTGACAACTTAGTGCTGGCTCCAAAAGATGGAGTAGGAGTGAAAATCCTTGATAGGATCGAAGCAACCTATCATGCGCCAAAGCTGGAGGATGTGTACGCCGATATTTTATTTTATTTTTATTTTTAATTAATGTTCAGCTGTCGCTTGCCATTTCTGACTTTACAATGAACAAGAATAGTGCAAAAATGGCATTCATTCCATCTGAGTCGGTTTCAAAGAGGCTTAGGAGGTTCAAGTCAGAGCCAACCAATTGAGAAAAAGAAGCTCAGTAGCCCGAGGTGGGTCCGGATTCTTCATTAAAGATATAAATGAAGAGTGGGTCCCCACTGAACGAGAATCGCGGCACATGGTCAACGTGTAGCAATGGAAAATGATGGAGCTCGAGAGAATTGGGTAGCTTTGTCAGAGACTCAGAGGTATATTTCACGCTCCCATATATTTTTGTTCTTGAAGGCAACGTGGTCTCTACTGAGAAAGAAGAAGACTGATTTTGAGATCTTCAAGGCGCCGTGGGTCTACCGAATCTGGTACTTGGTTGTTTCCGACCACGAAAATGACGCCGTCTGTGGGATATGATCCTCTTCTTCCCACCTGAACCTGTGCTGCAGGACCACCTCTGGCTAGGTCCGGCAACGACACCACCACAAGGAGATCAAGTTGTTCTGGTCCTAGTCATAGAGTCGGAAGGCGTCTAAGAGCTTGGCCTCGTGTTCCTTAGAGTCTAGAGCCCAGGCAACGTAAGCCACCGGCCGGGAGGCACATTGAGCTGGGCACCACCTCTTCGAAGCTACGGTTCCCCAAAGTGAAGAGAGCCATAACTGCTCTGAATGAGCTCATCACCGGTGCACCGATCGATCGGCTAGAAGGGACCCATGGAGTGAGTAAGTCGCTCCTGCTCTCAAAGTCCCAGACCTTGTATGAAGCTCACATGTTTGTGAAAATCTCCAGTCAAATTGGAGGAACGTGCCTCTGGAGGTCGAGAGCCAGGGACTTGAGGATGTGAGCAGTGGTGTCCTTGGGGTCAAACGCGATGGCCTTTTCGGCCAAGGCTAGGGCCTCTTTGGCAAGAGAGATATGAAAATAAGAAACAAATTCTCAATTCTAATTCTCTCACTAGAAACTAGAATCCATTTTTTTTTTTTTATGAGGATTAGAGAAGCTCAATCATGCTGATAACATGTTGTAAATTAATAAAAAGAGAGAGAATTGTTATTCATAATCTGAATTTAGAAATATACCTATATATATAGAGGTATAAAAATCTTAATTGACGGTTAAGACCTGGTCAATAATAACGGCTAAATGTGGTCATACAATACAAATTAGTTTATAACAATTATATAATCAATTATAATTATGACTCCTCACAATTATGACTCTTTACTATTAAAATAGTGAGCCTATAAATGTAATAGCAACTCCCAAAGTCTTCACGGGAGAATTTTATATTTAATAAATGTTATCTATTATTTTATGATATAGAAGTTATGAATTTCAATCATTTTATATAATTTGATTAAATATTTCATATCTTGATTTCGGGGTTAATTGGTTGTATTATTTTTTTTTTTTGGATGGACCAGTAATGTTATACATGCATAATTTGTCCATTTTGGGAAGATTATCCCTCCTCCTCTCGTTGCTTTCCTTCTTCTTCTATTCACCTATTTTGTTTATCATTTTTTTTTCAAACTTTCTTCAAGGCTTAAAAAGATAGATTTATAATTTTTCGACAACTCCCGAGAGACGCGCCCAACACAAGTAGATTCATGGGTCCAAAATAATTCGAAAGAAAATTGTGATTTTGCAAAAATCATAACGCGTGATTTTCATGTGCCGCCCACATTTCTGCGTGAGGATCACGCACCGCCCTTTTAGGCAGTTCTTCTTGACACACGTGCTAGTTCATCGGACTCACTACTACAACATCTTTTAGATATGACATTTGTGATTGAAAAAAGACAAGTGTGTTGCTTTTACGAACAGTCACAGATTCTGAAGTTTACCGAAATTGATCCAAACTGTAATCCGTCATTTTTCGTATACCTTATTGCATTTATTTTTTGTTTCCTTATTGTTAATTATAATAAAAAAGGAGTTTTTTTTTTCTTTCTATGAAGGGTAAAGTTGGGTATTTGTTTAAACAAAGAGTATTGTCTCTTAAGATATCTATTTATAGAGAATATTAGCAATAGTGAAAATCAGACTAATCACAAAAGGAAATAGTATACTAGGGGAGTTCTAAATACATTCTTTAGTTTATGATATCATGTTTGATACGAGAACATTCCAGAATATATCCGATTATGAATATAAATTTTTTTGAGAAATAAATTATAAAAATTGAGAGAGAACATTAAGATATAAAATAAAATAATAAATAATAAATCTCACTCTTCTTATTAACTTAAACTCTTAGAAAATTGATAATTTTACATAATACCAATAAATATTGCATAATGTATTTTATGTATTACAATTTTTTTAATCCCAACATCTTTAATAATTCAAAGAGACAAGGAGACAATATCAAGTTGCTGCACGCTAATTACGTGGTCTCTAATATTAAAAACAATAAAGTTGACATAATATGTCTATTTTATCCGCGCTGGCTTGGTTAGAAAGAAACTGTTGTATCTTTGTCTGTTAGAATATGAGCTAGACTTCTTCACCAACCCACCGAGAATTTTTGGCAATGTTATAGTGAAAGCCAAAACTAAAATTTGATTAAAATTTGACTAAAATTTTATTAAAATTGACTAAAAATTAAAGTCATTCAAGTATAACTTCATCTAGAATTAGGTAATTATAAGTTAAAATAATAATATAATATTATTTTTATAATTAAAATATTTTTTAATAATAATATAATATAATTATTTTATCCAATAAATGCACAAAACTGTCTAATCCAATTTTTATAAGACTATATCTGAACTAATTATCGCGTGACTAGTGAAATTTCTTGTAAAAATCTCAACATAATATATATTGTCAGTTGTAAAAAAAATCAGAACTTAAAATATTTGTTAGTGGAATAAAATCTTCACGGTGAAAAGGACTGTATGTGTGGGATCGAAGATCGAGGAAAGCTCCAGGCGTGCAGAAAAGTGCTCCACCGAATTCCTTTTTCCGAATATTTCTATTAATATGATAAAATATCCGTCTAATGACACGAGACATTCTTATTTTGTAGTAAAATAAAATATTTGTTATGATTATGAACAGTATCCAGTCGAAGAAGGATGTACTGAAATAAAATATTTGTTATGACTATGAATATTATCCAGTCAAAGAAGGAGAAAGCTTTATATTTACTGTAGCTCGTATGTGGCGATTTTAAAAAAAATTTAGTTATAAATATAACTGTACATTAATATATATACTAATTTAATATAATTGGTCAAAAAGTAAATTTTATTAAAAATAATATTAATTAAATTTTAAATATGAAAGAATTAATATTGCTACGACAAATTAATTTTTTTTTTAATTAACAATTCATTTATTGAAACAAAGAAGTCCTTACATCAAATTGCTTTTGTCAAGCCAAACCGCTTGACTTACAAATGAAGAACAATAATTTAACCAAACTTCTATATCACGAATTTTCCAAGCATGGCGTGGCATCTGATGTGCTGCAGTATTGCCGAGCCTATTAACATGCAAGACTTGATTTTCCTGAAAGTAATAGAACATTTTTCGAATATCTTAAAGTAGAAAATCAAAATCTGTAATATAGTTAGTCAGATTATTCAAAACATTCACCAGTAGCAAACAATCGGTTTCAAGAATAAGTTTCGGAACACCCCATTGAACACACATTTGCATTCCTCTTAGCATTGCTATAGCTTCAATAGATTCATATGACACAACCTCACTTTCCACTTTACTGCATGCAGCTAGAACCTCTCCCTGATGATCTCGAAGAATCACTCATATCCCAACTATTTGTTGATCATAGAAAGTTACTCCATCCACATTCTGTTGGGAGCTTTTCTGACATAGAGACGATTCTAAATAAAGGAGGGACAAAATTTAAAGTGGTTCGGCAATTGCCTACGTCCACAGATGCTGTAATTTCACTATGAAAATAATTTTACAGAAAACTCTCTCTCACCCACTTTGATGCACTCTGCACACACGCAGCACTCTCTATTTTCTCTCTGCTCTTCTTTGCTGCACACTCCACACACTTAAGCTCTCCTATTTATAGGAGAGCAGATCAGTACGTTGCAGCAATTTGCTGCATGATTCTTGGGGAGGTGGGGAGGTGCCTAACAATACAAAGGAGCAAACGGTGCAACGGTGCATTCAGTGTCTTTCGGTGCACTGTTCACTGTTTTTGTCTCCACCTGCAACAATCTCCCACTTGGAGACAAATGAGTCTACATATCTTCATAGCAACTATTACAGCAACTTCAAGTCATGCCTTTAAGTACGAAGTCCAACTGAAGCTATACACAGCTTCAGTTTGTCAGCAGTAACTACTTTTGTGAACATGTCTGCTGGGGTTCTCTGTTCCTCGAATCTTCTCAAGTATCAGCTGTCCACTATCGAGAAGAGATCGGATAAAATGGTATCGCAACTGTATGTGTTTTGTTTTGGAATGAAAGGCTGGATTCTTTACAAGAAAAATAGCACTCTGACTATCACTGTGCAGAATGCCTTTTTCATTCTTCTTTCCCAATTCCTCCAAGAATGACTGCAACCAAACCATTTCCTTCCCTGCTTCAGTTATAGCAACGTATTCCGCTTCTGTAGTTGAGAGAGCAACAATCTTCTGTAACTTAGAAGCCCACGATACAGCTGTAACACCCAGCGTATACACAAATCCAGTAGTACTTTTTCTGCAGTCAACGTCACCTGCTAAATCAGCATCTACATATCCCTGTAGTTTTAAACCTGCTTTTGTAAAGCATAGTGACGTATCTGAAGAGCCTTGTAGATATCTTAAAATCCACTTGACTGCTTCCCAATGCTGCTTTCCTGGATTACTCATGTACTTGCTCACAGCTCCCACTGCTTGTGCAATATCTGGCCTTGTACAGACCATGGCGTACATAAGACTACCAATAGCAGATGCATAGGGTATTCTGTCCATGCATTCTTGCTCTTCCTCCGTCTTTGGCGACTGATCCTTAGTTAGTCAAAAGTGACTAGCTAAGGGTGTGCTCACTGGTTTTGCCTTGTCCATGTTAAACCTTCTGAGCACCTTCTTTACATACTCCTCCTGGGAGAGCTTGAGAGTATCATTAGACCTGTCTTTAATAATTCTCATACCAAGGATTTGTTTTGCAGCACCCAAATCCTTCATCTCAAACCGCTTTGACAACTGCTTCTTCAATTCATTGATTTCTTCGATAAGTTAAAATCTCAACTCGAGCTCGAGCTCGAGCTCATCCCACAAACGAGTTCGAGTCGAGCTCTAGCTCGAGCTTGAATTGTTTTTTTTTAATAAGATTTAATAATTAATAAAATAAATAAATAAATAAGAATTAATATTGAATTTATACAACTAACAAGTAGAACATTTATTAAATTATAAAATTTTAAAAAATTTATAAATAATTACTATCTAACTAGTTGATATTTATCCAAAATAACAATATATTATATGACTACATATATTATTAATACATACACTTAATATGATAGAATATATCTATTTCATATATGGTTTCCACATACTAGTATATGAAATTATTAAATTTTATCAACTAATTATTATACAAATTATAAAATATACCTATGAAATATATTTACTATCTAGATATAAGTAATTAGAATACATATTATATATTTAATTATAAAAGTGGTATGCTTATATTATTAGCTAATACATATATACATGCATAGGTGTATGTATATATTTATTAATATATGAATGATTTTTAATCGAGTCGAGCTAATGAGTCGACTCGAGCATAAATGGGCGAGCCTTAGTCGAGTCGAGTCGAGTTTTGTCAAGTATGTGTCATTTTCAAATCGAGCGAGTATCTGCTTTAACGAACGAGCTTTTTTTTTCATGAGTCGAGTTCGATTCGAGTTTAACCGAGCGAGTACTGAGCGAGCTATCAAACAGACTGGTTCATTTACAGCCCTAGGCACATCCAAGCATGCCATATCTGATACTTTGATCCTCTCCCCTCTCACTCCTTTGTGTCATCACGCCAAACCCACATTTCTTAGCATAATCCTTATAATAGCTCTGCAAATCTTCAAAAGATTTGAATTCCATCCCTGACTTTGGCTCCTCTATTATATCACCACCACCCGGTTGCACTGAGTGTGGTGACCCGGTTATGCCATCGTTGGTATCCGGGGAATTTGGTATATCCTCTTTACTTCCCTCATCAATTCTAGAGGAAGTACTTGGTGTTTCAGTTTCCTTACAATCATTGAGTGTAGTTTCTTCACCAACTCTTGCACTCGTTGCAGAGCTTGTACAGATGATGGGAGTTGGCGGTCTCATCCCATATTAAAATGGGTAACCAGCATTCTACATAAAACATAAAAAAATGAGAGTAATTAAACTCCACAAAAACCAAACTTATACATAAAAGACAAGATCAAATGTAACCACCTGAATGTTGTTTGGATATTGGCTGCCATTTGCATATGGCAAAAATGTTGGTGTTCATGAAAACTCTGGTCCATAATAACCATGCATGTAATTTGGCAAGTATACTGTACCAATTTGAGGGATGTTTTGAAATTTGTATAATAATGATAATTAGGATGAGAAACATTGAGCAAACCAATTTCAATAAGTATAATAAATTTGAAATAACATACTGAGGTTGGAGATTTGAGCTAGATGGTGGTAGCGGAGATGAGTGTTCTTTCCCTTTTCCAATGCCCCTGTACAAATTGTTCAATATCGAAGGTAAATCTTTGGGAAGAATATCAAGGACCAATCTATCGTCTCATTATTTGCATCGGCTTAGACAATCACACTCTCTCTTATTTATAATCTTTATTTCATTAAATTTTACCATCGCACTGCCTCTACTTTACAATGCCTTCGTTTTGAGTTATTTATTATGGTACCACCCTAACCTATTTATAAGATTCAAAATTTTTAAAATTTCTCTTCTAAATGAAATTGTGTCATGTAAGCACTTTATATAGTGTGCTTATAAGTAAATATTTATTTATTTAATAATGAATTTCTCATGCTCTTCAATTTCTTTTAGTATGTATATATAATAAGAAAGAGAATTATTAAATGATGAGTTGGGCACCATTGGTGTTTTTCAAAGGCATATGCTTTGCCTCTGGTAGGCCCCCCACTTGTCTCAATTTTTTTTAAGAGCGGATTGTAGGAGAATCAAAAACATATATATGGCCCACATAAAGAACGATGCTCCATGCATTTTGATAAAATTGGTTGGTTTATTTGTCTACTACATTTATTTATTCAGCTACTTTTACAAGTGAAACATGTTCTGTAAAATATTTCAATGAGCATTTTGAGACAAAACAAGATCAAGGAAATGATGATAAAATCCGCAACCTCAAAAATCCCTTTCAAGATTCAAAATAAAACCAACAGAAATCTCATTCATGCCTAACTGAAAGATTCATGCCTTAATTTTTTGCATATAGCATCTCCAGTTAAGAAAGAAACTAGGTGACTGTAGAATAGAATCAACTGGGACTTTTCCCTTCAAATGTACAATAGCGAAAAGAAGGTTCATAAATACGACATAAAAAAATTTTATGATGAAGTCTTTAGGTCCTCTCTGACTTGGTTTAGAAACTCATGAAAGATTGCAACTCCAAACAACCATTTCTACGGCATAAACAAATAACACATATAGCTGTTTTCAAATACATACAAAATACACATGTAATCTGTTTATCCGAAGCACAAAAATTGTATATTTCTGAGCAATAAACTCAAGTAATAAAATCTGTTGTTCCTACCAATAGATTTTGTCAATATTGTTCCTAAAAAAACAACAACACCCAAGAAATTAAGAAACATGAGCAAGTCAAAATACGTTCTTTACCATTGTACAGAAGTTGAATTTTTTTACAGTTCAGTAAGGACTAGATCGATGGTAGTGGCTACAGCCTCTTGAAGTTGACCCACAAGAGGAAGATGACCCACACGAGGAAGAAGACCCGTGCAAATACCCACATAGATCACTTGAAAATTTGAAGACCACGAAGCACCAACTATCAACGCTCTGAAACTTCTCCAGAAGCCCTGCCAACGACTCGTCGAGCTGCTAATTTCGGTTTCTAGTTTTTAAATGCAAAAGAAGATGTTGCCCTCATGAAGATGAGCTTGGAAGAGGAGTTTGAGAAGAGGAGCTTGGAACCCGAGCTTGAAGATGAGCTTGAGAAGACGAGCTGAAGACCACACTAGAGCAATGCAAGAAGCGGGAAAACAAAAATCCCAAAATGGTAACCATATTTCGTTTGTTCGTTCTATCTATTTTTTTTTTAATATTTGCCACATCAGTCGACCGCGCGCCAACTGTACACAACGACTGTACATTGCACTTCTGAAAAATAAAATCATACTGGCACTTTAGTTTCACAATTTTTTAAATGAGTTGTTTATCGAGTTTTGTCTTAAAAAAAGGTCCTTTTTTTTACTTATATATTTTAATAGATTAAAAATATAAAATCACATGGGCACTAAATTCTTAAAACAGATTGACGTTGCCCACTTCTTATTATCTCTCATTTTTATTATATAAAGCATAAGCCAATTATTATCCATTTAGTCAATAGATTAAAATAATAATTCTCTTATTTTTAAAAATTTTTTTATCATCTTTAATTATTAATAAAAATATATTATAAATAAAGTTTTAAGTCAATCATCTCCCACTATTGCCTGTTGTTACTATTAAGATAAATGATATTTACAGTTGTGGTTGTGTAAGTGTCACGCAGTCTTTTGAAAAAAGTGAATTAATATGAGATCCACATGAAAAAAAACCAACTTTTTAATCATAGACCTCACTTTTTTTCAAAACGATTACCCGAAATTTACACACTCTATAAGTGAATATAGCATTACTCCTTATCCCCATTATCTATCTCTCTCATTAATAATAAAATATTATTTTGTATTATTTATTGATTTCTATCCATTTCGAGCACAGTGTTCAATGAAGATAATTGAACTACTTAAATTCTCAAATAACTTAATGAAATATGTTATGAAGACAACTACATAACAATTTTTCCTCTACAGAAACACAAGTACATATTGAAATACTTATATTAAAGTTATCTGAATTTTATTTAATATTAGTGGACTTGAATTTAAACAATAATAATATTTAGACTTAGTTGTATAAAAATTATGTTCTAGTTTCTACCTATCATTAATATAAGTTAATATGACTAATCCAGAAAAAATAAAATAATAAATAGCGGTCATTTTCAACTCATGGACTGCTGAAAGAAATGTAAAATAAAGATGCTGATTTCATTAGCTAATTTCACATCTTGAACATATTATTATCACAATTATATTTAGGATTTATCACATTTTAAGCTCTCCCTCCTATTTTAGATTTGTGAGACTTCCTTACAATTCAATTGTTTATTTTTGCATATTTTTTACACACTTCACTGATGTGATTGATTAAAAGAGTTATTTTATATTAAAAAAAATGACGCAACCAATCACATTAATAAAATACATAAAAAGTACATAAAAATAACTGCACATAGAGTTTTGATTATATTATTCCTAATAGATTTAAATAAATAGTTAAGTGTTTGTATGGAGATGTTAAAAAATGATGTTTTACAATAAAATCTTCCTTTTCCTAGTATTGAATATTGATTTCTTCCTTAATGGTAGTTATTACTTCATTTAAGAGTGCCCTTGGGGCATCAGTTAACATAGCCTTGTTTGAAAATGATTTTACATGTTTGCATTAAGCATAATACTATTATGCAGCCCCGACGGTACCGCTCGGAAAAATTTATTTATTTATTTATTTTATTTAATAATTAAGAAAATAATTTTAAGTGTATTGGTGCATTTTTTTATTTTTTAAAATATTTAAATATATTAAAAATGTAAAAAAAAAATTGAAAATAAAAACAACTGGGTGACATGCCCAACGGTAAGAGCTGAGCGGCACAATAACCCACCCTTGCATTAAATATTGCAGGACACGTAATAGAATTTTTTTCCTTTATTTATTGCCTTAACTAGAAGACCATAAATAAGTCATACAATATTAATTTTTGTCGCTAAAAAACTTTATATGAGTTATTTTATTTTTAAACTAATGTATCGAGTATATTATACACATTAGTTAAATAATAAAATTTAATTTAAAAAATTTAAATTATAAGAGATATCTTTTAAATTAAATTAAATTATATAAATATTTATTAAGTATGCTTTACACACGAGCATAAGAATAGAAATTTTCTTTTCATATAACAATACTTAATGAGGATAAATCCAATCAGTCTAGTGATTAAGATAAAGTTACTTCTCAATAATTCAAGATCAAGTTAACAAACTTGTTACTATTGTAAATCAATGAAAAGAGAGAGAATTGTTACTCATAATCGGAACTTAGAAATATACCCATATATATAGGGATACAAAAGTCTTAATTGACGGTTAAGACCTGGTCAATAATGACAGCTAAATGTGGTCATACAATACAAGTTGGTTTATAACACTCCCCTTTTGATGACCATATTTAAAGAATATGTCTCGTTAAAACCTTGCTAAAGAAAAACTATGTGGGAAAAAACCAATGGCGAAGGAAAAAGAGTACAGTATTCATGTGTACCGCCAAATACTTTTAGGATTGCCTTATTAAAACCTTGCAAAGGAAAACCCAGTGGGATAAAACCTTAGCGAAGGAAAAAGAGTACAATCAGCATAAATCTTCAAGACATTACTCCTCCTGAAAAATGCATGATAATAGGTCTTCGAGTCTCTGCATTCCAATGTTCTACATAATCTTCCTAAATATTGCTGTCGGTAATGCTTTAGTGAATAAATTTTTCAAATTATCACTTGACCATATCTGCTTGACATCAATTTCACATTTCTCCTCATGAATTGCAATGATCTTCTTGTGTGGATCTGAAAGATAACCTGCATCCGTATATCTAACTAATTGTGGACTTGATCTATGTTGATAAAATAATCACATATTCAGGGCTTCAGTTGAACTGGAGATAAGGTACTTTAGGACTAAGAATTTCTTCATCGTCTTCACAATGACGAAATGGATTTTTCTGCTCATCAAATGATCGAGCAACCATTAGAGTACTCAGGAGATGATTTTTGTCCATATAAAAGTGCTTCAAAACTTTATAGTTAGAGGTCTTTACGTTGATGCATCTCAATATTGTATACCAACTCTGCAGTTGATAATGTTTTGGTAAACAAATTCACCATATTGACTCAAGATCATTAAAGTCACTACTCTTTTAGAGTTGTGCTCTTCTGAAGTTCTTGTAAATAACATAGTTAGTGGAGAATTCATTAAAATTAAACCGCTAACCTCATTTTTCAACAAAAATGGTGGCCATCTTTTTAGACCAGATAAGCACCACAAACTTTTATAGCTCTTCTGTAGCTGTTGGGTGCCACAGAGCTATGATGCTATATTTCTTGTCTCTTATAGAGAGATACTTCACGAGAGATGCAGTGAAGCAATAGAGATGCTTAGTCATAATTTTTTCTATAAAAGAAATATTCAGCTCATCTTCATTCGTATCTTATCTTCTTCACTTTTATGTAATTAGTCTGCATTCTTATTCTGCAATGTCTTTCTGCATTCTTACTCTGCAATGGCTCAGCAATCTTCTCATAACCAATATATGAGGTATTCTGTACATCGTTCACCAAATGTTTCTGCTTCTACCGTAGATGCTATAATGCAATACAATAATGATCTGATTAATAAGTCAGATAATGAAGCTATCTACAAGCTTGTCAGTCTCGGTACCCGATACTCATCAACTATTGTCGCATTTTCTCAGCGACTGCAATCCAAAACATGTGGGGTTGACAAACTCCATGAGAATATTTCTATCATTCAGCGACTTCTTCTGTAGTCCAACATGAAGATATGAGCAATAAAACAAGAGAATAGGAATTTAAAATTCTTGCTTAAATCTTCTTTTCGATTGCCTACTCCTTTAGATAAGGATGCCAGACAGATTCTTGAAAAACAAGAGCGTTTAAAGAATGAGGCAAAGACCCTTAAATTTCTATAATTTTGTTTCGAGATAATAAAATAATATTTCACAAATATTCATATTTGCGTTTCTATCTTCTGGTAGATGTTCTGTGTGCTCCATTTTATTTCTCTTTTAATAATACACACTTCTTACAAAATAGTAATATGAACCTGAAATACTAATTTCATTTAAGAGATGGTATTTCAGAACTAATAATTTTACTCATCTCCCCCTTGAAGCTACAAGGGTTTTAGATTTATATTTCAAATATGTGCAATTTTCACGGGCTCTTCTGGAGTCTCAATAACATTTAAATCATCTATATAAACTGCAATAATAGCTTGTTCCACGTGCGTTTGGATTGTTTTAGATTATATAAGGATTTTTTAAACTTGATAGAATACATATTTCTGGATGTATTTATATTAGAAGTTTCAGGTATTTTCTATCCTTCAGGGATTTTCATATATATGTCATGATCCAATGATCTATATAAATATGCAGTTAATCATGCATATTCAAACTCTCGGTAACTTTCAAGCTAATAAAAACCTCAATATGATTTCATCCACTTCAAAAGCATATCAATATTATTTCTGCGAGAAACCGATTCGTGATTTATATATCACATTTTCAGATTAGAAGTTTCAGGCATTTTATATCCTTTATATAAATATCCACTGATATTCAACAAGCATCACCTCTTTAGGTGTTTGGATTATGAGTCCATATGTATTACATTTTACTAGTGATATCAATTCTGCATGAATTGTCTGCAAGAAACTGAGTCATGATTTATATATCACATTTTCATTTCCTTTATATAAATATCCACTGATATTTAACAAGCATTATCTATTTAGGTGTTTAGACTACAAGTCCTTATGCATCATATTTTACTAGTGATATCAATTCTGCAGGAATTGTTTCTTTCAAATTTGGCCAAGATTTTTATGTCGGTATTCTTCGATAGTTCTTGGTTCACTTTATTCATTATTTCTGATAATGTCAATTGTCATCTTATATGAACATACGTTGCCGATAACGGTTTTATTTCTATCCAAAATTTCTCTAATATTTATGAAATGTATCAAGATCTCGTTATTTTCAGGTACCTGTCCCTCTTCAAGGGAAAACATTTCATGAAAAATCTTTTCAGGAGGCACTCTTTAGGAGGTTTATACTCTTCAGAAATTTATATGGGAGAATTTTATACAGAAAATTTGGATGATCTTATTGCTTGTTTTGTGGGTACGGTCTCTTCAGGAGCACCAAATTATTTGTGCTTTTCTATTTCGAGATGCTTTATCTTTTGTATCAATAGGTCTCACATGCTTTTAAGCATGTCTTATGTTCATTAGACTGCTAAATTTCTTAATTGTCCTACGGGGACTTCAATCCTCGCTGAGATTTTTGTAGCTAGAATATGAGACATTTTTATCTTATTGCATCCATAATTTAATTATTATCTGAACTTCCTGTTCACCTATGATAATCAAGATAATGTCGAATTATTTCATTTTATTTGCTTCTAGCAAATTTTTCTTTTCACTCCCGGTGGTAAGAATTTATAGTAAAAGAATCTTCTGGTTCTTTTATGGACGTCCATATGAAAATTTATTCGACTTATCGTAATTGATTTTGGATGATCAAGATAATCATTAAAAACATACAAATATGTCGAATCATATCACTTTTGATGCATCATAATATTTGATTCAATAGTTGTATAATATTATCTCAAAGAGAAAGCTTGTAGTTTTTCCAATACAAGCTTCTGGCGCAAAATCATAAAAGTATTATAAAGATATTCATTATCACGTCCAATTTCTTTATTTTTTTAAATAAAATGCATCATTCTCTTCACTTCAGGGAATAAAATGATATAAATCTAATATCACTTGCATCATTCTTTTCACTTCAGGGAATAAAATTATATAAATCCAATATCATTCACTTCAGGGAATGATGTGGAACTATTAGAATGTGACTAATGATTTCTTATCAAAATCTCATTGTTTTGCTTAGCCATTAGAAGACAAGATATAAATTTAGAATATCTTATAAACTTTTGTACTCGATATTACTACTTCAGGAGCACATTTGAGGCATTCATTTAAACATATATTCTTTAATAGCTTTTCTCTACACAATTTTAATTATGTAACTTCGGGTGCATTAATTATAATGAGCTTTTGGTATACGTATCACTAATTTAAACTATGAGATACTCAATAAAATTATTGATTTAGAACGATCCTTCAGGGATACTCAATTTTTATTCCATGATGAATCTTATCATCAATAATTTATAACAAGTATAAAAAGTAAATAGAACCTGTATATAAACTTATGTGAATAAAAATTTACCACAGATATAACTGAAATGTAAATTATGAAAATTTTAATTCATCATAGATATAACTGAGATATAAACTATGTCAATAAACATAGAATTTTATCAAATAATAATAATGAATATCATCTTTAATACTCACCTTGAAGATTATAAATAATATATTGAAAAATTTACTTGAAGTAGAAGATCACTAACTTTAGAATCATCAGAAACTTGGTGACAACTTGGCGCTGGTTCCAAAAGATGGAGTAGGAGTGAAAATCCTTGATAGGATCAAAGCAACCTATCATGCGCCGAAGCTGGAGGATGTGTACGCCGATATTTTATTTTTATTTTTAATTAATGTTCAGTTGTTGCTTGGCATTTCTAACTTTACAGTGAACGAGAATCGTGCAAAAATGGCATTCCATCTGACTCGGTTTCAAAGAGGCTTAGGATGGTCAAGTCAGAGCCAACCAATTGAGAAAAAGAAGCCTAGTAGCCCGAGGTGGGTCCGGATTCTTCATTAAAGATATAAATGAAGAGTGGGTCCCTACTGAACGAAAAGCGCGGCACATGGTCGATGTGTAGCAATGGAAAATGATGGAGCTCGAGAGAATTGGGTAGCTTTGTCAGAGACTCAGAGGTATATTTCACGCTCCCATATATTTTTGTTCCTGAAGGCAACGTGGTCTCTACCGAGGAAGAAGAAGGCTGATTTTGAGATCTTCAAGGCACTGTGGGTCTGTCGGATCTGGTACTCGGTTGTTTCTGACCACGGAAACGACGCCGTTTGTGGGATATGATCCTCGTCTTCCCACCTGAACCTGTGCTGCAGGACCACCTCTGGCCAGGTCCCGCAACGACACCACCACGAGGAGATCAGGCCATTCTGGTCCTAGTCATAGAGTCGAAAATGTGTCTAAGAGCTCGGCCTTGTGTTCCTCAGAGTCTAGAGCCTAGGCAACTTAAGCCACCAGCCGAGAGTCACGTTGAGCTGGGCACCACCTCTTCGAAGCTACGGTTCCCCAGAGTGAAGAGAGCCATAACTGCTCTGAACGAGCTCATCACCGGTGCACCAGCCGATCGGTTAGAAGGGACCCATGGAGCGAGTAAGCTGCTCTTGCTCTCCAAGTCCCAGATCTTGTATGAAGCTCACATGTTTGTGAAAATCTCCGGTCAAATCGGAGGAACGTGCCTCTGGAGGTCGAGAGCCAGGGACTTGAGGATGTGAGCAGCAGCGTCTTTGGGGTCAAACGCAATGGCCTTTTCGGCTAGGGCCAGGGCCTCTTTGGCCAGAGAGATATGAAAATAAGAAACAAATTCTCAATTCTAATTCTCTCACTAGAAACCAGAATCCAATTTTTTTTTATGAGGATTAGAGAAGCTCAATCGTGCTGATATCGTGTTGTAAATTAATAAAAAGAGAGAGAATGAGAGAGAGAATTGTTATTCATAATCTGAACTTAGAAATATACCCATATATATAGGGTATAAAGGTCTTAATTGACGGTTAAGATCTAGTCAATAATGACGGCTAAATATGGTCATATAACACAAGTTGATTTATAACAGGTACGTAATTAATTGTAATTATGACTCCTCACAATTATGACTCTTTACTATTAAAATAGTGAGCCTATAAATGTAGTAGCAACTCCCAAAGTCTTCACGGGAGAATTTTATATTTAATAAATGTTATCTATTATTTTATGATATAGAAGCTATGAATTTCAATCATTTTATATAATTTGATTAAATATTTCATATCTTGATTACTTTTTTTTTTTTTTTGGATGAACCAGTAATATTATACATGCATAATTTGTCCATTTTGGGGAAGATGGGATGAGAATACAGCCATTCAAGATTATCCCTCCTCCTCTCGTTGCTTCCCTTCTTCTTCTATTCACCCATTTTGTTTATCATTTTTTTTCAAACTTTCATCAAGGCTTAAAAAGATAGATTTATAATTTTTCGACAACTCTCGAGAGACACGCCCAACACAAGCAGATTCACGGGTCCAAAATAATTCGAAAGAAAATTGTAGTTTTACAAAAATCATAACGTGTGGTTCTCATGTGCCGCCCATATTCGTGTGTGAGGTTTATGCACCTCCCTTTCAGGCAATTCTTCTTGACACACACGCTAGTTTACTGGACTCACCACTACAACATCTTTTAGATATGATATCTGTGATTGAAAAAAGACAAGTGTATTGCCTTTACGGACAGTCACAGATTTTGAAGTTTATCGGAATTGATCCAAACTGTAATCCGTCATTTTTCGTATACCTTATTGCATTTATTTTTTGTTTCCTTATTGTTAATTATAATAAAAAATGAGTTTTTTTTTTTTTCTTTCTATGAAGGGTAAAGTTGGGTATTTGTTTAAACAGAGAGTATTCTCTCTTAAGATATTTATCTATAGAGAATATTAGCAATAGTGAAAATCAGACTAATCACAAAAGGAAATAGTATACTAGGGGAGTTCTAAATACATTCTTTAGTTTATGATATCATGTTTGATACGAGAACATTCCAGAATGTATCCGGTCATAAATATAAGTTTTTTTGAGAAATAAATTATAAAAATTGAGAGAGAATATTAAGATATAAAATAAAATAATAAATAATAAATCTCAGTCTTCTTATT
The DNA here is from genome assembly GCF_018687715.1 of Carya illinoinensis. NCBI lineage: Eukaryota > Viridiplantae > Streptophyta > Magnoliopsida > Fagales > Juglandaceae > Carya > Carya illinoinensis. Next base: position 40,018,245 of record NC_056756.1, read on the forward strand.
AACTTAAACTCTTAGAAAATTGATAATTTTACATAATACCAATAAATATTGCATAATGTATTTTATGTATTACAATTTTTTTAATCCCAACATCTTTAATAATTCAAAGAGACAAGGAGACAATATCAAGTTGCTGCACGCTAATTACGTGGTCTCTAATATTAAAAACAATAAAGTTGACAAAAATATGTCTATTTTATCCGCGCTGGCTTGGTTAGAAAGTAACTGTTGTATCTTCGTCTGTTAGAATATGAGCTAGACTTCTTCACCAACCCACCGAGAATTTTTGGCAATGTTCTAGTGAAAGCCAAAACTAAAATTTGATTAAAATTTGACTAAAATTTTATTAAAATTGACTAAAAATTAAAGTCATTCAAGTATAACTTCATCTACAATTAGGTAATTATAAGTCAAAATAATAATATAATATTATTTTTATAATTAAAATATTTTTTAATAATAATATAATATAATTATTTTATCCAATACATGCACAAAACTGTCTAATCCAATTTTTATAAGACTATATCTGAACTAATTATCGCGTGACTAGTGAAATTTCTTGTAAAAATCTCAACATAATATATATTGTCAGTTGTAAAAAAAATCAGAACTTAAAATATTTGTTAGTGGAATAAAATCTTCACGGTGAAAAGGACTGTATGTGTGGGAACGAAGATCGAGGAAAGCTCCAGGCGTGCAGAAAAGTGCTCCACCGAATTCCTTTTTCCGAATATTTCTATTAATATGATAAAATATCCGTCTAATGACACGAGACATTCTTATTTTGTAGTAAAATAAAATATTTGTTATGATTATGAACAGTATCCAGTCGAAGAAGGATGTAGTGAAATAAAATATTTGTTATGACTATGAATATTATCCAGTCAAAGAAGGAGAAAGCTTTATATTTACTGTAGCTCGTCTTTAAAAACTGTCATGCAGCTAGAACCTCTCCCTGATGATCTCGAAGAATCACTCAAATCCCAGCTATTTGTTGATCATAGAAAGTTGTCCCATCCACATTTAACTCTAAGTAACCTAGTGGAGGAGAGTTCCAAGATACTACTCTCTTACTCTAATTCTGAGAAGCATCAAAAACTTTAATCTGTTTGTACTCTACTTTCGAAGACAAAGCCTTATTAACCACCTATTGTATGCCTAGAAGAGTCTGGTCATATATAAACTTATTTCTTCTATGCCAACAAGCCCATGCAATTGCAATAAAATTAGCCAACTCCTATTCCGAACCTTTATCCCGCGTCATATTTGCCAAAACCCAGAAACTCCTCTCAAAATCAACCTTTTTGTACAGATGAACCTGCTCCTCGTGAATCTTATTCACATCCAGACAATAAAATACAGCATGAGCAGCATCTTCTCCTTCCCGCTCACAGAACACACATGCATCATTATCAATAACGTGCTTTCTCTTTTAGTTCCTATATGTAGGCAATATCTCCAAACAAGCTTTCCAAGCAAAAAGTTTCATTTTCTTGGGTAATTTCAAATGCCACAAAAATTTCCAAAAATCTGAAGCAGCTCTTCTTCTAGAACTTTCACCAAGTATCTGTACTCCATTATTTTGAAACATCCTATATGCACTTCTAATTGAATAAACTCCATTTCTCTCATATTCCCAGAAACTGAATATTCTACCTCTAAACACACATTCAATTTCAAAATTTGCCTTACCACATTTGGATTGAATAGAGCTCTTAACTGCTGAATATTCCACCATCTTGTGCTCTCATCTATCAAAGACTTTATGCGCATTTCTTCATCAACTAAAAGCTGGACAGCTAGTTGATCAAATCCTGAAATCCAAGGATCTTTGAAAACTCTGACATTTCTTCCACTTCCCACCCGCCATCTGCAGCCCGTCTTTAAAAATTGGTGAGCTTCCCAAATACCCTTCCAAATGTAAGAAGAGCGTACATCAACTTTAGCCTCAAAGAAACTGGTAGTGGGGAAATACTTCACCTTATACATGCTAAACAACAGTGAGTTCTTGTTTTTCAAGAGTCTCCAACCTTGTTTTGCTAAAAGGGCTAAATTAAACAGCCTTAAGTCTTTGAAACACATCCCACATTGAAACTTAGAAACACACAAATGCTCCCAACTAACCCAATAAATTTTCCTTTCTTGTGATTGATTTCCCCACCAAAACAGAGCCATCATACTCTCTAACTCAGTGCAAAGAGATTTAGGAAACAGGAAACAACTCATAGCATAAGTTGGAATGGACAAAGATACAACCTTTATTAGCACCTCTTTCCTCCCTTGTGACAACAAGGTACCCCTCTACAATTGAAGTTTCTGCCACATCCTTTGTTTAATCCTATCAACAGCTTGTTTCTTTAACCTACCAACCATAGGTGGGAGACCCAAATACTTCTCAAATTGTTGAATATGACTACCCCCCACAGTTGCATAATCTGAGCCCTTAGGTCTTCATTAACATTCCTACTATAAACCATTGAAGTCTTCTCTTTATTAATGCATTGCCTAGATGCTTTCTCATAGGAACTCAATAAAGATTGAATTTTTACAATAGTCTCTACATCTGCCTTACAAAAAATCACACTATCATCGGTAAATAGCAAATGATTAACTCTCGGGGCCCCTCTACAAATTCTCACCCCCTCCACACCCTCCCTTCCATTGGATCTTTTTAACAAGCTAATAAGGCCTTTGGTACATAAGAGAAATAAGTAGGGAGACAAAGGATCCCCCTGCCTAATACTTCTACTTGGAATAATATACCCTTTAGGACTCCCATTTACGAAAGTAGAGAAAGAAACTGTTTTGACACAATTCATAACAAGACTAATCAGTCCTCTAGCGAAGCCAAGAGCCCCCATCATTTTCTCCAAAAACATCCACTTCACTCTATCGTATGTCTTACTCAAATCAAGTTTGAGCGACATAAAACCCTTTCTACCCTTCCTCTTGTTCCTCAAGAAATGTAACAACTCATAAGCTATCATAACATTATCTGAAATTTGCCTACCAGGCACAAAAGCAGATTGGGTCTTAGAAATAACCAATGGTAGCACTTGTTTTAGCCTATTTGCAATGACTTTAGACAAAACGTTGTAAAGCATATTGCAAAGGCTAATGGGCCTAAAATCTGGCACTTTAGTCAGACCAACTTTTTAGGAATTAGAGTTATGAAATTATGATTCAAATCCCTTGGGAACTCCCTAGGAGCCTTTGATGGATCCTTTTGTTTAATACCAGCTTCAACTTCTTCAGCTACATATGGCCTTATCAAGTCCCCATTCATCTCATCAGTCTCTCGAACCTCAATCCCTGAAAGAACCTCATCCATCTCCACCTAATATGTAGCAGTAAACAACTTGATGAAGTAGTCCACCACTAATTCATCCAACTAAGATCCTCTCTTCCAGCTACTGGGGTCGTCTTGTAACTAAAATATAGAATTCTTCTTCCTGTGTGCTAAAGCTTTTGCATGAAAAAACCTTGAGTTACTATCTCCCTCTCTGAGCCACTGAACCTGTGACTGCTGTTTCCACATGACTTCATCCCTCTCAAGCCACTTGTGAACATCATCTCTAGCTCTTTTCTATTCTGTATGAGAGAAACTCACAAGATCAGTCTCTTGCAGTAATCTCAGCCTCTCTTTAGCACTAGACTGCTCCTTTTGCACATTCCCAAAAAATTGTTGGTTCCATCTACCCAAGTCAGAAGCACATCTAGCTATGGAGCCCATTACTTGGTTAAGAGAATGGGACCCATTCAACCTATTCCAAGCCCTTTCAATGACCTTTGCACACTCTTTCTCCCCCACCCACATAGCCTGAAACTAAACAGTTTTTTGTGACGAAACCTTGAAAAACCTCCCTCTGAAGCCCAGCATATAGGAACATGTTCCGAGTAAGTAGCTACCCCATAATGCACGCTCATATTCGGAAACAAATCACACCACACAGAGTTTACAAAAAAATGATCTAACCGTTCCCTAATTAAGTCTCCTTCCCTCCCATTACACTACGTGCAAGGCACCCCACGAAACCCCAAGTCTCTAAGACAGCACACTGCTACCACATCCCTAAAATCCTCTAGTTGTTTCTCACTTCTACTCCTACCCCCACATTTCCCAGAATGAAATAAAATCTCATTAAAATCCCCAAACACTAACCACGACAACCTAACACCACGACCCAAACCCTTAATTAACTGCCATACCTCTAGACGTTTACTATGGTCAGGATGACCATATACACCTGTTAACAAACAATTTCTCCCATCAACACCACGAAATTCAACATGCACATGATGTTTAGAGAAATTAACAATAGACAAATCAAGATCATCTTTCCACATTAATGCTAGACCACCACTACGACCCACACAATCCACAACAAAACAATTTTGAAATCCAAATGTAAACTTATAGAGATCGAATTGCCGTGAAGACAACCTTGTCTCTTGTAAAAACAGCACGTCGGGAGCTTCCTTCATGATCAAATCACGAAGTGATCGAATTCCTCATGGGCTCCCAAGCCCATGGGAATTCCAGCTTAGGATTCTCATGGCGTCCGACGGGGTTGTGACACAACCACCACTGATATCTCGGGTTGTTGAACAACATCGACCTTCTTGGCCCCTCTTGCAACTTTCTTCAACCTGGTTGCCTCTGGTGCAAATGCTTCAGACCCCTTCCTCTTTCTGTCGAGAACCACATCTTTCTTTGAAATCCCATTTGCACTCACCTCTACAGCACGTATAATCTTTCACGTCCTTTTTGAATGTGCCCTAAGTCGATGAGGAGAAAGGCCCTTGTGATTACCCTTTGCATCTAACAAGCCTTTTGTGAAAACTGGCCCCCACTTCCATAAGCCCATTCAGGCCCAAGCCCACTTCAGTAGCCTCAGAGATAGGTACATCCATTAATACCCCCTCCTCAACTGCCCTTCGTGATTAAGAGCCCACCGGGCCTTGCCGCTTTGAACTTGGATCTACCTCCCACTTCCTTCTATCATCCGTTACCTCCAAATTTAATGAACCTGCACTCACATTCAAAATCTTCTCCGAAGAACACTCCACCCTATCATTAGTGGTAACCAAAACTCCCTCCATAACTCCATTATGAATGAACGTAACCTTCTCCACCTCTGACGCTAAGACAGAACTCCCACCTTTATTACTTATCGGACCATCAGCAGCCACCTTCGGCGGAGGCTTTGCACTAGGTGACACCCCCGACCTTTTCACCTCAGAACCTTGCTGTCCACCTCTCCAATTGATAGAAAAACCAGCACGCAACCATTGCCCATAGGGATAGTTATCTACATCCAAATTGGTTGCCTCAACTTCATCACATTCACTCAAACTCTAATGTATTCTCCCCACTCCATTTCCCTTATATCCAAATCCACTTCCAACACCTCACCCAATGAATTACCAACCAGATTATCCACATATAAGTTTCGTGCCATAAGAGGCAAGTCATAGATACGTACCCCATAAGGGAGCATGAACCAAATGTAGATTATGAATCTGCATCTTTCCATCAAATTCCTTCAAGAGCACCAGATGTTTGTCAAACATCCAAGGACCTTCACACATAAATTTTATTTTATCTTGAGCATCTACAAATTCAACGAGCATAAAAACAAAATTCAAGTCCCGAAATTTTACACCCTTAACAAGCCTCCATACCTTCCTCATCGTTTGTTTGAATGCCTCATGATTATAGTGCTTTCAAGTCAAAAGTTTCATGATAACACAGAAGCCACCTCTCACAAGCACTTCCTTGACCTGGCTAGCATCCATAGAAATTCCCTCATTCTCCCTATCTATCAACGACTTACTTGCATACAGCTGTTGTAAATCTTCCACCATGCCTCGTACAAAAAGACCAGAAGAAAACCAAAGCTTCTACATAGGTCTCAGAGGGAGCACCTCGAGAAGACCACAGCAAAACTCATGAATTTGTATTGGTTTTGCTAGTCCAATATAGAAGGTTTTACTAATGTAAAGCCAGAATATGTGGATGCACTAACTCCGATTTCCTTTGCAGTGTGTCTTTGAAGTATAAATATTACGAAATTGCTCAAAAGCCTTAAATGACCTTGCTTTCAATATTACTTCGAGATATATATATTTTTACTGACAAACAAGTCTAAATAAACGTAATTATATGTGGTAATTAGCATGGTATGCATGAACCATGCACGAAGTAAGGTTACAAAAATAAATTTATAAAATAAATGCTTTAATATAATTTTTAGATTTATTTTATAATAAAAATATTTTTATGATTTGACATAAAATTCGGTCACCTTAGTTTATAAATTTTATTTTTAGGCCAAACATTTATTCAAATAATTTTTTAATTGTAAAATGATATCATTTTCTTTGAGAAAGATTCTGTATTATGTTGTCCTAATTATACCGTTTACTTTGTCCCATTGACATGGCACCACCCATGAGGTGCTACATGACTTACTAAAAAAAATAAAAATACAAACATGAAAATAACATAAAGAACTTAAAGTTTTAATATTTGTTTTAATGTTGTTGATCTCATTTTATTTTGAATATATATATTTTTATTTTTTCAATAAGCCATGTGGCATAGTGTTGTCACATCAATGGGATAAAATGAACGATATAACTAGAGCGGTACAGTGGCATTACTTTTCCTTAATTTGTATAGATTATCGATATATATAGAATGACTTTTCTTTTTTCAACTCATGTTCACGAAGCCCTCCAAACAAGCCTGTATTTTGTTTTGACTTTTACATTATATTTGGATCCTACTATAGGATGACATGCAATTAAAATTATTTGCATTATTAGTAGCTTTTAATAACATATTATCTTGTTCAGTAAAATAGGTATCCTCAGAGTAGGGAATGCACAGTAGTTATGACAGTTATGTTTTGATCCGGCGATTAAGCAGGTAGTTCTTTTTCATGCATGATCTACTTCTCATCATTTGCATGAGAAGGAGTTGTGATTTCTTTCACTCCTGGGTGGAAGTTTAGAGTTTGCTTTAGGCAAGACTCATTAGTTTTTCTTGTGCTATTTTTTGGTTGGTCCTATATTGTCTTGTAGTTTGAAGGTATCGGGTTCATGGTTGTTGAAGAAAGTTGTGTGGATATAGTAATTTGAAAAAATAAATGCGACTTCGAGGCATGTAGAACACTATCTTTAAGGTGATAATTGCCCCCACTCGAAAGAGTTTGTTACCGGGTTACAAGCAATTCACCTCCAGGATACAACAAAGTCATTAACTGCAGATAGCAATTTTGAAATCTTTCCTTCAGAGTTTCTCTACAAAATTATGTAAGTGATTGAAAAAATGAGAGAATTGAATGATAAATTCGTGGGTCTCATCCTCTATTTATAGAGGGTGGAGTGACACCATGTGAAAAAGCACAACTCTTAACTTGTGACTTTTCAACTGGTAGTTATAGTTTAGAGGTCATGTTGTTTAATTTAGAGACCAAAGAACATGCATGGTCAAGTGGTTGGATACCTCTCTCCCTGAAGGGAGGTCACTGGTTTGAACCACACCTATTCAACATTTCTGTTGAAATTATTTTGAAGCACACCATGCGTGGTGCCTCTTCGGCCCGCCCCAGACATTGTGTCTGTTCGGCCCATGCGTGGTACCTCTTTGACCTAACCTATTCAACCCATGCATGGTGTCTCTTTAGCCCAAGCATTATGTCTCTTCAGTCCAACCTGTTCAGCGCAAGTATTGTGCCTATCTAAGTCCAACACTTCACTTATTCTACAAAATAAATAAATGAAAGTGCACTTGTGGAGTTTCAAACTATTTTCCTTTCATTTGAAACAACACATCACTACCACTAAACCAATGCATTTCTTTGGGATAATGGTTCACTAAAATATATAATAACCCACATTCAATAAATTCACATATTTAATATCGCAATCTATAATAAATATAACAATCCTCCACTTAGATTGCAATATTAAATTTTCAGTCAAATACTGATATCGTCATGCATATAAGAAGGTATCTCTCGATTTAAACCTTCAATTAGTGTAAGTATCTCAAATTCTTAACAAAGTCAATGGTTGCCTAGGCTTAAACCAAGACTCTTTACGTTAAAAATGGAAATACCACATACATGATTCCATCCAATTTTAGTGAGATAACTCACCAATTATATACACTAATACACGTGCTTCATCCTGGCATTCATGAGCATTTACAAAAGTAAACCTTAAACTTTTGCTAGAAGTTATCCCCACCTCTTATGTTCACATAGGTAAAGTTCCTTTCATGTCTCTGTTACTTCAGACACTAATTCAATTTTTGAACTTTATTAAGAGCATAATACTCATCCTACATTTAGCGTAACATCTAACACTGACCATCCTAGAAGGGTTTCTCACATTAAATTAAATTTCAGTGCTATTCCAGCCACTTAATTGTAACTTGTTATTACCCATTAAACCTTAGACTATTTATTAATAGTGTAAGGTTGGGTTCCTATTACAGGTGACTTTTTAAAATAAAGGTTTCAAACCCATTCCAGTAGATGTACTATTCACCAAATCTCTCGAGAGTCCCTTTGTGAAAGGATCCGTCAAGTTTTTACTTGACCGCACATATACAAGAGTGATAATTCCATCACTTATTAATTGTTTAAAATATTCGTGTCTCAAACTAATATGTCTAGATTTTTCATTATAGACTTTACTATAAGCCCTAGACATAGTAGCTTCACTATCATAGTGCGAAGAAATGACTAACATTGGTTGTGGCCACAATTTTATGTCAAATAACAAATTCTTCAACCATTCTGCCTCTTTGCCTGCTGCCACCAAGACTACAAATTCAGACTCCATAATAGAATGTGAAATACACGTCTGTTTCTTAGAAGTCCATGAGACAGCTCCACTACCAAGGGTAAAAACCCAACTAGATGTAGCCTTATTATCATTTGTACTAGTAATCCAACTGGCATCACAATATCCTTCTAGTACAGTAGGAAAATTGGTATAATACAATCCTAACGAACTAGTTCTTTTAAGGTACCCAAGGACTCTACCAATTGCTTTCCAATGCTCTATACTAGGATTACCTGTATATCTAGAAAGTTTACATACTGCAAATGAAATATTTGGCCTAGTGTAATGCATAGCATACATTAAACTACCAATTGCACTAGCATATTCCAATTGAGCAACCGCTCTACTAGCATTCTCAATTAAATTAAATGAAGAGTCATATGGGGTATTTGCTTATTTAATTCCTAGATGTTGAAATTTAAGAAGTATTTTCTCAACGTAATGAGATTGACATAAATCACTATGTTTCTTTACTTTGACACCCAAAATAGTGTCAACTTCATTAAGATCCTTCATTTTGAACTTTGAAGATAAATACTTCTTAGTTTCAGATATTCCTTCCATATTTGTTCCAAATATAAGTAAGTCATCCACATAAAGACATATTATTACACCATAACAATCAGTGAATTTAGAATAAATACATTTATCAACATTATTATGCCGAAATCCATGAGATAAAATTACTAAATCAAATTTCTCATGCCATTATTTTGGTGCTTGCTTTAATCCATACAACGACTTAATTAATTTGCAAACTTTCTTTTCTTGTCCATGCATAACAAATCCCTTTGGTTGTTCCATGTACACCTCTTCATTTAGTTCACCATTTAGGAAAGCAGTTTTAACATCCATTTGGTGTACATATAAATTATATATTGAAGCCAGTGCCATAAGCACTCTAATGGATGTAAATCTAGCCATTGGGCATACGTATCAAAATAATCTATGCCCTCTTTTTGTTTAAAACCTTTGGCTACTAATCTTGCCTTAAAAGTTTGAAGAGACCCATCCGTATTGTATTTTCTCATAAATACCCATTTACAACCAATAGGTTTTGATCCAAGAGGCAAGTCAACTAAAACCCAAGTATTGTTTGACAATATTGAGTCAATTTCATCATTTATAGCCTCTTTCCAAAATGCAACATCTCTAGAAGTCATGGCTTCTTTATCTTTAAATATTTTTGGATCTTCTTCTATATTTAATAGAATGGGTATTTTATGTAAAACTTCATCTCTATTTCCTTCCAAAAGGAAAACAATGGCATGAGATGACACAAAATCTGGATCCAAGCTTTTCTGTTTTCTGACTCTTTGACTTCTCCTTGGTTCAGCCAATGTGTTAGGAATTATACAATTCCTTTTCCGACTCAAGTCAGATTCTGGTGTTTGAGTAGGATTTGATACTGCTTTCGAGTCATTATAGAATTTATCTTCAATAAACTCTACATCCTTTGATTCTACTATAACGTTAGAATCCAAATCCAAAAGTCTATATGCTTTTGAATTCTCAGCATATCCTACAAAAACACTCTTGATTGCCCTTGGACCTAATTTTGTTCTTTTTGGGTCTGGAACTCTATAAAAGGCTAAACAGCCCCATACCCTTAGGTATTCCAGATTTGGTTTCCTGCCTTTCCACAATTCATATGATGAAATTTTGAATTTTATAGAAGGTATTCTATTATGCAAATAACATGCCGTGAGCAATGCTTCTCCCCACAAATTAAAAGACAACTTTGCATTCAATATCATAGCATTTAACATATCAACTAGTGTCTTATTTTTTCTTTCTGCTAAACCGTTTTGTTGTGGGGTATAGGGTGCACTAGTTTGATGTATTATGCCATTCTCCTCACAATACAAAGAAAATTCAGTAGGAAAATATTCACCACCTCTGTCACTACGAAATATCTTAATTTTCTTTTCCTTTTGATTTTCAACAACAGACTTATAAGATTTGAACATATTGAAGGCCTCATCCTTACTTTTCATTAAGTATACATACGTATATCTTGAGAAATCATCAATAAAAAGTAATAAAATATCTATTGCCTCCTCTAGTTAAAATACCATTTAGTTCCCAAATATCAGAATGCACAAGTTCTAATAAGTGTGTATTTCTGTCTGTTTTAGGAAAATGTTTCTTTGTCATTTTTGCTTGAATGCAAATTTCACATTTAGCACAATTTCCATGATTATACGGAATTAAACTATGTTTAGACATAAACTTTAAAGATTTAAAATTCAAATATGCTAAACGATTATGCCACAAAGTAAAAGACTCAACAATATAAGCAGAATCAGTACTTATTTTATTAATGCTTAGTTTATACATTCCATTACAAGAGTACCATTTTCCAACAAACACTCCCCCTTTGGAAAGAATTACATTATCAGATTCGATTACGATCTTGACACCCTTTTTACAAAGTAAATTTGCAGATACAATATTTTTCTTTATTTTTGGGACATGAAGAATATTGATAAGAATAAGTTTTTTCCCAGAAGTGAATTGAAGTTCCACAATTCATTTTCCCACAACTTTTGCAGAGTTATGATTTCCCATTAGTACTACATGTCCGTCTACTGCATCTTAATAATTTTTGAATTGAGATCTCTGATTGCAAACATGGACGGTAGCACCTAAATCATACCACCAATCAGATGGACGGTAGCCATATTTAATTCTGTAATCATGCTAATGTGCATTTTAGAGACCGTGGCCATAATTTTTGAAGTCTCAGTTTCAATCAGATTTGCACTATTGGGATTGCTATTTTCTTTCTTGTGTTTCTTCTTGTACCTACATTCACGCTTAAAGTGCCCCTTCTTTCCGCAATTGTAACAAGTTTTTGTTTTCTTTGACTTGTCACCGTTGTTGGAATAATCATTATATTTTCTCTTGTTTCCTCCAAAATTACATTGAAACTTATTTTTCTCATTAACAAAATTCAATTTAAAGCTATTTTGAGAAAATAATTTCTTATCACGAATTCGAGTTTCCTCTTCAATTCGTAAATGTTTTTGAATTTTCTCTATAGTGAAATCTTCTGTTGTGTGCATAAGTTTCTTTCTATAATTATTCCAACTTGGAGGAAGTTTGGCTATAATAGCCCCAACTTGCAAAGGTTCAGAAACTTCAACATTAAGATTTCGAAGTTTATTCACCAAAACTTGCAATTCATGAACTTGATCCATCAAAGAAGTATTATCATTCATTGTAAACTCAAAATATTTCATAATAAGGAATTTATCCGTACCTTGCTTTTCGGTTCTATACTTAAATTCCAATGCCTCCCAAATCTCTTTTGGTGACTCGATTGATGTAAATAAGTTGTAGAGACGATCAGAAAGTGTATTCAGAATGTGCCCTCTACATACCACTTCATCTTCTTCGCGCTTCTTGCGTTCTGCCTTGATTTGATCATTATCGTCAGATTTGGGTTCTGGAAGTACCGTCAAGTTTGAATCCAAAACATATGCAATCTTTAATGTAATAAGAATGAACATCAACTTGTCCTTCCAGCGAGTAAAATTCGTTCGATCAAACCTATCTAGTTTGACAAAGTCTTGATTCATCATCTTGAAAGTCGCCATTTCATATTATGATCCCATTGCAATTATCACCTTAAAATTGTTGAAAAAAGTTGTGTGGATACAGTAATTTGAAAAAATAAATGCGACTTTGAGGTATGTAGAACACTATCTTTAAGGTGATAATTGCCCCTACTCGAAAGAGTTTGTTACCGGGTTACAAGCAATTCACCTCCAGGATACAACAAAGTCACCAACTGCAGATAGCAATTCTGAAATCTTTCCTTCAGAGTTTCTCTACAAAATTGTATAAGTGATTGAAAAAATGAGAGAATTGAATGATAAATTCATGGGTCTCATCCTCTATTTATAGAGGGTGAAGTGACACCATGTGAAAAAGCACAACTCTTAACTTATGACTTTTCAACTGGTAGTTATAGTTTAAAGGTCATGTTGTTTCATTTAGAGACCAAAGAACATGTCTGGTCAAGTGGTTGGACATTTCTCTCTCTTAAGGGAGGTCACTGGTTCGAATGACACCTATTCAACATTTCTGTTGAAATTATTTTGAAGCACACCAAGTGGGATTTCACACGGGCCGGTTCAACTCATGCATGGTGCCATGTCTGTTCGCCCTAGACATTGTGTCTGTTCGGCCCATGTGTGGTACCTCTTCGGCCTAACTTGTTCAGCCCATGCGTGGTGTCTCTTTAGACCAAGCATTATATCTCTTCAGTCCAACCTGCTCGGCCCAAGTATTGTGCCTATCCAAGTCCAACACACTTCACTTATTCCACAAAATAAATAAATGAAAGTGCACTTGTAGAGTTTTGAACTCTTACCCTTTCATTTGAAACAACACATCATTACCACTAAACCAATGCATTTCTTTGGGATAATGGTTCACTAAAATATATAATAACCTACATTCAATAAATTCACATATTTAATATCACAATCTATAATAAATATAACAATGGCTGAAGAAATTACTCATTTATGGGACAGACTTTATCTCATAGAATCTGAAAAATGTGAGATTTTGATAGTGGGGGAAGATATGTACTCCACACTTGAGTGGAGAAAGTGCTGTTTAGTGGGGAAAGTATGGGCTGAAAAATGCATAAACTATAATGCGTTTAAAAACACAATGCTCAAGGTATGGAACAATGGTGCCGATAATACTATTATGGAAGTGGGTACAAATACCTTCCTCTTTGAATTTGTGTCTGAGGGAGAGCTATTTCATATCTGGGATGGCCAACCTTGGTTGTATGATCAGTATCTGATATGTTTCAAGTGGTTTGATGGAACTACCCCTCCTCACGATATACAGTTTTCCTCTGCTTATCTGTGGGTCCAAATGCATAACCTGCCATTTGGATGTATGAACTCTGTGATTGGTATTAAATTGTGGAAGTCTATTGGTAATGTATTGCATGTGGAAAACTGACACAAAGGGGCATGGATGAGGAAAGTTCATGCGAATCCAAGTTAAACTAAATCTATAAGAAAGATTGATAAGAGGTAATATGAGAGATTACCTAGGTTTTGCTTTCAATGTGGAAGAATTATGCATGTTGATATGGGGTGTCCATGTATAGTATTGTCAAAGGCAGGTGGCACATCATCATTCCAACAGTATGGCCCTTGGTTGAGGGCCTCTATTGGATTGTATAGAGGTGGTCTTGAAGAGTTTGTGAGTATTAGGGTGCCAAAATCAAGTAATCACGGTGTGGATCTGGTTGTTAATGTGAATGCTACTACTAATGAGAGTACTTCTAACTTTCACAAAAGGGTTGAGGCTACATCTTATGCCCAGCAAGTGCTGGCTTTCCCTTGTCTTGAATCTAGTGCGAGTGTTGCCTAAAGCTCTTCTATGGTTCATAAGGGAAAATCTATTATCATGCCATTAGTTGACATATTTGACTATTTTGCCTCCCTGCTAAAGTGGAAAAGGAAGTTGAGGGGTACTTTAGGGGCTTCTGGCAAGAATTCAAAAGGTCCGACTGGTGGAAGGAAAAGAAGTTATCTTTGGGTGCTATTCTGGTGATTGATAATTAGACACAGACATCCTGAAGGACTCATCCCCTGAATTTGTCGATGGAGGCTGAATCTCAGCCTCATCGGGAGGCATAAGGCTTATAAGTTGGAACTACCGAGTAATTGGCAACCCTTGGACAGTTCATGACCTTAACCGTATGGCTAAGTATAGTTGCCTAGTATTATATTTCTTATGGAAACTAAGTTGCATCATGGTAAGTTTGATTGTTTGAAAATGTTGTTGGGATATCAGTGTTGTTTTTGTGTTGATGGTCTGGGCCGAGTGGGTGGTTTGGCTTTGCTATGGAAGGATGATACTAATTTGACCATTCATAGTCACTCTCAGTGACACATCAATTCTTGGGTTAGAGATGAATGGGATCACACAACATGGATGCTAGCCTACTTCTATGGCCATCCTGAGGTGGCTAAGTGACATGAAGGTTATTCCATTCAATTGGCAAGTCTTTAGCCTGTGTAGTGGATGTATGTGGGTGATTTCAATGAACTTCTCTTTCACAATGAGAAGTCTGGTGGCAATAGCAGAAGTGATACACAGATGGAGCTTTTCAGGGAAGCCTCACAAACATGTTAGTTAAGTGATCTCAACTACTGGAAGGGATATTTTACATGGTCAAACAAACAAAGTGATGGTACATTCACGAAAGAGAGGTTAGAGAGAGCTGTTGCTAATAGCTCTTGGTGTGACACTTTTGGGGATGGTGAAGTTCAAGTGTTGGCCTCTTCTTATTCTAATCATTTCTCAATAATGGTATGCATTGGATCACGTATGCAACAGATGCTGCCTGGTGAAAGATTGGCACGATTTGAGGCACATTGGTCAACATATGATGAGTGTGGAGAGGTTATAAAAATTGCATGGAACCGGACTCTTCACCATGGAGGGGGTTTTGATAATTTAAACAAGAAATTGCAGTGCTGTATGGTGAGTCTGAAGAAATGGAGCAAAAATAAAGATCCTATCAATGATAACTGGCTACAAGGTTAATCATCTTGAGCATCTCCAATAGCATATGAATGCAACCAATATGGCGGAGTATAATAGTCTTCAAAGGGAGATAAATAGCCACCTTGAAAGAATGCATATAAAATGGAAGCAAAGAGCAAAAGTCCATTGGTTACAACAAAGGGATCAAAATACCAAGTACTTTGATCAGTGTGCAAGTTAGAGAAAATTATGAATGTACTGGATGAATTAGGCAATGTGTTTACTGACCAATGTGGGATTGGTGGTGCTTTCACTACTTACTTTCAAAAGCTCTTTACTTCCTCCTCTCCAACTAATACACAGAAGGTCACCCCCGAGATGAATGCTGAGTTGCTTAAGCCTTTCACACAGGAAGAAGTCAAGGTTGCCATCTTTCAAATGGGCCCCATGAAAGCACCTGGACCTGATGGCTATGGGGCATGTTTTTATCAGACTCATTGGTCTGTTGTTGGTGATGAGGTATGTGCAGTAGTACTGTCCTTTTTAAATGGGGGAGGAGACATTGCTAATATCAATTATACTTACATTGTATTGGTTCCTAAAGATAGAAACCCAAGGTATGTTACTGAATACAAACCTATCAGTTTATGTAATGTGATTTACAAAGCCATCACTAAGATGATTGCCAATCGACTAAAACTGATTCTACTTGATATTATCTCACACAATTAGTGTGCCTTTGTTCCTGGAAGACTTATTAGTGATAACATTATGGCAACTTATGAAACACTCCACACTATGAAAACTCAATTACATGGCAAACAAGGATATATGGTCTTAAAATTAGATATGAATAAGGCTTATGATCGAGTAGAGTGAGACTTTCTTGCATCCGTGATGACTAAATTAGGATTTGCAGTTCAATGGGTGGATTTAGTTATGCAATGTATTGAGTTTTCACCTTTTTCAGTTATGGTCAATGAGATTCCCTTTGATAAGTTCTTCCCTTAAAGGGGATTAAGGCAGGGCTGCCCACTTTTCCCTGTATCTTTTTATACTTTGTCCTGAGGCTTTAAGTTTCTAACTCAATTCTGCCATACATCTAGGCTAGCTATCTCGTGTGCCAATAGCTAGAGGGGCAGTGAAAATGAGTCATTTACTCTTTACTGACGACTGTCTCTTATTTTGTAAAGAAAATGCACATGACTGGATAAGGCTTAACCCCATTTTGGGTTTGTATGAATTTGCATCCAGCCAGTAACTTAATCAAGATAAAACATGCTTCTTCTTTAGCAATAATATAGGCACTTTTACAAAGCATTATATTATGGAGATTGCAGGGTTGAGTGTGTCCTCTAATATGGAAAAGTACTAGGGACTCCCCTCTATCATTGGTCATTCAAAATCTGTTGCCTTCATTGATTTGGTTGACAGAGTGAGGTGTCGTATGCTTAACTAGAAGGCACGATTTTTGTATCAATGACAGGGAAGGAAATACTCATTAAAGTAGTTTTGCAAGCTATCCCCACTTATTGTATCAATGTGTTTAAGCTACCTAAATGCCTGGTTCAATAGCTTATTTCTTTGATTTCGACTTTCTAGTGGGGCAATCAGGAAAGGGAAACTAAAATCCATTGGAAAAATTGGAAGGCTTTGTGTATGGGGTAGCATTATGGAGGGATGGGGTATAGGGATCTAGAGGCTTTTAATTCTACACTCTTGGCAAAGCAAATTTGGCATTTGCTTAACTCCCCAGCTTCTCTTTCAAGTCAGATTTTAAAAGTCAAATATTTTCCAACATCATCTGTGCTAGCTGCTACTCTTGGTCCAAGGCCCTCCTATATTTGGAGAAGTATATGGCAAGCTACTCAGTTAATTAATGAAGGTGTGGTATGGAGAATTGGTGATGGTAAACAAGTTCACATTTATAGAGACAAGTGGCTGCCCCAGGCCAAAACAGGTTGAATCCAATCACCTATGAGAATTTTATCTGAATCTACTCTAGTTTTCAAAACTTATTGATACAAGTACTGGCTGGTGGAAGATAGACTTACTTCAAGCTATCTTTACTTATGAGGACATGAGCCAAGTTCTGAAGTTTCCTGTGGTGGATAAAGAAGTTGTAGATAAATTGGTATGGGTTGGCACCTTAGATGGGAAATTTACTGCTAAAAGTGCTTACCACTTAAGAATGCAACTCACTCAGCACAGTCACAGGGAATCTTCTTAGCAATGTAGGTCTCAACATTTATGGAAGCACATATGGTCTTTGGAAACCACAAATGTAGTGAAGGTGTTTATGTGGCATGCATGTATTGATGTCCTGCCTACTAAATTAAATTTGGTTAAGAGGAAAGTCATTGAAGATGCTTCTTGCCCCATATGTATGCAAGAAAATGAAACACTTGGTCATATTCTATGGACTTGCCCCTCAGCGCAAGATGTGTGGTTTTTGGGGGATATGGATTTTCAGAAAGTTGTTGTAATTGATTTGGATTTCAAAGATATTGCGGTTTAGATGATGGATAGACTGAGTGTACAAGATTTGGCCCTTTTTGCTATTATTGCTCGATCCCTTTGGCTGAGGAGAAATAAACTGATTTTTTAGGGTTCATATCAAGACTCTGTTGTCCTTTATACCAATGCTTTTAATGAATTGTCTACTTATAATGTTGCTATAGAGACTAGACGCAAGTCTCTGTTGCAGCTTCAAGATTAGCAGACTCAATGGGAGGCCTCTCCACCAAATTGGGTAAAAGTGAATTGGGATATTGCTACCAATGCTACTAATCAAAAGGTGGGTATTGGTGTTGGGATAAGGAATTCTAATGGGGATGTTTTACTCAGTTTGATGAAGCCGATAAACTATTGTGTAGAGTCACTGATAGCTGAAGCAAGGGGTTTGTTAGAAGTTGCAACTTTATGTAAAGACCTGGATTTGCATAATGTCTTTTTGGAAGGAGAATCCTGGTGTGTGGTTAATGCTGTTCTACACCAGACACAATCTGATGGCCCTTTGAGAAGTCTAGTTGCTATTATTCATCGAGCATTGGGGAGCTTTTCGTGGCCGTTACATGTTAAAAGAGCAGCAAATCTTGTGGACATACACTTGCTAGAGAAGCTCTATCACAATCTTTTGAATTATTAGATGTTGATTCTATAGCACTATGTATTCATCACTTTGTATTGGCTGAATGCCATGACTCGGTTTCGAATGTGCTTCCAAGTGTAGAAGTGTCAAGTTGTTTCAAGGATAAGTCCAGGATCGTATTCCACAGGGACAATGGGTTATCAAAGCGTATAAAAGATTTGTAAGTAACAAGTGAATCGAGTATGAGAGATGAAAATAAAATTAAAATGCAATACAAAAAGATAATCGAAATTGAAATTAGAGTTTCTAAAAAAAACAAATTAACGAACACTTGGGTTGGGTTTGAGACTCTCTTTATTTTGGATTCTAGATAATTTTCTCGATTAACAACCCAATCAAGGCATTGATAATCGGAAGATAAAAATGTTAAACTCAAGTTTTTGCAATATTTTCCTAAGGGATTTTCTATTTTACTAGCTGAACACACATTAACAAACAAACGAGAGAAGCCTTGATAATTTTCAAGCTTTTGATGTGCCTTACGTCAACAACAAAACAAGAGGAAGAGCTTCAATCTATTTTCAATTTAATTCCAACTAGTAACTTAGTGAAATCAACATTATCAACAAAATATTGCATCGATCTAAAATCCAAAACAAATCACGCCTCATTCCGCAACCCAAGCTTAAAAAATTAGCTACGCATAATATTTCTAGCAACAAAGATTAATCTAAGTTGAACCATGATAAAAATTGAAAAGAAATAAAAATAATAAAACATACAACGTAAAGCAAAAAAATGAAACCAATCCGAGAGGAAGAGAGGACCTTCCATCCGTCTGAAATCTTAAACTAAAGACTAATAGAATAATAAAAACGAGAGAGTTCTGAAATGAAAAATAAAAGAAACTAAAACAGAAAAATTCCCAAAAGATGAAAACGAAAAAGTAAGTAATTTCAAATGTTGAACTGAACTGCAGGAAAAATAAAAGTAAGAAATACTCCTCCTGCCTAACGAAAAAAAACAGCCATAAAACAAAAAAAACAAAAACAATGAAACCGAGAGAGAGAGTCCCATCTCCCACGGAAATTGCAAAGATAAAAGTCTCCCCGGTCCCTCCAACAACTGCTTCACTTAAACCAGAAGAAAAGAAAGAAGAAAAACTAAAACTCCCAAGTCCTCTTGCTGTTAAACCGAAAGCAAGAAAGAAAGAAAGAAAGAAAAAAATGAATCAAGGTAAAAGTCAAGAAAAACAGCTGCCAAACGAAGACTACTCCTCCTGCTGCTTTCGGTCCAGCTATCCTCCATCTTCCATGTGCAGAAACAAGAAAAACTTGCCTTCCAGCAACAAGTTTTCTGCATTGGTGTGCTGCTGGTCCACGTTTGAAGCTGCTGTCTGTTTTTTCTGCATGTGTGATTTGCATATTTCTGCATGTGTTTTTCTACTGCATGGTTGAATTTTCTGCATCTGTTTTTCTGCTGCATGGTTGAATTTTCTGCATCTGTTTTTCTGCTGCATGGTTGAATTTGTGAGCTGGTCCACGTTTTCTGCATATTGATTGCTGTCTGTTTTTCTGCATGTGTGATGTTGTATGAGTGTTGTCCATGTGTGTTGCATGTTTGACCGAAGGCTGCTATACATGTGATTTTTTTCCAGCATGATTGTCTGCTGCTTTGAAGGATTTTTCTGCTGCTGTACATGTGCTGCTGCAAGTGTGAGTTGCTGTCCATGTGATGTGCTGCAGATTCTTCTTCTGCTTTCTGTTCTGCATGTGTTCTGCATGTGTGCACATCCGAATGATTCTTCTTGTTCTGCATGTGCATGTATTTTGCATGAGTGATGTTGTGGGTCCAGCTGTGTGCATGTGATGTCCGAGTGAGTTTGTTTGCTTTTAGCATGTGTGAGTTTGTGTTGCATGCATGTGAGGTGCTTGTCTTGTTTCATATGAATCAATTGCATTATAAATCTTTTTAAGCACCAAAATACTAGAATGTATCAATTGACTCAAGTAATGTGATCTATTGCATAATTAAGTACTTAAATCATTTTTTATTAAATAATTTGTTCGCTTAAGTAACTTAATCATGCAATTTTAGCGCTTCATCACACCCCCCCAACTAGCTTATTGCTAGACTCTAGTAAACAAAGCGAATGAATTCATGCAAAGGTGAGATTACCAACTACAATTTCAGAAAATCCAAAAATCACATGCTATGAAATAGACCTGTTGAGTTTAAGAACACTGGAGATAGATTAATCTGAATTTTGTATCAACTGAGAAATTTATACACAATTTAGTTAATCAACCAAGGGAATTATATGTAACAAAGCTTGCTTTCTTTCAAGTGCATGGAAATGGGGTTAGAATTCCAAGATCGACTACCAAGAGACATTAACAGTTTCAATCACAACAACCAATCTGAGAAAACCACATGGTCTTACTCTAATTCAAAACCATTGTAGTGCCGGCTTTTACGCTATTACACTTTGAAAGGCGCCTACTTTTTTTTTGTAAGGACCCCGGTAATAGGCAGCCTTTTCCACTACACAAACGTAATTTTTGTTTGTTTTTTTTTTTTTTTTTTTTGTTTTTAGATTTCCTAGTGGGGGAATCGGACCTATGAATGTGCGCCTACCCACACTTTCACAAGTCAGCCCTTACCACTAGTCTACCTAAAGGATTTTTTTTTTATTTTTTTTATTTTTTTGGATCCCTGGCTTGTCCCTTTTCTCACTTAATTCATTTCAGTTCTCTTCCTAAGCCATTAGGATATGGTTCATTAGAGTCTCAAACAATTGAAGTGTAAATCAACCAACAATGACTCAATGTAGTCTTTCTAGGCCTTTCGGGTATGTGTTGTGTGTGTTTTAGCAAAACTTTTAACATCTTTCCCTTGGTTTAACAACTAAATAAAATGGATAAGTCTCTCTTTTGACATATACTCATATTTGCACTACATTCCACATGTTCCATGACCTCAACAAATCTTTTGTTTTGTTATGTTTTTTTTTTTTGTTTTTTTGTTTTTTTTTTAGGTACTAATATTTTTTTAACACATTTTTAACAGAATTTTAACACATTTTTAACAGAACAGAAAACCCTCCCCCCAACTAAATGTGACATTGTCCTCAATGTTCAGCAATTGAATATTCGATGATGTATGTTATACAAACATGAATTGGAGCAAGATAAATACTGTAGAACATATATTGAGACAAAAATGATTAAACAGAGAGGAAAAATTCACCTGAGATATTCGAGCGTACACAAGGAGTAGATTTCTATCAAAGTTAAAAATACAAAAAGCAAAAGAAAGAAAAACAAAACAAACAATGCAAAACAAGCAAGAATGATTCTTCTTGTTCTGCATGTGCATGTGTTTTGCATGAGTGCTGTTGTGGGTCCAGCTGTGTGCATGTGATGTCCGAGTGAGTTTGTTTGCTTTTAGCATGTTTGAGTTTGTGTTGCATGCATGTGAGGTGCTTGTCTTGTTTCATGTGAATCAATTGCATTATAAATCTTTTTAAGCACCAAAATACTAGAATTTATCAATTGACTCAAGTAATCTGATCTATTGCATAATTAAGTACTTAAATTATTTTTTATTAAATAATTTGTTCGCTTAAGTAACTTAATCATGCAATTTTAGCGCTTCATCATGCCACTCTAACTTATTAATAAAATGGCAATTGCCTTGTTTCAAAAAATAAAAAAAAAAACATATTATCTTGCGACAAGATGTGAATGTCACATGTCTGTATTTTGAATTACAAGGTGTGTTAGGTTCTTGTTAGATAATACAACCTCACTAATATTCTTTAGTATTTACAAAATATTCACTATTTTTTTTATTACTATCCATTACTTTTTTACTATTATTTATAGATTATCTGAGATTACCTCAACATCCAAATGTAGTCTTAGTAATTAATTTGTAATTACTTTTGGTTATGAGAAATATTACTTCTCATCCAGGTCACACCGGATACTAATATGTGATTTGTTAATTTTATTCTTCTATTTAAATACACATATTTACACATCAATAATATGTATTTAAATAAAAAGACAAAAATGACAAATCATGTGTAGCTTAGGGAATATAAGTATAAATTTTCAATAAGAATAGAGAAACAAATCCCAGATTTCCTATGAGCTTCTAACAATTGAACATAAATATTTTTTTTTTTTTTTACACAAAATCAGATACTAGAACTTGTAGACATTAAGGTGTGAAATAAGTAATCAATAACTTGCTATTCTCCCGACGTAAAATAGCTAATTGTTTCATTATCATGAACACACCTATTTAGTTTCTTAGTAATTTAATTTAGCTCCCCTAGTGATGAGCACCAATGTGGGCCAATTTTTAAAGATCATTTGTAAGTTCTAGATGGGCCAATCATAAGGTCAAGAGTTAAGAAGATTAAGAAAGCAATGCAAGGATTGATGCAATTCACTTCAGACAAGTCTAGCAAGAGCTCAACATTTAAGATGGACTTGAAAGAATGATATACAGTTTTGATTCACGTGATACAAGTTATGGAAGACATAACTTAGAGTTTATTGTTTAGGCCTATTGTTATTTATGTGATTGAAGGCTTTGGACTTGTTAATTCATTAAAATGGATTATTTTATTTTTCATAAGAATTAATTTAGAATAACTGAGTTTGAGGATGTTTGGCCCACGTATGTGTTATTTTGTTGAATTGGATTTTAAGAGAAATATTATTATTTGCATTGCTAGAGGTGGCGCTGGCCATAGGGTAGTTTAGGAAGTCTTTTATTTTTCGGTTAGAGTTTTTGGGAAGGCTTCTATTTTTGACCAAGGGGTTTTTTGGGAAACTTAAACATTGTGGGAGCCTAGGGTTTATTTTGGGGAAGGGTTTAAATACTCTTGTAGCCGCCCATCACATTTTAGTTTAGATAGTTGAATGAATTTTTATTGTAAGTTAAGTTTATCTCCTCTTATTTTTTAATGGACTTTTGAACTTATCAAAGGCAACACAACCATTGTGGCATTCTTCCATGTAATTTAGGTTCTTGAAACAAATTTTTATCGGGTCTAGATTTTACATTGGCTTGATTTTACCTTTCTTGAATGAGTTTTCAAATTGATTGTAGGTTCAAGACATTTCAATCATACGGGTTCATATCACCGAGTTCTCAATTTTGTAAATAAATTCATCTTTTGTTTATTTATTTTTATTTAGGCTATGTTTGGAAAGTGAGATCATATAAATTTTTTTCCTAATTTCCTTCCTAAACATTACTAAAAAACAAAACACTTTTCAATTTTAAATATTCAACTTGTTTATCCAATCATTACCTAATCATTATAATTTTTTCAAATTTTCAAACAAAACATAAAAAATAATACAACTTTTTCAAATTTTAAAATAAAAATTGAAAAAATTATATTAAATTTTTTTTTTTAATTTTATAGTATTTGTATTCAGTTTTTTTTCTCTCATTTTTCTGAATTCAATAAAAAATTTAAAACTAAACCATTTTTTAACTTTATACTAGCTTGAAGTGAAACAGTTTTTTTTTTTTTTTTTTTTTTTTTTGCCTTTATTTTGGAACCATTGAGGGAAAGGTTTGGCCCGACTGATGAAAATCCACGAAAGAAATTCGAGATCCTCTCCGACCGGCTTTAGATATATATTTTAGTGAGTATTTTCTTCTGGTTATTCTCATCTTCGCATTAACGATGAAGTGACAAGTATTGCCTTCTCACAACTGCCATCGATGGGCGATGGCCACCTTCAAGTTTGAGGAGCCCAAACGTGACCACATTTGAAACCCAGAATTCCAAAAATCAATTATAGACTTGATTTTCAAATTAGGACCTTCTCCTTCAGGCAATCTCTCAGGGTTCTTTGTTTTGTGAATATGAAATTTATTGTCGGTGCATGCATGATCGGGGGAGTTGGCCAGACCGGACCGTTCAATATTTGTGTCATCCAAGTCTAAAACCAGGGAATCTATGAGAAAATTGTTTGCCTGCAATATTGATTGTTTGCGGTACATAGGGGTGAAAATTTAAATTAAAAAATCGGACAACTAGTCTGAGCCGGTTGGTCGGATTTTGAATTGGTCTGGTTCGACCGGTTCCTATATTTTGAAAACTGATTAAATCCTATGTGATTTTCGTTATTGGCTTTCCGACACCGAACCGGGCGTGACCATTAAAAAAAATATACAAGAGGCTCATTTGAAAGGCATTTTCTTTTATTTAAAACTTGAGTGAACTCATTTGAATAACTTTATATTTAATTATTTATTACTTTTATAGTATTTATCTTTAAATTTTTAACGAGAACACATCAACTAAATGGTGGCAGTTTTTGTTGTACCGTCAAGAGAATTATTAGCCATTGTAATTATTAAGTCAGGAGGAGTTGGTCCAATGTCAATTTTTAATATCAGAGGAAACGGCTACGACTGGGCATCGCTGAATAAAATATCTTTCATATAATTACTTTGTTTTTCTTGTCTACCTTTGCAATGGGTGTTTTTCTTATTCAGCGTTCAATCTCACATGCATCATCATGTGTTCAAATGTCTTACATTTGAATCTCGTGGATATGGTCAAGAAAAGAGACATCTCTTCTAGGGTTACACAAACTTCAAATGTTTGAACAGTGAGATAAGATAAAAGACTTAAATAGCGAGATAATATAAGAATTTTGAATAATAAAAGAAAATTTCAAACCAATAAAATATTGAACATGGGCTGAGTCAGTTTGCCTCATTTTTCCTCCCTGTTCATTTTCATTGATTTGACTGTCCTGCATTATTTTAATTGTTAAGGGTGTAAAAAAAATTCAAAAAACTGAAAAATCAATCCATACTGGTTTGGTTCCTCGAACCGGTTTTTGAAAATGAAAAACTGGCTGGAACAGGTCCTGTTTCGATTCTGGACATTATTGGCCTGGACCGGACCGGTTCTATTTAATATATATTTTAATTTTTTTAAATATTATATATAAATTTATAATATGTTTTATATTATATATAATAATATAAATTATAATTATAAATAAGATAATGTTATTATATTTATAAAATAAAAGTTTAATCTTAAACATGAAATTTTAATTGATCATATGCTTTAAATATAAAATATATATATTAATAACATTTTATCATAAGAAGTAAGAACCAAAAAAGAAAGAAAATCACTCAAATATTATTATTAAATTTTGATGGTGTAATAAATTCTCAATATTGTTTTTGATAAGTACCTAAAACATTAGTAGATTAATAATACTAATATATATTAGTATATAATTTATATTAATTACAATTTTCATTTTATGACCTAATACGAAATACTATCAATATAGTCTATCAATAATATAGTTATAATAAATTAAACTTACTATAACAATTAACAAATAGTAATATATAGTTATTCTAATCACTATAATTAATACTAATATTTATAATAATACTATAGTCTAATACTATAATACTAGCAGTAATATACTTTAAGTTTATATATAAATTAGTATATAATCACTATATTAAATAATCACATATAAAATAATGATATAGTAATACTATATTACTATCACTATAGTTTATCAATAATATAGTTATAATAAACTAAACTCACTATAAAAATTAACAAATACTAATATATACTTTTTATATCACTATAATTAATACTAATAGCCTATAATGATACTATAGTCTAATACTATATTACTATTGGTAATATACTTTAAGTCTATGTATAAATTACTATATAAATCACTATACTAAATAATCACATATAAAATAATGATATAGTAATACTATATTACTATCACTATAGTCTATCAATAATATAGTTATAATAAACTAAATTCACTATAACAATTAACAAATTTCAATATATAAAGTATTCTCTCTAGGCGGTTACTGCGTAATAGCTCTGGAGGAGAAGTTGGAGGAGTCCTTGCTTGTGTGCTGAGCGGGAAGAAGGTGTTAGTCTGTGGATCCCTGTGGTGGTCCCAAGGGGAGCATGGAGGAGCTGGGAGATTTTTGGGAGAGATTACAGCTGAATGAGGAGGAGAATGATCCGATTGAACTGGTGTCGGAAGGGAATGAACGGCAGAGTGATTTGGGAGAAAGGAGCTTAGTGGGGAAAATCTTCATTGATCGGCAGATTGGGAAAGAGATCGTGAGGCGAACAATGGAAAAGGTGTGGAAGGTGAGTAGACCGGTGGCATTCCAGGAGTTTCGCTCGAATTGTTTTATCCTCACCTTTGCAAATCTAAGGGACAGGAGCAGAATTCTAGAAGGAAGACTGTGGCAGTTTGATGGCCACATTTTTGTCCTCAAGGTGTTCTATGAAAGAATTCAACCACACATGATCCAGTTTGATACAGAGGTGTTCTGGGTAAGAATTCACAACCTTCCTTTTGCAAATATGAATCGTCAGACGGGGGAGGCAGTGGGTAGATCCATTGGGATAGTAGTTGAGGTGGACATCCGAGAGGATGATGTAGGTTGGGAATCATGTTTGCATGTGAGGATCGAATGTGAGTTGAAGAAGGTTATTGCTAGGGGAAGGACTGTGAGTTTGGGATGAAGGAGTATGTGGCTTCCCCTAACATATGAGAACCTTCCTAGGCTTTGTTTTAAATGTGGAAGGTTAGTGCATCAAGAACTAGGGTGTGATGAGAGTGGTGGAGGGTAGTTTGGGCCGTGGTTGAGGTTAGAGGAAGGGGAGGGAAGGTGAGGAGAGAAGACATTGCCATTGAATAGCTCAATGAACATAGGAGGGCGGAGGCTGTGGGACAGCCCCGCCCTTCATTATGAATCTTCTAAGTTGGAACTATCGGGGGCTTGGCAACCCTCGGACAGTTCAAGACCTCTACCGTATGGTGGAGGATAAGAGGCCCAAGGTGGTTTTTCTTATTGAAACTAAAGCTAATGCAAGTAGGTTGGATGGGGTGAGGAGAAGGTTAGGTTTTGAAGGCTGTTTTGTTGTAGAGGCAGTGGGTAGAAAGGGAGGTCTGGCCCTTTTGTGGAAGAAGGAAGTAGGGGTCGAGGTATATAATTTCTCACAATGGCATATTAGTGTTTGGATGGGCAAGGAGGGTGAGAGTGCGAGATGGTTGCTGTCTGGCTTTTATGGTCAGCCTGAAACTGCTAAAAGGAAGGAGTCTTGGAACTTGTTGGCAAGGTTACGCCCTGACAGCCATATTGCATGGTGTGTCTTGGGTGATTTCAATGAGATTACTTCTCAATCCGAGAAAGAGGGAGGCTGTCAAAGGAGTGAGTCACAAATGGGGCTTTCCGTGAAGCTTTAGAGGTGAATGGTGAGACTGTTTAAGTATGAGGCAAAATGGGCTACTATGGAGGGTTGTGATCAGGTTGTAGAAGGGGTGTGGAGGGAGAGGGGTTCTGGCCTGCCTATGCAGAAAATTCAAAGGGCCTTAACAGCTTGTAGTGGAGCCTTAGTTAGGTGGAGTAAAATGAAAGAAAATGAGGAGGGCAAGAATCTTAAGGAAAGAACTGCTCAACTGGAGGAGCTGTACAGCAGGGAGGGGCCTCAGGATGTAGGAAGGGTTAAGTTACTAAGGGAAGAAATGGGCAGGTTGCTTGAGCAAGAGAACATAAAGTGGAAGCAAAGGGCAAAAAAGGATTGGCTTCTACTAGGGGACCGAAACACGAAGTTCTTCCACGCTTGTGCTACACAGCGGAGGAGGAAGAATGAGATAAAGCATGTGTGTGATGAAGATGGTAGGGAAAGGGTGGGGCATGAGGAAGTAGCATCGGTTTTTAGAAAATATTTTGAGACAGTGTATAAATCAAACAATCCTTCAGATGAGGTAATATCTGGCTGCTTGGATTCTATGGCTAGGAAGGTAACTTCATCAATGAATGAAAAGCTGATGAGGGTTTTTTCAAAAGAGGAGATCGAGGCAGCAATTTTCCAGATGGGACCTTTGAAGTCTCCAGGACCCGATGGGTTTGGGGCATGTTTCTACCAAAATTTCTGGAGCATTGTAGGAGAGGAGGTGTGCAAGGCAGCTCTTTCCTTCCTAAATAGAGGGCATCTCAACCAGCTTTTGAACCACACTTTCATAGTCTTGATTCCAAAGATCTCAGAACCTGTTTTGGCTACTGATTACAGGCCAATCAGCCTTTGCAATGTTTTTTATAAGATCATTGCAAAGACTTTGGCTAGAGATTAAAGTGGGTTCTGAGTGAGATAATCTCTAGCAACCAAAGTGCTTTCATCCCGGGGAGGCTAATCTCAGATAATATTCTGGTTGCTTATGAAGTTCTCCACTCTATGAAAAAGAAGAGACACGGGAGGGAGGGTAGCATGGCTATCAAAGTGGACATGTCAAAGGCATATGATAGGGTGGAATGGAAATATTTGGAGGGTGTGATGAGGAGGTTGGTCTTTGCTAAAGGATGGATTGTCTTGATTATGAGATGTGTGTCCTCTGTCTTCTATGAAGTATTGTTGAATGGTCAACCAGGGGGGATGTTCAAACCAACGAGGGGGTTAAGGCAGGGGGACCCACTGTCCCCTTATCTTTTCCTATTGTGTGCAGAAGGGTTGAGCTGTTTACTCAATAATTTGGAGCAGCAAGGGGATATAAGGGGGGTGAATGTAATCAGGGGAGGAATAAGGATAAATCACCTTCTTTTTGTTGACAATTGTGTCATGTTTTGCAGGGCAAAAATAAAGGATTGGAAGGTTATTAAGGCAATGTTGGAGAAATATGGAGGGGCATCGGGCCAATGCCTTTACCAACAGAAAACTGAAATTTTTTTCAGTTCCAACACTAAGGCACAAGACAGGAAGGCTATTCAAGAAGAGGTGGGTGCCAGGGCTAGTGATTGCTATGAGAAGTATTTAGGCTTACTAGCTCTAATTGGCAGATCAAAATATAATACTTTTCGAGGGATTAAAGATAAAATATGGAAGAGAATTCATAACTGGAAAAACCAATTCCTTTCCCCATTAGGGGAAGAAATTCTGTTGAAATCTGTGATTCAAGCTATTCCTAGCTATCATATGAGTGTTTTTAAGTTGCCAGGGAGGCTGTTTAAGGAAATATCTAGGATGATGGCTAGATTTTGGTGGGGTTTCAAGACAAATGACAGGAAAATTCAATGGTGCAGCTGGGATAAGATGGGGAAGGCCAAGGTAGAGGGTGGTTTTGGTTTTAGGAACCTGGAGAGCTTTAACAAGGCCTTATTGGCAAAGCAATGTTGGAGGATTCTGACCAGTCCTTCATCATTGTCAGCTTGCATTTTAAAGGAGAAGTATTTCAAGCAAGGGAGCCTGCTGCAAGCTAAGTTAGGCTCGGGTCCTTCTTTAATTTGGAGAAGTTTGTGGAGGGCCATTGACCTTCTTAAAAATGGACTAAGGTGGAGAGTGGTGATGGGAGGGATATAAACATATGGGGTGACAAGTGGATTCCGAAGCCTTCAATTTTCTGCTTACAATCTCCAGTGAAAAATTTTGATAGAAGTGCAAAGGTGTCTGAGTTTATAGATGCTGAGAGGGGTCTTTGGAAGGTAGAGGTGATAAAAGAGACTTTAATTGCAGAAGAAGCTGAGCTGGTTTGTAATATCCCAATAAGCCTTTCGGGTCAAAGGGACAAGTTGATATGGGGGCATACAAAGAATGGGGTTTTCAACGTAAAGAGTGCTTATCACTTGGAGATGGAGAGGAAAGGAAGGGGAAAGGGGGAGTCTTCAGATAGATCTGGGTGGAGGGATGGGTGGAGGTCAGTTTGGAATCTCAATCTACCGGGGGTGGTTAAGTCTTTTTTGTGGAAGGCTCTAAATAATAGTATCCCTACAAGAGAGAATCTAAGAAAAAGAAGAATTATTGAAGATCAATCGTGTCCCATTTACAAAGGAGAAGCTGAGACTCCGTGCCATGTGATGTGGAATTGTCTTGTTACTTTAGATGTATGGTCTGAATCCAGAAGCCTAGTGCAGAAGTGGTCTAGCTTAACTGAGGATTTGAAGGAGGTGTGGGAATTAATGTTTCAAAAACTAAATCAGGATGAGCTGGAAATGGTGGCCCTTATCATGAGGAGTCTATGGCACAGGCGAAATAAGTTCATTTTTTAGGGAGTTTTTTCTAGTCCAAAAGAGGTGGTTATGCAAGCTAAAACCACCTTAACGGATGTACAGACAGCTCTTAATAGCCGATTGGAGAGTGCAACAGCAGTTACTTCAACAGAGAAAGTTACAAGATGACAGCCTCCTTCGGGTAATGCAGTCATGGTGAATTGGGACGCAGCTTTTGATCCAAAGCTAAAGAGGATGGGGGTGGGTATCATAGTGAGGGATGTGAAGGGGGAAGTCCAGTTAACCTTATGCTCAAGCTGAGGAGGGGTGGCTCAACCTGTGATAGCAAAAATAATAGCTCTGTGGAGAGCAATGCAGCTATGTATTGAGCTGAATATAAGGAAGGCTACTTTTGAAGGAGA
This sequence comes from Carya illinoinensis, assembly GCF_018687715.1. Lineage (NCBI taxonomy): Eukaryota > Viridiplantae > Streptophyta > Magnoliopsida > Fagales > Juglandaceae > Carya > Carya illinoinensis. Next base: position 40,049,199 of record NC_056756.1, read on the forward strand.
TGCTCTCGAGGTGGTGAGGGCCGTAAACAACAAAGATGAATGCTGGAGCTGGTATGGTCATTTAATAGAGGATGTAAAGGAAACAATGTATAGCAAGCAGGGATGGTCAATTCAATACATAAATAGAAAGGGAAATAGTGCAGCCCATTGTTTGTCAAAACTAGGCATGTCTAGTGGAACAGAAAAAGTTTGGATGGAAGATTGTCCAAGAGAAGTGTATAGCACAGTCATACACGATAGAAGCTGTATAGACAGAAACATTTGTTAAGAAATGAAAGTACAGGTTTATTTCAAAAAAAAAAAAATACCAATATATAGTTATTCTAATCACTATAATTAATACTAATATTTATAATGATACTATAGTCTAATAATATATTACTATTGGTAATATAGTCTATGTATAAATTAGTATATAAATCACTATACTAAATAATCACATGTAAAATAATGATATAGTAATACTAATACTAAATGACTATAGTAATACTATATTACAATCACTATAGTCTATCAATAATATAGTTATAATAAACTAAACTCACTATAACATTTAACAAATACTAATATATACTTTTTATAATCACTATAATTAATACTAATAGCCTATAATGATACTAT